>NC_056750.1:757590722-757844312 GCF_019279795.1 Protopterus annectens | reverse complement strand
AACAAGAAAGTTAGTTAGCCTTCTGACTAGTTAGATATTGATTTTCCTTGTTGTTGACTATGCGAATCAATATCAGTAACGTATTTTCAGCAGTTTGAAGTGTCTTTGCAAATAGTGACTGTGTTATTGAGAACTGTACCTTCTGGTTTGGGGATTAAAACATCAGTAGTTATTGTTCTCTATTCTTCTATTTAATGATGATGAGAAATGTTATAAATTGCTTTAAGTTGTTGCGGAATTTTTTTTTTTTTTTACATAACTGTAATGATATGGATTATGTTTTATATTTTCATAATATACTGTAATGTTCTAGACAACATGAATGCAGACAATAATATTCATCATTTTTGGTGGTTAATACAAATCTTTAGGTCTTAAACTCCTTCATCTGTTGTCTGTCCTAGGCCAATTGCTCAGTAGTGGAGAAAACCAGTTTTAAGGAAGGAAAACAACTTCTTTAATGTCAAAAATTTGTAGCGAGTGACTTAAAAATAATCTGATAGAATATTACAGTGATGACTGTATATTACCAAAGGTTGATGTTTCAAATTCAGAACTCTTCTCTGTGCATTTATTAATTTAGATGTTTGACTAGAATTTGCAGAATAATGATTAAGAACTCTTTCAATTCTATAACTGTTATAAACTGAGTCCTGTGGAATGTAGCACACACTAGTAAAAGTAAATATTTTAATCAAATAAGTTGAGCTATTTATTTGTGATTAATGTTTATTAGATGGTCATTGTGTTTCTGATTTGTAGTTGTTTTAGTTGATATAGAATGAGGTATTTACTCAGGAAAGACATTTGTCACATTGTCTTTGCCTAGATTTTGTGTGATCGCTGTTTGCATATACAGGTAAGAGTTACAATTCAAGTTCAGTACAACTGGAATACTAGAAGAAAATATCTGGACAATGTCAAGTCCTGCATGCTCTCTGCTTTTCCATACATGAGTGCCATTTATTCTGGTCATGTTTTATATGTCACCTAACATCTGTTGCAGGTGCCAGGACTGTTTAAATAGAAATTCATTTCATAACGGATTTCATGATTTCTGTCACTCATGTTAGCTAATAAAGATTTATGGAATTTAATGTTGAAGAAAAGGACACAATTTGAGCATAATCTATGGTATAATCCCATTTTTTTCTCATTGGGGAAATATACATTTATCGACCATGGGATGGGTGAGACCAGTCTATAACCAAATGGAATAGGTTATTTTTAACACAAAAAGGGAAACTGGCTAACCTAAAAGTGACCTATAAGGGCATATAGACTAGTACTTACCTATGAACCTATGTAAATATATTTTCCTACATATATCTTATGTACCAGGTATAATGAACAGATAATTTCCTATGATGTGTGTGAATATGTAAATATGTTTTATTCATTTTCTTATGCACCATCTGCAACATCCTGCAAAATGTTCACATGGAATTTTCTGAAATCATTAATTTACCATAATCCTATGTTTGAAATATAAAATATAGTATAAAATCTGCAGATTAACTAGCCCACTTGTGGGAAACGTGGTTGTCTGTAAGCAGTTATCAGCCTTGACCATGCTGCCACTGTAAGGTCATGCTGGTTACGTTCAGAGAAGAGCGAGAAAATGAGTGCTGCATTTTTATCACTGCTACTTCCGGCTTCTACAAGTCTGTGTGATGCTAGCGTTGGAATAGATAGACAAACAGCTAGATAGATACAGTTGTTATTCAAATGTAGTATATTCATCTGGTAGAGAAGTTTATGAGGATATTAAAGAAAAGCAACTGCACAAATGAGCGAATGTTCTTTTCTGTACCATGAGTAAATATTTCCAGGTTACTGTTAAAGTAAGGGCTAGGTAAAGTGACAAATTTAGCATTGTTCATGATTGTTGTTGTGTGGATGTCTTCTGTGTTCTTTAGTCTTTTGATGTGGTACTGTTTGGGAAAGTCTTAATAATGTTATGGGCAGGGTTGGGGCTGCAAGTAGGATTATGTTTAGGGTTAGCACACATCAGTTAGGTGGTGCTGAGGGGGTGATACTTTACTGACTAATAATACATTATCTAAAGAAATGGCTAATATGGCAGAAATATTTATTCAAGAGTCAAGTGCTTAAACTAATTGCTTCTCACATTTATAACCTTCCCATTGAGTTTTTTTGCTGAGTTTATTATTATAAGTCACTACTGATTGGAAACTGCCTCACATTTATAATCAAACATATAGTCCAGTTGTTGCTATCTTTTTATGTTTACTTTTATAATGCTCTGAATTATATGACTGTATTAAAACGCAGTTTACTGCTGTTATAAATAACCCTAATATTCTCTAGTGACTGCTATAACAGACTATGGTTTCATTGTGGCAATGTCAAAAAATTGCGTTACACGTCAAGGAACTTTTGAGAATCTGTATGACATTTTGTGGAGTTAGGCATTCCTTTGTTTGCCTTGTACATCTTTTGGTCTGATGAAGGCATTTACACTATATTGGAATGAAATCCAATGACTTGTGTGGTGCATCCTTGATTGTAAACTCTTTAAAGTTGCCTGTTACAAAGTAATAGGGAGATCAAAACAAATGTGTTTTACAACCGTGCAAACTCATCTGCACTTACCATGTGAGCAGCAAGCCTTACACCCCCCTGAACTTTTAGATATCAACTCCATTCCTGCACAAAATTGGAGAAGCGAGGAGCTTTTCAGGAAAGTGCTCAGCAACCTTGAATGATTGCTTCATTTTAATACAAGTAAGCAAGTTATTTCCAAGAGTCTGAGCTTGGAACAAAGAGTGAATATACTCAGCATTTCTGATCATATATTTAAGTATTATTCACTGCTTAAATTGATGCAACATTAACTTCATCACTGACAGCACATTACTCAATTGGCTATTGTAATGAAATCAAAATAAAGCAGCCCAGTATCTACAAAATCAAGTATAAGAAACCACATGTAGTTATCCAAGGCCGTTGGTCACTCTGGAATATAAGACACTAGGTAATGCACATGGGTTCAGTATTAGAGTCAGTCCTTTCTGTTTACTTATTCTTCATGTTTTCCATAATAAATGCCATCTGATTGTCCAAGCATGTAGATGAGCGTAAAACAGGACATCATTTTTCTTCAATTACAGAAACTAGTAGATAGAATTTATATCTAAAACACATCCACACTTTGACTTCAGAACTGGGACACAAAATAAGTATAGTTAAATATCCAGCTGTTTATGGAAAATGCTTTTTATATTTAGAAGCATCTTAAAAATGCAGTATTATAATGGTTGGTGAAATCAAAGATCACTAAGTAATGTATAACAGTGCAAAGAAAATATTGCATTACCTATTACAACCTTTGTTAAAAATTAAAAACATCTAAAGACACTTTGCTATTATTATAGCTCAAACAAGTCCAAATGATGCAGGTTTTAATACACCTGACCAAAAATAAGTTCATAAATCTTCATTAAGATAACCTTTTTCGGATTCTGTGGTTAAATGGCACAGGCAACATTGAGAAACTGCACATATTCATTATTTTCATTATACACTGTAGATTTGCGAGATGCAAACTATTCCTTGCCACTTTTAAACTCACAAATATATAACAGTTGCAAAAGCCAACATTATGACAGGTCTACATTTTGTTTGCAAGTTGCCATGACAAATAAAAATGTGTTCCAATACAGTTATAATTCAACATTTTTGGAAAAATGCATTTATTTTTGGGAGAATCTATTTTACCGACCAAGATAATTTATAGTTTCAGCTCCATGGAACAGAGTGGAACATGCGCTGAATACAATCCAAATGGCATGATTCAATTAGAAATATAGAAACAGGAAGACCTGATGATGGAAGATACGAGTGATTAGCTAATGATGGTACAGCCATTCTGTAGAAAGGGGGCTGCTGTATAAATAGATGTAAATCGAGGAAGGAAATCTACCAACCAGTAATTGGGCCAATATTTGTTTAAACACCAGCCTATGCTTTTAACAGCAAGAATGCTGGCAAGCACTTTGAAGCATGTAAACCATGTTTCTCAACTGTCCAGATTTTTGTCTCATATTTTTGGTCTGTTTCTGAATTTTTGTAGTAAATCAGAAAGGTCTTATTTCACTAAATGGCAGGAATTTGAGTTTCAGGTTTCATATCCTTCAGAAAATGCATGGTAACACAATGCCTTTTATTCTAACAACTTTCTATGCTTATGGTAGCAATATTTAAAATGTGTCCACATTTTTGGGGCTTTCTCCCTCCATTATTTTTTACTTTATCTGAATTTTTTGGGTTAGGGTGTATTATGTGAATATCTCAGAGAAGTTAGCCTATTCCTCAGGAAAGTGTAAAATCATATACAATGTAGGATGTGCAGATGACGGCCTCACTGGAATGGTATTTTTTTTAAATATACACAACAGGTGCCCTGTGGTGCAATGTCATTGGTACAACAGGCAGCATACTCACATTTGGTGCAGAAGGATATGGGTGCTATTCCCACACCAGCTAAATGCAGTGCTGACATTGCAGTATAGCACAAGGGCATACTGCACTCCTGGATTTTCATATTTCAGGTAAGACAATAAACCAAGATTCCATCTACTTGGATTGACACTATCTCAGGTGGATGTACAAGATCCCACACCCATCAAAATGGGTAGATGTTATTTATATATAAAAAAAGAAGTCTTATTTACAATGCATTTACAAATATTTATGAATGTACAAATATATAGATATACAAATATATTTACACATATTTATAATTTTCCTTACAATCTTACTAAATTTTCATCCATATTAGACCCACAGTCCTTTTTCCATAACCATCAAATGACTTTATTTAATATTGTTGCTACAAATCCATTTACCATTACACATGATTTCATTTATTCTTTCATTGCATATAACCCTTATAACATAGATTTTTATCTATTCTTTTAACATATTCTTTACTTCTGTTCTTAAAATACCCATATTTAACCGTATCCATGTTTATTTTATCCACTTCTTTTATATCTTAAACAAACTTCTTTACAGTTTTGTGATAACTGTTTTACATTTAGAAAAACACATGTCCAGTAGTTTCTTGTTCTTCTTAACAATGCAAACATATTATATCACTTTTCTTTTTATATATTTCCCTTTATTGGAAATTTATCTACTACCAGTCTCCACATAAAAAACTGACATTCTACTTTCTGATTCCAACATTTGCTTATTTTTATAGCTTTATTTGTTTTTACCTGGTAGATTTTCCCATAGTTTTACATAGTAATGTTTTATCATTCTTTTACCATATTTTTATTTATTTTTCTATAGCAGAATTTTTTTATTTTCCATAAAAATATTTTTGGTACAATTTTATTTCTTCATGTATACACTCTCTTTCTCTTTTACTCTTTTTTACCATACCCCCAAATTTATCTGCTTTAACATTTTGCACAAATTTAATGAAACAGCATATACCACTAGGTTAATTCACCCTAAACCACCTTCCTCTTTTTTATATAAAACTCCTGTTTTTACTGGATTTAATACAGAAACCCATAATGTTAAAACATATAGTTGCAATAATTATTTTTTAACTACTGCTAGTAACATAAATATATTTGCAATGTATATTATTTTCTCAGTAGCCTTTTTTTCTGAATGATAATTTATATGTTCTCTAAAAAAGACAGATGCATTTCATTTCTTCTATATTTTTTACACTGAATTCTACTTTAATCTTTATTTTCAAATTTTATACCCAAGACACAAATTTCATTCATTGTAAAATATATATACTCCCTGTCTTTACTACATCCCCTAAACTTTTACATCACCTAAACCTTTACTTTTCTCATTATTTCAAGTGATCCATATAAATTCTAGACATTTATTTGTGTGTATTATTACTTCTTTTATTCAAATAGTACTTTTTGTAATAATAATCTCATCTGCATATGCTAACAGAACTGGGATTCTTAACCCTTTGGGTGTTATTATTTTACCCCCTTCATTTTATAATTTATTTTACATGCTATCACATTCATAACTAATGCAAAGAGTATGCAACTCATTGGGCACCCCTGTCTTATACCATTCTTCATATGCACCTTTTAGATTTACCAGCCATTTACAAGTATTTGTACTTTAAACCAAAGAATAAGGCACTGGAAGGTTCACCAGATAGCAGCACCAACTTTACTGAGCACATGAACAAAATGAACGCCTTAACTGTATCACCGCGTTTTCGTCAGTACAACTTCATCAGATGAGCATACCAACTTCTAACCACGTTCATGAATATTTTTATTCACATCAGCTTTAAATGATTTTAAATGTTACTATATTGTTTATATTGTTTGTTTATATTATTCTATGTATATTTAAAGGTTTACATCTTCATTTTATTGTATTTATAGTGATTTTAAGAGTTTTAAATAGGGTCTATATGCACAGTTTTCTATGCACCTAATTCTGTATTGTGTCTTTAAATATGGAAAATTGTGCTAATTGATCAATTAAGGGCTGCATATAAATGGTGGTTAGAAGTTGGTATGCTCAACTGATGAAGTTGTACTGACGAAAACACGGTGATACAGTTAAGGCATCCGTTTTGTTTGTGTGCTCAGTAAAGTTGGTGTTGCTATCTGGTGAACCTTCCATTGCGTTATTCTTTGGTTATTCTTTTGTATTTAGGCACTATTTCCACTTAATTCATTTATAATATCTGTACTTTATTGTTGCTATTCACTGACATATATAATTTCAAACTTTCTCACTTCTATTATATTCTTTCTTTATTCCTCATAAGATTTCATGTCCAGTCATATCAATTACCTTATTAAGGTTTCCTATCATGACATTTGCTTTTTTTTTCTATTCATATCATCATCCATGAATTCTCCAACTATTAACAATTCTTGACAACCCATTCCCTTTATACTATATATATGGTGTCGTCCATAATGTTTTCCATTTTAGTTTCAAATCTGTTTTGTATTATTTTCATAAATGTCTTATAATCAGTATTACTCAATACTCTATGTCCAGTTTTTCAATTGTCTTCTATCTTCTTTCTTCCACAGATATTTAAGTATTTCACTACATAATTATTTATGCATAAAACCTTCTTTTAATGATTCATTCAAAATCATGAAAAATATTTTTTGCCAGTCCCTTAAATTTTTATACATTTCATACCCTATCCCATTTTGGTCCTGCAGCCAAATCTATATTTGCTTGTCCAAATACTTTATCTAGTTCATATAAAGAAATATCCTTTTCCAACTCCTTATTCTCTTTTTCTGTTAACATTTTTTTTACTTTTAATATGTTTTGTTACCTTCTTTTTTCTTTAAACATGTCTTATACATATTGTACTGCATGGTTTATAATCATTTTCTGAGTTCTCTTTGTCTTTTTACATGTTTTATTTCTCTCATTACACTACTGTTTTCATTTATTAATTTGATTAAGTAACTTGATAGTAGTACTGTTTTTCCTTGTAAAAAAATATATTTGTTTTCATAACAATTCTTCAAAATTTTCTTGATTTCTTCCATATCATTTTTGTTTCTCAAAATACTTTGTATCATTTTTTCTAAAATCTTCCAATGCATTATGATCTGTTCTTTTATATTTTTCTTTCTCTTCTTTTCTCATTTCATATTGCCACTGTAAAATATATATATTTTTCCTTAAATATCCACCATTCAAACCAATTTTTATAAAATGTTCTCATAATATGATCTTTAGATAACTGTATTACTAATCTATTTCCTTCTTCACTCCATGCTTTTCATTTATCCTTTTTATTCATTTGTCTGTTTTTACATATTCTGTATTTTCCTTCACCTCTAGGCATATTGCAAGATGATCAGAAAATCCTGTTTCAATTGCCACTCTTCTTCTCTAACTAAACCTTCTGATTCTATAAAATAGCGTATTTCAGTTCAATACATATACCTTTTGTAAATCCATGAATGTTTGTCCCAATGTCTTAACTTACCACATCTTATAACTTCTATAATTTTTCTTATATCATTTCCTTTCTATGTTTGCCTCTTAAATCACAATTAAAGTCATCTGCTATTATAATATTCATATTTATTACTACATAGTCAAATCTCTGAAGAAATACGTTTTCCATTTCTGTACAATGAGTACAAGCATATAGTGTTATAACAGTATATACGTTTTCTTTTCATTTTAATCTACAATAGTTAGCCTTCCCATTTTTTACTAAAGTTACATCTAATATCTGTAGACTATTTCTACAAACTATGGCTGTATCATAACATCTTTCATTTCCCCATAGTTTCTCTGTTTGTAATATTTCTTCAGCTGTTAAAAATCTTGTGTCTTCTAATGTAATTATATCTATATCACATGTATTACACCATTTCAATATCCATATTCCTCTTACCATATTCTTAATGCTACTCACATTTACAGAAAGCACTCTAAAAGTTTCATTTTCCCTTTTCCTTAGATTCATAATTTCATAAGTTCATAGCTAATTACTAGGCTGCCTGCCTTAATGGGCCAATCTAAGCCTAGCCAATTTTTCATTTTCTACTACCTCTTTCTTTTCTGCTACTTCATTTTGCCTTCTTTCACCTTCTCTGTATGTGTTTTCTTTTCCATCCCAGTGCTATTCATCTGAATTGTCTTCGCATCCTCCTTTTTTACTTAGTCCATAATGCCCTCCAGAAGTGTCTCCTTCATTTTCTGGCTCACTCTACATCACTATTTCTTTAAGCAGATCATCCAAAAACCATCTCATCTGGAAGGGTGTAATTATGCATCAATCATTTGCAGACTCCTCTCCATCAAATGGATTTATTTGAAACAACTCTTCATAATCCTGCATGCTTTCTCTGGTCTCAATATCAGCTTCCTCCACAATTTCTCTCAACACTTCATTATCTCCTCTCTCTCTCCCTGTCTTCCTATTTTTCTGGGCTCAATGAAAATAGTAAGTGCTCATACAAAATGGGTCCTACTCACAACACAATGAGTAGGGTCTTTTTAGTTGTAAACAATCATAAATTTCATATAATGTACATATTTACATAAATAATATCACTCAGTACCTCATAAACCTTTTGTTTCACCCAACCTTTTACCCATAACCAAAACCATATTTATTCCAATATTTTTGTCAGTGTCCATTTTCCATTGTGTTTAATCTCATCAAGTCTCTCGTTCCAAATTGTCCATGTTACATAAAATATAACTCAGCCCATTTTCTTTGCCTTTTCTTGATGATATGTTCCATAATAACTGTATTCTATCATGTCCATATTTAACATTTCACATTTCAAATCATCTTTAACAAAATCATGTTTACATAATTCTTTCATATTTTAAAAATACATGTTCTGTAGTCTCATACTCTTTACACTTATTACATATTCTTTTTAGTTTACTTTTGTATTCCATATTTGCTTTAAGTGGTAATTTATCCATGGACAACCTCCCAAAAAAGCATTACATTCTTTAATTCTTTTATAATTTGTATATCTTATTATTGCTCTTTTTCTTACTTGTTTCAAACTCTTTCTATGGATCAACAAAATAAACAACTTCCTCAAGACCTCACAGCCCTAACTTCAATTCCACTATTTAAAACTAAATTGAAACACTTTCTAACCAACCACTGGCTATGCTCTTGCAATAACCCTAGCTGATCTTTTTACCTCCTCCCTTCTCCTGCCCCCTCTCCTCTTTCTCCCAACTCTATTACTTCACACTTTCCATTTCTGTAGGGTAACTGTCTCTCCCTACTAAAAATAGACTTTACTCAAATTTCTATTGTTAAACATTTAAATAATGTAATTAATTCTGTTACATATTATGTTTACCTGAACTTACTTAACTGCTATGTCTCTGTCTGATCACCTTTTACTGAACATCTGTAATTGTGGTTTAAACGCCTTGTTTATTATTGTACATTCTTGTATTTTATACCTGTCATGTAGTAGATAGCGGAGCTTTTCTCCCCGGGCCTCCACTGAAAATGGACATGTATCCAGTTGGACTAGCCCGGTTAACAAATGTAAAATAAAAAATAAATAAAATAGATTTGATAACATTAACATGCCATTCCTTTCTTTTCATTTCTACTGCATTCTTTTTTTGTTTCCATAACACAATATTACAACGTTCTTTCATTTCTTTATTAATGACACTTTTGCTTTTTTCATAGTCATACCTTCCTATATTTGCTTGTATTTACCATATATTATTGTCTTTTCCAAACTCTTAATTTCATTCATAACTCCAGTTAGTACTTTACATATATGTAAAGAGGCTGCATATACAATTGGGTTTATTAATCCCAGCCTCCCCCCAGTCTTTTCATGTACAAAAGCCCTCCCTTTACAGGGTTCAATTTTGACCCCAAATGAATAAAAATATTGTCATCATAATTCCTTTCTCATACCTCACTGGTATAATGCAGATGTATGCAATATAGGCTATTTTACCCAGTATTAATAGTATTTATCAACAGTGTTTTCTTTCTATATGAAAATCTATGTTTTCCAGATAGCAATCATTTCATTAATTCATTTAATAACCTTGACCCATTGCTCATGTTTACATTCACTTCTACCATATGTTATCCCCTATGTATCTACACACTTTTCATTATATTCTACACCTCCTATTATTCCTTCATACTTGAATCAGTTTTCTTTAATATAATACTTAATTTTTCATTTATTTCTTCCACACACTTTATTTTTAGCAATTATTACAATGTCATCTGCATAATTATGCATATTGGTACCTCTTTCATAATTTTATATTCTCTGTTACTTATTGTATTTAATTCTACCACTACTATATTCATTAATAATGAAACTATCACACTGCTAACTGGAAATCCTGGTTTTATTCCACACTTTATTTTCACATCTTCTCAATCCAACGGTCTATGTTCAACTTCACATATATTTTTTGCATACTGATTTAATAATTTGTAATACTTTGTCACTTATTCTTGCAAAATTCTCCATAAAGTATTGGATATTATCATATGCCTTACTTACATCACCTGTCATAACCTTTACTACTTCTTTTTTATTAACAATGTCATTAATTACTTCTCTTATTAACCACAACAAATCCTGACTTCCATTTTCCTTTCTTCCATACACATTTTTATCATATAACCTTTCCATTTTACCTTGTATGCTTTTAGCTATTATTCTCATATAAATTTTATAAATTTTATAGTCTGTATTATTTATCTATCTCCACTTTTTATATCATCTTTGTTTCCTTTCTTATACATACATTTTAAAACTCCCATACAAATTTCCTTGTACTTAATCCCCCGTTTCCATCCATTCATTCATCACTTGTATAAATATAATATTTTGCCAGTCTTCCATTTCTGTATACATATTATATTATATCCCATCTATTCACGTGGCTGAATTTATGTTAATATCTTTCATAATCTCATTCAACTCCTTCATACTTATTTTTTTCTCCAAGTATCCATTGTCATCTTTACTAAGTCCCTCACCAACATAAATGTGCTCTATGTACACTTCTCTTTTTCCATAAAAATCTAATACATAGGTTTTATTTTGTATATTCCTTCTTGTTACCTGTTTTTAATTCTCTTATTTTTTATCTTTCATTATTTTACATAAATATGGTGCTACTTCCTCTTTTTCCCTTATAAGCAATATGTTTGCTTATATAAGAAGTTATTTTTCTTTTTATATTGTATAGTTCTCTCTTTTTCACATATTTTATCCTTTTCTACTAAACCTTTAAAAATTCTTCACGTAATACTCTGTATTCTTTTTTTCCCTTTTTCCATAGAAAGATATCATTCTAATATGCTGTTTGCATAATTCTATAAGCTTTTCTTTCTTCTATATCGAATTCTGTTTCATTAATTCTTTTTATTCCTTTTCCTATTTTAATATAATCCTCATTTTCATTAATTTTTATCCAAATTGCCACGATTAGAAAATACAGTATATTTTATTTGTTTTTGAGTAATTTTTAAACTTTCTGATATTAAAAAGTAATCAGTTTCTGTCTTAATTTCATTCCTTTTATATGTCCATTGTTTATTCCCCCATATATTTAACTGTCCACTCCTCATATTTTCTGTAACTATTTTAACATATCAGTTCTTCCTTTTATTCCTTGGGTTACAATTAAAGTCACCTGTAATTATTATATCCATATTCACATAAACATAATTAAATATGCTTTTAAACAGTGTTTCTCTCTTGTCTTTGTCTTGTATGCATATAAGGCCATAACCCTGTATACCTACTTTTTACATATCAGATCAACTACAGTTCTATAATTATATCTAATATCTTTATATTTTCTTTACACAATATACATATACCTGAATAGATTTCTTTACCTATATTCCAAATAACAGTACCCATTCCAAAGCCTTTCCTTTTGTACCCTTTCTTCTTCCATTAACAGTCTGTTTTCTAACACTATTATTTGTACATCTACAGCTGCACACAAATGCATATTAATTCTCTTCTTCATATTTTTCATTCTGTTCACATTTCAAGCTAAACTTTTCAGCTTTATTGAACAGTTATATTAAAGATGTTTTTACCCCTTACCTTTATTTTCGCTTACCATAATATTTTTACGTTCTTTTTCTTTACCTAACTTTTTTCTATAGAATTTTTCTTGCCTTTTACCATATGTCACTTTAAATCTTCTTCACTTCTCATCTCTTTCCTTTTCTTTATATTTTTCTTTAATTCTAATGGTAACTTCTACATTTTTCGTTTGTGGTATAACTTCCTGTACAACATCCTCTTCCACATATTTTTCATTTATACCTTCCTTTACAGTTCATTTTCATTTTCTTATCTCTTTCTCACAATCTAATCATGGATGTCTTGCATTGCCAAATGTTTTACACTTTAATTCGTATTTCTTTGCTTTATGGCCTGTCTGACCACATAAACAACATCTTTTTGTCACATTCACACAAAAATAACACATTTTAGGTTGTCCTCTGTACTTCATAAACCTTCTAGTACCATCTACACTAATAATACTAGGTATATGTATCAGATTGTCATTTTCCATTTTTAAATTACTCCACATTCCCATCCCCAGTCCATAATCCTCTTTCATCTTATATTTTATTAGTGTCCATCACTTTTACATATCAACAAATGTCCTTTCAGTTCTTTTTCTTCCACTTCAGTTCTAAACGGAATCAAACTCCCTTTTTCTTTGCCTAAAAAAAGGTTGTATAACACATTCTGAACATTGAAAGTCTGTTTTCTTTTTTTTTTCATAAACTCCCAAGAAACTTTCCATAGCCTGACAAGTTTAAAATATCAAGTCACAAAATGTTTGTTTATTAAAATAAAAGCTCTTAGATCTTCAACTTTAAGACTCAGCGGTACTATAACATTGTGCCATACCTCATATCTGTCCAAACCTTCTTACTTTTTAGTGCTCCATGAAAAACAATTTTTTACTTTGTTTCCTTTATTCCTCTCTCCTCTTTTGTGTTATCTCCCACTGTTTCAGCATAAGTCTTTTTCTCTGGAACTTTCTCTGGCTCATTTTCTTATTCCTGCAACCCCCCAGTTGGAGAGTTGAATCAATGCATTTTTTCCACTGTTTCTGTTGATTAAAACAGATTTTTTTTTCTGGAAATTTTGCTCAGAATCCACTTCCACCTCTGCATTCTCCTCCATTTCCTCCTTGACATCTGTATCTGAAAACATTTTCTCTGCTCCCTAATCATTTGATAATATTTCTGGTAGTGATTCTACCATTTCAACTGCATTTTCAACAACTTTGATTTCAGTTTCAGGAAATGCTGAATCAGCCATGTTTTCTCCCTGTTTCTCCGGGCTGCCTCAGTGCCTGGACCGGGAACAGGAAATCAGCTACATCACACACAAATTCTTTCCCCTACTACCAAATGTAGGGGAAGTGCTCCAATGCCCTGGCCAAATTTCCCCTAATAGTATACCTCAGGTCTCCCTTGAAAATAGACTACTTGTCTAGTGGGACTAACCTGGTCAACAAAGAATAAATAAAAATAAAAGATAAATACAAATAAATAAAAGTGAAGACTGATACAAAAAGTCACAATGGAAAATGGGTGCCCTTCCAACAGGGGATATGTGGCATTCAAGTGATTGGTAAGAGGAATATATTGGCTTGAGAGGAGATTGCTGAAAGGAGACAATATCACCAACAAATATAAACTTTATAAAGACCTTAAAAAATTGCAAGCATATGGTAGTACTGAGAAACAATTTTTATAGTCTGCGCAGTATACTGGCATGGTTATTAGGTATCCCCACAGTGTTGACAGGTCAAAGTTAAGGACTGTAAATATTTTTGTGTTGTCTCTGCACAAACAAGGGCAGAGGCTGTATATGTGAATGGACATCTAACTACAAGTGTAGTGTTTCATAAACTGCAGAGATCTGATTTGATTAAAAGAACAAGTGTTAAATAGTGCGTGGGAAAATATAGCAGGAATTTTTCTTATAGAGTACTAACACAGCAGAAGCAGTTCAAGGCCCTTTTCTGCATAAGTGTGTAACAGTGATTGCTGCAACACTGATGTCACCTCAGAAGAAATTCTGGATCACTACCAACTTAACTATGACCTTGTCTACAGCATCTCTGATGTAGCATGTACACATATGGCAACACAGAGGTTTTGAGGTTTAGCTGTAGTCTCAAACAGAAGTATCTTTTTTGCCTCATTCTGGACCCTGGGAACATTTCATTAACCAAACAGAAATACATTGGTAGTCTCAATGTCATCTTCTTCAAGTAATATGGGCCAGTTCCTTGATGAGCTATTAAATCATGTGGAGAAATGCATCCTTTTAAGACAGAAGAGGAAACAGAAATAACTCTATATGGCTCTTATGACTTTATCTTCCTCCCTTCAGTCTTGGATGTCACTGGGTATAGGTTGGAGGGATAGACTTTCAAAAAAAAAAAAAAAAAAGGAGGGATACAACATTTGGGTCTCTAATGGTGCAGCAAGTGAAACCGAGATTCCGCCTCAAAACCCTATAAGACACCGTCAAAAGAGATAGAGCTTTGCACCCTTACCTTAATAGCTCAAGGATTAAGGCCTGTGATCTTTTTGTTATTTCTAATTGTATGATATGCCTAGTAAGAAACAGCCCAAAGAGGGCATTGTATTCCATAACAGCATTATTAGTTCCGAGTAGAATAAAGTGATCATCATATGATCATAGGAGGTTACAAAGCTCTTGGCACTAATGCCCTTATAAGCCTAGCCAAGAGTTTAGCTCATGTTTAGACAAGTCAGCACCCAGAGCCCCTGTCCAGCAGATCTGTTTATAGCTTGATGATATTCCTTTGGAAATTAGCTGGGCTATATAAAAGGATTTCCTGATAACCATTGTTACATGATAGACAAGAGAAAGGGAGTGATCCACCCAAGTACCTATGTTCCCTAACTACCATTTTGCTCTGTAGCAGTACATTGTCTAGACAGTTTGATGAGAGCAGTGGTCTACCAAAAGGGATGTTAGTACACATTTAACATTTAGTTTGAGACCATTTTTAATTCTCCAAGAGTTGGCTAGGGCAAGATCATTCTGGCAGGTATGGATGTCAAAGGGTGACTTAGCAAGAGTCTCAGATTTGCAGTTGTCTGAAATTTTGTTAGCCTAAGGTTTTGGCTCTTTTCTTGGAGATCTGAGGAGTAAATACCAAAATAAAGAGAGGTCCTAGCACCTAGCCCTTAGCGACACCACTGATCACTTTCATATTTTCTGATGAATCACCTGCAATGTGTACTTTGTGGCTTCTAACAGTTTGCTACCTATAGGTTGATTTTTAAAGCATTTAGCTTTTGTATGATGTCAGCATGGGGAATGGTGTCAAAGGCTTTAGCCAGGTCAAAATATGATGCACGAACTGCATGGCCACCATTTAAAGCCTCTGTCTTTCAGTAAAATTTACCACAATAAATCAACAGAATCTACCCTTCACAAAATTAAACTGAACATGAGACAAGTCAAAACAGGGTTCATGATATTATAGTTTATGAGGTCAGTTATGATAGATTCCATAGCTTCACAGATAAGGCGTGTAATTACCCGGTCAGCTGTAAAACCACTCTTATGGAAAGGCATCAGTAGTTTGTTTGCAAGGGTATGTGTAACACTATTAATTAAGCAACTGTATATATTATCAGGTCCCATGGTGGAAGTACATTTGGCCTTGGTTAGCACTTTTAGTAATTGATATTTAGAAATAATTGGGTAAATAAGAGCTTCAGATATTTTTAAGCTTCAAATAGTAGTTTCAGTGATCGATTTGGCAGTCAATTTGTTTGCAAGTATATCAATAATGTCAGCTTGATAAGAAGAGGAGGCTCCATTGAAACACATTGTAAATTAGTTCTGAGCAATGCAGGATTTTTTTTTTTACTTTTATAAAATAGCTAATGCAGGATTTATGATTATGTTTGTTTTCAGAGCCCAGCCTAAGTTTAAAGTCTCCAGGAGTGGATCTAATAGTGTTTTTCAGTAATGTTTTTGTATTGTCCTTTTGAAGATGGGCTTTGGACTTACTAAATCATTTAAGTATTTTTTTTCTTTTGTTGTATTGTTTATTTATGGTGGCAGTCCACCAAGGAGGTTTATTTTTGAATTTCCCATCATACTTACTTCTAATGTGAATTAATAACTATGCATTTTTCTAAGTGGTTGTAAAATTCTTTAGTGAAAATCTTTCTACTGTATTAAGGTCTGGTGAGGGACAACCATAAGTGAATTTTGATATTTCATCACATAGTAGGTTGATGCTGGCATGTTTGCAGTCCTAGAATGCAGTTGGGTTTGCTGTAGGGAATTTTATGAATTTAAAGAAGGCCACAAGTTTGTCAGTGAACTTCACAGAGGAAGGAGATATCACAGGAATAGTGCAAGAGGTGACATATTTGTAAGAATCAGATTAAGAATGATATGCCCTCTAGTAGATTTATTTAACAGCTGTTCAAACAAATTTTTAGTTATGAAGTCTAGAAATTTTTGGGCATATCATACATCGGTGGTACAAGTGTCCTAGTTTATTGAAAAGTAGCTAGTCACGAAAAATAAGAGTGTTTGCAAATAGAAAAATCAATTAGAACATTAAGGAATGGTCATCAGAGGCAAAGAAGGTGCTATATAACAAGCTTTTAGCTGATAATTAATTCTACCTTGTGTGATCTGTATTTCAACTAGTTCATTGTATAAGTCCCTATGGAACTGCCTGGAGGTAATATGCTGAATAACAAATATGGAGATTCCACTAGATTTGCAGTTGGGCCTGAAAGTATGAAAAGTGTAAACTCATGGTATAGAGGGAGGCATATACATACACAGATACATATAGATATATCTCTATCTGTCTATCTAAACACAATTTCCAACACATGAAACCATGGAAATTGCCCTGATGGTGCAAATACATCAGCTACGATACGCAAGGCATTAGGTCTAGTGGCAATTTCTGCAATCTTATCACTAAAGAAAGAGTTTTTGGTCTGTAATTTTTTTTTTTTTTGTTACATGCACAAGATAAGACAGTAAGTCTTTGGATTCAGCTCACCTGAATAGGCAGTAACTGTTTTTTTCTATTAAAAATAAAGAGAAAAGTCACACATTGCAAAGACATGAGAACAACACACTGACTGTAGATGAACAAGAAAGAAAAAGAGAAAAAAATACTTTACGTACTTCCCCACTCTGCCATTCCTCTTACCTCTGGTTTTGCAATTAGTCCTAGAGTCACGAGTTGGAATTCAGCCACCATACACACCACACTGCTGGTCTTAGTTTTTCTTAATTCATGTATTGTTATTATTAGTGATATACAAAAGACAATACAGTTATTACTATGCATATGTGGATTTATCTTCTGTTTGCCTGCTGCAATTCATGTAGCTAGTATGGGGAGTAGATACTACAACTCACTGGTCTATCCAGCTCCAGAGGTGAATGGGCTACCTCCTCATCCACTGACACTGATAAAGAGTCCATGTTCATTCACTAGCAATTCACCCAAGCCTTCTTTGTGGTAGGTTAGAATTCTACCACTGTACCACATTTGTAGATATTTCTGTCTAGTGAATATTTACATTTTTTTAGTTTTAGTGAAGAAAATGTTACTTTTAAGTCATGTAAAACTGATAAATGAAATAATCCAAGTATTTTTAGTGTTGAAAATGCATTGCTTTCACACAACAAAAATTTATGTTTGCATGTTAATCCCTGACACACACATGCACGCACACACACACACACACACACACACACACACACACACACACACACACACACACACACACACACACACACACACACACACACACACACACACACACACACACACACCATACTTACAAATTCAGACTATAAAGAGCACTATTTCTAAATATTGCAAGAAATTGTTGCTCCCCAAGATCCAAGATATGCAGATACACATCACATATCACATCACACACTCATGTATCTATTTGTTATTTTTATTTTGATGAAATCTAAAGATCTGGGTAACCAGAAAAAAAATGATGGTCTATGCATTTGAATGCGAGTCCATGTTAACTTTTGTGAATCAGAAAACAGGTTTTCTGTCTTCTAAGATGTTGTCAAAAACCCAATATTAGAATTTACAGGTCATCTATACCTCACAGACGCAATACAGGGTTTGAGTCTTACCTTTCTCTCTGGTTATTGGCTAAGCATGTAGTAGTCTGCAGGCTGATTGCCTAGTATTTACCGATGAACCTCTCTAATATTTTTGTCTTCCTCAATTGTTCTTGTTTCTGCCTTTCTGTCTTTCTCAATTAATATATGTATAATTATTTTTGGTTACCATTCTTTCTTTCTGGCAGCTAGGGATGAAGCCATTTAAACATAATATTTAGTGTAAAATGCATGTACAAATACTTTTTTGTTTAAAATAATGTATGCTACACATTATTTTAGTAAATCAAACATATTAATTATACCGAGTATTAAGTATTAGCAGGTGCTAATCTTTCAAACGACTGAGAATGTTGCATACATGTAGAAGTGCTAAATGATTCTGAGGATTTCTTTGCATTTAAAAAATAGACAATAAAGAGGGATGTTGCCAGATTTACTTTTTAGCTTTCTGACTCTCCCATCTCATTTTCAGCGTCTGCTTTTGTGCCATAAAATTGATTAAAGCATAATGACAGAGTAGTTTCATTTTAAAGAATGTAGACTGCTGGGGAATAAAGCTTTAGCTTTACAATAAATATTAAATGCACTCTGCATAGAGAGTATATTCAGTAATGTTTGTGGTCTACTACTATAGCAAACAGTTTTATCTTACATGATAGCTGACTTTCAATTCATAGTTTTACAGTTTTATAACAAACTAATGCTGTATGCTGTATATGTCTGGGATTAGATCATTGTTCGAGACAGCAAAAAAACTACAATTTTCTTTTGGATTTCTTGTCAAGTATTAGGGAAAGGCAACTAAATATTGTGAGCTAATATGTTGGAACACAACATGCACTATATTAAATAAGGGATTCTTTATGATAATATGAATATCTGTTGTTGCAAGCAAATTAAAGGAGATCTTAGACATTTTCAAAGCAAAATTGTGGTTATTGTATTAGGTTTGCAGATGCAAAATTTAAGACATTCGGTGATAAGGAAGTGAAGAATGGACTAATATCAATGCCCATTACGTATAAGAAGTAAAGCCATTTTAACCAGTTTATTATTACAAGAGAGTGAACAAGAAACATAATTACATGTTATACATCCCAGGATGATGTAACGTTAGTAAAAGTGTGGGTGGAATAAAATGTGAAGTGTTTTATCAGTATAACCCAGTACAGATCATCCACTGTTAGCCCATGCTGTAATAGCTTGATCTATACCCTGTCCTACTAGTTTCCCGCATCATTCAGAAGTGTAGTTAGCATTACTACTCATTTCTATATTACTTACCAATAAATAATACCATTTTTCAGTAATGAGATACTTATAAAATACTAAATAAATATGTTTCATTGTGTTTCCCATTGCACTGCATTTACTGAAGAGATCAGTACAGTGTTTATGGGAAATTATTTTTGTTTAAAATATTTTTGTCATATGCATGATGATCTTTGGCTACACAGATTGCATGCCATACCCTCATACAGTGCAAAAAGGCTACTTTTATTTTTTTGTTTTACCTCTCAATCAGGTATGTTATTCTGGGAAGTGCCACTGTAAACAGGGAACCTGGCTAGAGAAGGTATAGCTTCAGGCCAGAAATTGTCTTCAGAGTTATAATAATAAAGAAAGTGAAGGCAGGTTATGGACTTTTTTGTGTACTAACATATTGACTGCATTTTGTTGCAGGGAGGACTAGACTTTCGGCTTTTCCCGGTTAGGGGTCGCCACAGCGAAATTCCGGTCCGCTCATGATTGGCAGTGGATTTTTACAGGGATGAGTTGCCAGCCCGACACCCAACCTTCAACGAAGGCATGCCCATTCATGCTTGCACCTACCTGCATGTCTTTTAACATCACTTGACCGTGGGGAGGACATGCAGACTCCACATAGAATGCGCTCCAGCTGAGAATCGAACGAGAGAACCTCTTGCTGTGAGGCAACAACGCTAACCGCTGTACCACTGTGGCTACAAATGTTCTAAATCATTAATTCATTAGTACAAATTAGCATACTCCTTTATTAGTCAATGTAGAATGTATGCTGAAATTTAACATAAATTTATTCAAGACTAGATAAAGATTCAAATATATATATATATATATATATATATATATAAATTAACAATAATGCTGAAAATGCAAATTTGACATGTCAGGAGGTATTCACAAAAATTATCAACAGTCACATTAAGCATACTCAATATTTAATAGTCTACTCTTTAGGAATTATTCCAAGTTGCCGAAAATAGATGGCTTTTAAATGAAAGGAAGAAACTTATGGTATTAGAGTTCTTTTATTTTGTTTGTTCGCTTTTGATATAGGTGGTCACATGTTACTAGGCTTTTAGACCAAAGTGAAAAAAAATAATGCTACTGCAGATTATTTGCCAGATTTCAAACCTTGGTATAAATGCAGTTTATTCTCACGCAAGGGGAATAGCATACAGAGGGTTTTATGAATTAATCTGAAAACAGTTGTCCTAGCTGATGGGTTAGTTTGAGATTCTGGCCAAGCTGTCACCTGCTGGAAGTTACCCTGCCTTTCTATTGCATTTGCATCTTCCACAACAATTTCTCTTAACTGCCACTGGAGTGGGTTTACAGTGGATTAAAGAAAATGAATTAACAGAGCTGCATGAATTAACAGAGCTGCTCATTTGCCTCATTCCTATGGAAACCAGTTCATACTTACGTTTTTCTTTAATCTAGTTCACCAGTTTGATTGCTGGGCATTTCACCCTCATCTTGACAGCTAGCTACAAAAAATGAATAAATGTATACCCTTTTGACTAATAAGTAGGAAAATTAGATCAGCTATTGAACTTGACGTGTGTCAGTGCTTGAAGGACAACTGTGTTGCAAGTAATTTTTAAAACACATTGTTGTAGAGGGGGGGTATAGGAAAGTTTTCTACTGATTTAGAAGGACAGTGTCCATTATATTCAGGAAAAGGTATTCAGTTGCATTTGTAAATATTATGGAATTTTCCATATGGTCTAAAGGGAAGCCAAGGATTTTATTATGTTACCTCTTGTAAGTGTGAACTGGTTTAACAAAGAAAAACAAATGTTCTTCTGCAACTTGTTTTATTTTAATGACCGTTTTTTCTGGTAAGGAAATGTTTTAGATATTCCCATAATGATATTGGAGATTTCTTCATGTTTTTATCAGTTGTTTTTATTACTGTGATTTGATTTAAACCTCAGAGTTTTAACAGTTGGGAGTGAGCTTTAGGATCAGTTACAGCTGAGCACATAATCTGTAACAGAAGTTTTTTTCCAGACAGTATTACGAAACTGGTTGTTTGGGAAATGTTTTAAGGATTGTATAAAATGAGTAACCATGTTCACTGGGTTTAATGTCAGAAACTTAATATTATACCTGAAGGTTTTATTTTATAGCAATGATATTTAAAGGAAAAATAATGAATAAGAAAACACAAGCTATTTTAAAGAAATTTTAACAATACTTGTATTCTATATACAGTTTGCTTGCAAAATGTACGGCTACGCAAGTTAGATTCCTTTCTGATTCATTGACTGCTTGTTCCATCAATGACTTTTGAAGGTACTAAATGTACTCAGCCATGAATAAAACACATTTGAGTTTGGCTAACCTGCTTTGGTACTTATTCTATTCTATTTAAATCTTAAAAATAACAGAAGTGGCGGCTTAGTACGGAAAGCTTTGAGCTATATTACTAAATCAAATTCCTTATATTAATAAAATAATAAATTAGAAAAAAATGTTATATAAATATAAAGTTTCATATTATCAAGTTTCAGGTTTACCATCAAAGAAAAAGGAAATATTTAGAAAAAAAAGAATTATACTTTTCCGTCACATTCCTACTTTACAGGTTCATTATACCTACTTTTAGTTATATAGAACTGAAATGACTTACTTTCTCAAGTTTCTCATTCATCTTGACCTTAAGTGGAAAGTTTTATAAATAGGGAACAGAAACCAGCAACCAGCACAAACTGTTAAACTGCAAAGTACTTGGAGAAAAAAGTCCATGTGGGTACTGCAACAAATTACTTTAATAAAAGGTGAACCCTTTCATCTTTAATAACACAAGAAATCTTCAGATGCCATAATTTCAACAATGAAATGTTTAAATAGCCCTCCAAAAGTCACATGGTTCAAAAAGCCTGGTCAACCATCAATTAATTTAAAGACATACACTACAAATATCCAACCAATAAAATGTGATATAATGTAACAATACAAATACTTTTTATGTAATAAGTAATCAAAATGACCTATAATTCATAAATTACCTAACAAAAAGCTTTTAATTTAAGAAAGCATGCAGCAGAAGAATACTCATTCAGTCAGTGCCAGCTACTAACATTAAAATTGAACTGCTAATACAGTTTTCTATTTTCAAGTACCAGCAGTCTTGGGACACCTTCTACAATTCAAAGGAACCTTTTTGATAATAAATTTAACTATATGATTAGAGTGACCGTGCAAATGCCTATAAACTGCTTTAGTGTTTTTACCTTTTTTTTATGTCATATAAATGTGGTCTCTGAATTTCTGCTCTATTTTCCTGACGTAAAAAACATGGCACAGATGGAAAAAATAGCTACATATACTATCCCATTGGTTTCACAATTGTATTTATGTTTGACCGCATACTTATTACCTCTAATAATGTAATAATCAGCAATCAAAATGTGCTTATAATAAGAACAACTGCCACACTTAGACATGAGTACCATAAGTAATATCTCTCTTCTTAAAATTAAAATAAGCAATATTCTTAACCATGTCAAGGTGCCTTTCCAAGATAGTTTTATACTACCCCCATTTTCTATACACAGTTAAGTGGTCTGTCCCCCATTTCTCACTAATAAACTCATCTTCTTTTAAAATGAACCAGTTCTTTTCAAGAATATGTTTAATTACCTTATGATCCCGACAAAAGGTGGCAATAAAATAATTTTTGTACGTAAACCTAAAAACTATATTTTCACCTTGCCTGTTCAGATTCCAATGTTCAAAAAAAGTAATACTGTTATTTCTTTTTTTGTTGTTGTTTATGATGGGTATAAAATGATCTCTCTTATTAATAACTTCAAACATTAGATTTTTAAATTGCTAGAATAAACACTTTAAAAATATATTTTAATAAATTACATTCATCAATAAATTGTGAATCTTCAGTGATCATCCTAGCAGCCCTGATGAACTGTCCTTTGACAACCTGCTCTCATCTGGGTTGTAGGATGTGAAGTGTAGAAGGATATTTCAATAGATAGGTAGGTATATCTCCACCACTCCAAGTGCTCCTCAACCTGTTCCCTACTCTCACTACAAATCACAATATCATCTGCAAACATCAAAGTCCACGGGGACTCCTGTCTGATCTCGTTTGTCAACCTATCACCATTGCAAAAAGACCTCTGTGTTAAAATGCCAAACAAAATCATAGTTTCAACCTATAAATTGCATTATCATATTATGTAAGAGATGTTAGGACAATGGAAATGTTTGTTTTATTAAGTCAGAGTTCAGTGACTTCTAAGTGATTAAACTAAAATCAGTGATAGCACAGTTATTTGAATTCAGTATACAATGGGAATAGTCCTTTTACCCATGGTACAGCATTGTGGCCCACAGCATAGAGGTTGCCCAGTTTGATTCTCAGTTGAGGTGCTTGATTTGAGGAGTCTGCCTGCCCTCCCTGTGTTCACGTGGGTTTCCTATTGGTACTCCAGTTCCTCTCACCTTAAATAGACATGTAGTAAGTGGACTGGACACTGTAAATTAGCTTTAAATATCAGTGCACATGCAAGCGTGTGGTAGGGAAGAACTATCGCAGCAGGACTAGCCACCCAGCAGTATAAACATTAGCTCTAGATGATTGTCACTATTGAAGTAAACCCAAATCCCATGTGCAAAAATAAAAAAAGGGGGGGTGTTATGGATGGATATATGAACAATTACACTGCTTGCTTGCTTGTTTGTTTTATTTATTTGAGTTAACTGAAGAGAAAGACTCATCCAAAGGATTCTTTCCAATAACGCTCGAAGACAAAGTGATATAAACCTAGGTGGTTACTTGGCATATGGGCCAATAGGCCATCAAGGAGCCTAGAGCTATTTCACAACTGCCGAGCAAACTTACTTACAGTAGGCAATTAGAAACAAAGTGACTCAAACCCTAGGTTATATGAAGCAGCTTGTTCTAAGCTCATAACCTTAATCCTGACATAACTGCCAGACTGAGAACTGCTAACAGCTGTCAAATATAAATAAAAAACAGGTGAGCATAAATACAGAAGTGGCAAAAATACATTATAGATGCAAGCAGGCATTAGACACAACATGTATGCATGTTTCAGTAGTGATTTCAAATAGTGATTTAAAATGAGCATGCTAATTTTTAGAAAGCTGCTGTGTTCATAAAGATATCTACATGCAGAAAAAAAGCATAACAAAATATATAAGCCTTTTTGTTAACTCGGTTTTATTCAGATTCTGCAGGGTCTGTAACCATAAAAATAATTCAAGAAAAATATTATTGACCTAAGAACATGCAGTTTCCCTGACATCATCTGTTTATTCCACAGAGAACTAGCTTTTAAGAAAAAAAGAAAAAGTCAGGGAAATATGAGGTATTTTAAAACTTCTGTACAACAAATTGAGAGTCTTTTGCAATGAGATAAAGGCATTAATGAACCAACATCCTTTGCTTGCCCACGTTCTGTATCCCTGATGTGGCTTTTGACCAGATGAGTAATATTTGTACTCAAATAGCTACTATTGTGTTGTAAAATTGTTCAATTTGTTCATACTGCAAACATAAAATAAGAAACTACTTCTGATACTTAAATGATCATTATTATAGTAGGTGAATAGCTGTTATAAAGGTTGAGAAAAACATCTTATCACTCCTAAAGTCTTCCGTTTGAATGTCAGCTAATTGTGCTGATTTTATAATAAATTCTGAACAATGGTATGACTTTTCATCCTACAAATGTACCACTTAAAAACCCAAGCTTTCTCACTTCCAGTCTATAGCAGTTACCCAGAAGAGGATCTAGTCACAGCAATGATGCTGCGTTTTGAATCTTTACTTCTTTCTTCTCTTGCAAGTCTATTGCTTATGAAGCTATTTAAAAGTGATAAGAAAGCCCAGAGATCGTACTAGCAGAGACATCAGGAATGTGCCTTCTTGCTACACTGCTTTAGAAGATGCATCATCATTTTCACAATATATTCTTTTATCACTTTCTAACTAAAGTTACAGATGCAGAAACTTTCTTTGAAAATCAATTTAGACACGGTGAGAAAAATTTTATTGAAAAAAAAAAAACTGCTTCATGCTGTTGCATTACTCAACCACGTCTCCCAGAACTGTGACAGTATTAACTCTGTTCAATTATTTCCCTTCTATCCCAGTTACTTTCTTCTTCTGATCTCCCCCATTTGTCACCGTGTCCAATACCTCATCTGCATTCAGTTTCATCCCATGTGCCTTTAGTTTTCTGAATTCTACTCCCTTAATACGTTTTGCCCTTTCTTTTCTGATTCAGATTATAGTGCCATGTTGTCAGCATAGGGCAGCTTCCTTGGTATGTGTTAAGTGAGACCTTTCTGGTGTAGCCCACCGTTAAGTGAGACCTTTCTTATGTAGCCCACCACTAATTTGAGCAGCAGTGGGTCCAGTCCTCATGTGCATGTACTCTCACATTGATCCCCTCTGTGAGTCCAGATACTGTTCACACTTAAGCCACTGGATTCCTGTATATAGTCTGCATACTAGATTCCAATATATAGTCTGCATTAAATTTTGCAATGTTTCAAGGCTGGCAAAAACATTATAGGGATCCCCAAATTAGTCTATTTGGGAGGTTGTCATATATTTTCTCCATTTCCAACAATGCTCAGTTGGATATCTTCCACATATAAGAGATTTTTCTCCACAATCTTGTCTTATATACAGAGGAAGAGGTTTGCAAAGAAGAACTGGGATTGTCAGAGAGATGAAGAAAGTGGACAGGAGTACAAGAAGATGAGGCATATGGTGAAGTGAGATGTGGCAAAGGCTAAGGATAAGATGTATGGCAAATTGTATGAAAGGTTGGACAATGAAGAGGGAGAAAAGGACCTGTAAAGTTTGGCTAGGCAGAGGGTCAGAGCTGCGAAAGACGTACAACAGGTTAAGGTGATAAAGGATAATGAGAGAAACATACTCACTCGCAAAGGAGGAGAGTGTGCTGAGCAGATGTAGAGAGTACTTTTAGGGACTCTGACTGAAGAGAATGAGAGAGACAGAAGGTTGGATGATGTAGGGATAGTGAACCAGGAAGTGCAATGGATTAACAAGTAAAAGTAAGGACAGCGATGAAAAGGATGAAGAATGGAAAGAGTGTTAGCCCAGATGGTGTACCTGTGGAAGCATGGAGATGTTTAGGAGAGATGGCAGTAAGGTTTTTAACCAGATTGCTTAACAAAATCTTGGAAAGTGACAGGATGCCTGAGGAGTGGAGAAGGTGTATTGATACCAGTTTTTAATAATAAACATGATGTGCAGATCTGTAGTAACTACAGAGGGATAAAATTGATCAGCCATAGCATAAAGTTATGTGAAATAGTAGTGGAAGCTAGGTTAGGAAGAGAGGTGAAAATAAGTGAGCTGCAATACAGTTTCATGCTAGGAAAGAACACTACAGATGCAATGTTTGCTCTGAGGGTTTTGATGGAGAAGTATAGACAAGGTAAGAAGGAGTTGTATTGTGTCTTTGTGGAGTTAGAGAAAGCATGTGACAGGGTGCCTAAAGAGGAGTTGCGGTATTATATGAGGAAGTCATGAGTGGCAGACAAGTATGTATGAGTGGTACAGGATATGTACAAGGGCAGTGTGGCAGTGGTGGCACCTGCTGTAGGAGTGAGAGATGCGTTTGAGGTGGGATTGCATCAAAGATCAGCTCTCAGCCTTTTCTTATCTGCAGTGGTGATGGACAGGTTTACAGATGAGATCAGACAGGAGTCCCTCTGGACTATGATGTTTGTGGATGGTATTGTGATTTTTTAGTGAGAGTAAGGAAGAGGTGAAGGACACCCTGGAGAGGTTGAGGTACACTCTAGAAAATAGAGGAATGAAGGTCTGCAGGACTAAGACAGAATGTATGTGTGTGAATGAGAGGGAGGACAGAGGAATGGGTGCAGGGAGTAGAGCTGACAAAGATGGATGAGTTCAAATACTTGGGATCAGCAGTTCAGAGTAATTATGATTATTAAAGAGAGGTGAAAAAGAGAATGCAGGCAGGGTGGATTGGGTGGACAAGAGTGTCAGGAGTGATTTGTGACAGACTGGTACCAGTAAGAGTAAAAGGGAAGGTCTATAGGATAGTAATGAAACCAGCTATGTTATATGGGTTGTAGACAGTGGCATGGACGAAAAGACAGGAGTCAGAACTGAAAGTGGCAGAGTTAAATATGTTAAGATTTGCACTGGGTGTGACTAGGATGGACAGGATTATAAATCAGTATATTAGAGGTTCAGCTCAAGTTGGACAGTTTGGAGACAAAAAAAGAGATGCAAGATTGTGTTGGTTTGGACATGTGCTGAGGAGGGATGCTGAGTATATTGGGAAAAGGATGCTAAGGATGGAGCTGCCAGGTAACAGGAAAAGAGGAAGGCCTAAGATAAGGTTTATGGATGTGGTGAGAGAGGATATGCACATGGTTGGTGTGACAGAGCAAGATGCAGAGGACAGGAAGAAATCAAAACAGATGATTCATTGTGGCAACCCCTAATGGGAGGAGACAAAAGAAAAATATTTTTTCTCATTGCAAGCATTGTGTCTGTTGTACTGCATTCTGACCCCAGTTGTACCTCATTATGATGGTTTGGGACTGATATAACGGTTAAGATTAAATTTACCACACAGACAAGGCACAGGGTTTTATTTTCACCAAGGGAAATTGATTAGCCTTAAAACAGCCCATAATGATGATTAGGTTAGTACTTAACTATAACACAGATGTACTCATTTTGAATGTTAATTTTGTGTTCTGTACTATTAAACATTGAAAGGGTTGGTATAAATACATTGCTATTATTTTTTAACAAATCATGGTAAATAATATGAAGTAATACTGAATCACATTAAATAATCAAAACAACTCTTTGTAAGTATAAGGAAACAGTTGATAACCAATGTGAAGTTGTTAAATCTTGCCGTTTATTCTCACTGATGGGTTCAGAGCTGATCCTCGGCTCCGACATGGCCGTTAGCAAAGCTCAAGGTTTATCAGTAGCTCGAGACCAAGCCCCTTATCCCATGATGCACTGCTGGAATTACTTCAGATCTAGTTTGCCGCAGCACAGATCTCGGTGTTATATATCCTAACAAGAATGAAAGTCAAGAAAAAGTTTTTAAAACTTGCGAATAGAAGAATCTTTCCAATAAAATTGGTCAGAGCAATCTGGAACACCGAGATCTGTGCTGTGGCAAACTAGATCTGAAGTAATTCCAGCAGTGCATCATGGGATAAGGGGCTTGGTCTCAAGCTACTGATAAACCTTGAGCTTTGCTAACGGCCATGTCTATATATATAGATTTAGATAAGTGCCCTGTGTTGGCTTTGTTTTTTCCATAGAAGTGTTTCTAGTTAGCAGTTGGCCTTGTATTTAACTAAATTCTTAGGTCAGTAGTTATTTCAATAGCTAACAGTTGCTTAGAGTGTGTTTTTTCTATTCGTTTAAATTTAGGATGTCTGAAGAGAAAGAGAAGCAACATCCTAAATCTGGCTTCAAAAAATGTCCGGATTGTGGGCATAAAATCTCAGTCACTGATGGGCACGTTCAGTGTGTCTATTGTCTGGGGGCATTACACCTCCAAGACTCTTGTAGCATCTGTCACTCCTTCTCTTCCAGGGTACTTTTAAAGAGGAGGAGAAAATTGGTGGATAGGGGCTTATGTCAGCACCCTTTCTAAGAAGCACTGGGTGACCAGGATGGTGCTAGTAAATCCTCTAAGTCATACAAATCTTCAGGTGACTACAAGTTATCTAAAAAGGCTAAAAAAATGGAGGGTGTAGGGTAATCGGTTCCACTGCCTTTGGAAAAGAGCTTCCCTTCCGTTCAGAGCCAGCTCACAGCTTTGGAACTGTTTTTTCAGATTCCCTCATCTTCTCTGCTTCAATCAGCTCCCTTGGTGCACTCCTCAAAGTCTTCCATCAGCCTCTCAGATATGGATATGGACTGGTTGGTGCAGAAGCTTTTATGGGCACCAGGCCTTGCCCAATTGTTGTTGGCTCTGACACCTTTGTCAGAACTGAAGATCATTACCCCGGACTTGACTGCTCCTCCTCCGACTCTTACTGGACTTTCAGAGCCAGAGGAGGCCAACCTGATGGTTGTTGAGCCTGTGGAGCTGAAACCTGCTCCGGTGTTATTGCTTCCATCTACTCGGACATCCTCGGTGCTGACCAGGGACTCTAGGAGCCAACACTCTCCTGTTGGGTCCAGAGAGTATAGTCGTACCGATTTGTCAGTGCCGACTCTTCCTCTTGGGGCTTCGGCTCAGATGAACTCGGCTCCTACCTCGGGCTCGGAGCCCATGGCCTCGGTGCAGGAGGATCAGACGGTCCCTCCAGATCAGTCTACCCCTTCTCGTTGGAGTCATAGTGCGTTCGATGCCATGAGGAGAGTCCTGTCTCCAAAGACATCATCAGCATCAGGTCTGGCTTCCTGCTCCCCACAAGCGCCTTTGTCCGCTCCTGCTTCTATCGGTCAACCCAAGTATAGAGAGCCTCAAGTAGCCCCACAGGACACCCCATGCTCTTCTAAGACCTCCCCAGAAGCCCCCACTGAGGAGGTACCCAGGAAGAGACTGTACAAGAGGAGGCACGTGGACTCCCCACAGGAGTCTTTGACATCTCACACTGACTTGGATGAGTCAGAAGGGTCCCCTTGATCCCCCTCTGAGGATATCTCCTTTGTGGAGATATTAGAGATCCTTAATCAGAGGGGTGGTTGGCAGTCTAAAAGCCCTACTGAGGATGAGTCAGTGCTCTTGAAGGCTTTCGGGTCTCAACCTTCCACATCTTGGGTGTCTCTGCCTTACGATGAACTCATGGAGTTGATCTCTTGTTCGGCATGGGAGTCTCCGTAGGCCATAGAACCTGTCCCTAGGAAGCTAAGTAAGTTCATCTCTGCCCCCGTGGACAAAGCTTTTTTGACTAAGGGAGTGTCTGTTGATGCCATGGTGGTGGTGGCGGCAGCCACCAAAAAGGAAACATCTGAGACGTCCTCATCTAGCCATCCTCCTAACAGAGATTCCAGGATCATGGATAGATATGGGAAACACATGTTTATTTCAGCGACTTTTTCCCTTCAATCACTGAACTATTTAACCCATTTTACCAGACTGCAAAGAGATCTCCTGAAGGAGCTAGGCGATACTCTCCAGGGTACGGTAGCTGCAGGGGTTGCCAACAAAGTTACCACCCAGCTCGCTACCCTAAACTGGATTGTGAACTCGTCCATGCGTCCCATATCTTACCCAGCTGATGGTTCAAGTAGGGCCACTAGTTCAGGCATTGCTCTATGTAGACAAGCCTGGATGCAGCTCTGTTCCTTTATGGAGCCTTTCAAGTCTTCCTTTATCAGCACCCGATTTGATGGCTCATCCCTGTTTGGGCCCAAGGTAAAAGAAACTCTAACCAGGTGTGAGCAGGAAGGAAAGACTATCTGCCGGAGTCCATTTTTCTACCCCTACTTGGCCCTATCCCAAGGGCCCTAAGGGCAGAAAGATGTAGTTCCGAAAAGCCCAGGGAGCCATCGGGACACACATGGTGAAATCTCTTCTAGAGGCAGAGTAGGGGGTTATAATGGAAGATGCCTTCCACACGGCAGGGGGGTCCACAACAGCAGAGTGACAGAGGCCAGTTCTCTGGTCAGCCCTACCAGCGCTCCTGAAAGGAGATCCGACTGTCCAGCTCTTGAGGCAGTCAGAGGTTGCTTAGCTTTGTACCCAGAGGCCTGGCTAAGCATAACATCTGATACCTGGGTATAAAGCATAATTTCCAGAGGGTATTTCATACCGTTCTCTTCCCCTCCAACTCCTGTCAACAGAATCCCGGATGTTCTACCCAGTCTCAGGGGACAAGTAGCTATAGAGGTCCGGAAGTTGCTAGAAAAAAAGAGTCATCCAGCCAGTCCTAGCAGACCAAGCAAGATTTGGAACTTATTCAAGATTCTTTTTGGTTCCAAAGAAAACAGGGGACTGGAGACCTATCATGGACCTCAGCAGACTCAACCAATTTGTAAAAAAAAGAGAAGTTCCGAATGGTCACGTCTTCAGGCCATTCTTCCCTTTTTAGGGAAGGGGGATTTGATGTGCTCCATCGATCCCAAGGATGCCTACTACCACATAAAGATGGACAGACACTCCAGAGATCACCTGCGTTTCTGGCTGGGAGCCAATCACTACCAGTTGTGAGCCCTGCCCTTTGGTCTCACTACAGCCCCCAGTGTGTTCAAGGCTCACCTGAGGCATCTACGATTCCAGGTGTTTCCATACCTAGACGACTGGCTCCTTACTGCCACCACCAGGCATCAATTGATGCAGGCAACAGAATCTACTCTGACACTCTGCAACCACTTAGGCATTACAGTCACCTTCGAAAAGTCTGCCTTGTCACCATTGCAGCATACGGTCTTTATAGGAGCAGAGTTAGATACCTCAACCACCACTCTATGTCTTCCAGTCAAAAGGGTCTCACTTCTTCACCAACACATCAACTCATTGGTGTCAAGGAAAAGAGCTACAGCTGCAGAGGTCTTAAAAGTACTAGGTTTGATGGTGGCAGAAATTCTAGCCTTTCCACTCGCAAGGATGCATATGCGAATTCTTCAATGGCTTCTGTTTGCTCAATGGTCTTACTAGAACTTGCCAATGAACCATATGATTCTCATCACAAACTCTTGCAAGAGGGACCTTCGGTGGTGGTTGACGTCTCTTCATATCACAACAGGACGATCCTTTGTGGGCCCCCCCAGTAGCCACTGTGACCGCGGATGCTTCCCTGATAGGGTGGGGGTGGGCATTTTCAGGGAAAGACTGCCCAAGGCTCATGGATGGATCAAGAGTCACATCTGCATATCAATGTTCTGGAGTTGAGAGCAGTACTTCTGGCATTGCAGTACTTTCAGGACTCTCTGAAGCGAATCCATTACTGGCAAACTGATACGACTGCGACATGCAGTGCATCACCTTTTCTTTTTGTGTGTTCCACTGATCCTTTCCATTCTAAACAAGGAGACTTCTTGTCCATTCATTTCTCCAGCCTTCCTCTCTCTCGAAAGTATTACACGTCCCTGCATGTTTCCCCATATGCCATATTTATGTAATTAAATGCAATTATGTAAAGATAATTAGGGCCAAAAAACAGTTTTTTTTTGTTTGTTTGTGCTTGCTATGCTTAACATTTTCACTTGTCTTTCAACTTTTGATCTTACCCCTGCTTACATCAGACATGTCCCTTCAACTGCTTATCTATCTGTTTAGAAATATTTCCCTTGCAAATAAATTCCCAACTGATATTTTTAAATATGTCTTGGATTTTTTTTTCCAACAGATTCTCTTACCAAGTCATTAACTTTTGCTCTAAGTAAGGCCTTCTCTAACTCCCCATTTTCAGTTGTTGTAAGACATTTGATGTAAAAGAATCTGCTTTACCTCCATGATGGCAGCAAAAGTGTATAACCACAAAACATTATATTCTTGTACATCTCTCTGTCATGCTCCTCCTATATCCTGCTTTTAAATTCCCTAGATATCTGTCATACGACGAAAATCTTAAAAAAGTATATCAGAGCACATATTATACTAAACATATTACAATTATAATATTGTTGTGTTTCAAAATTCACCAAATAATCAACAGCCACCAAGGGTGGCACACTGGCACAGTGCATAGTGTTATTGCCTCACAGCAAGAGGTTTCCCGGTTTAATTCTTGGCTGGGGTGCCTTCTCTGTGGAGTCTGCATGTACTCTGTGTGTGTTAGGGGGGGGGGGTCCTGTGTTCTGGTTTCCCAAAAACATTCCAAAGACATGCAGTAGGTGGAATGGACACTAAGCTGGCAATAGATGTGAGTGCATAGTGTGGAAAACAACCGTGGAAGGGCTAGCAACCCAGTGGTGTAAACCTTTGATCTAGATGATTTTAAGTCTTGAAGTGACACTCCAACCCCATATGCAAAAATGGGAAAAAATGGAGTTGTGGATGAATTGAATCAACAGCCACCTTATGAGAACATCCCCCATTGTGCTATTTTAATCCTTCAAATTAATTCTCTAGTACAGACAGATATGTCTAGATACAAGCACATCTTTGATGTTTTTACATCTGCTGTGTAAAATAGCAGGGACATGACATAGCTACCATAAAGGGCAGTATCTTCTTGGAAGGTACCACATTTATTTTAATTATACCAGTAACAGCTTGTATCTTATTCAGTAGTAAAATATATTGTATGTAATTTCTGGTCATCCCAGTATTTACCCCCCCCCCCCCCCCACTGTGTCAATACTATCCATGTTTGTATTGTTATTTCAATTAAAAGTTTCTTTCTTTGTTTCTTGGACTTGGAGCAACCTTCCAATGATAGTACATCTTTTAGATCTCTACCTCCTTCATATAACCATATAAACTATTTCTTCTGCATCAAGATTGTACTGTTTGTACTGCCTTCATGTTTTTGTCCGTTAAAAATTGTCCTTCATAAGAGACTGAATAATGATGGCTATTTCAATTAAAATAATCTAAGGGTCCAGTGTGCTTACTGAAAATGTTTAGCAATTTCAATGTTATATCATGGCCTGAATAGTAACATAAAAATAGCTTACTTTGAGTTTTTGCTTGTATTAAAAAAATTTCAAGACAAACTTGTTATAAACACACAGAAACTATAACTTTTAACATCATAATATAACTGACCTAATCACCAACTTTTATTCATCATTGCCTAAATGCTGCTAACACACACTTTGGGATCTTACTTGTACTGCATTTTTTTTCACTCTCTTACTATCTGCTTCTCCTCATGCCTGTATAAAATTCCTCTAATGTACTATTAGATTGTATAATTCTTGTGAGCATAGCACACTGTACACCGATGTACTACAAACTACTGTTATCTCATCCTCTACTGATGTATATAAGTCACATTTAAGTTATGTAATGCAACTACTGCCAGTTGTACTTTGATACGTCTTGCCTACATACTTGGATATTCTTCATATTTGTATGTATATGTACTAACTGGAGCTTTTCTCCCCGGGGCTCCTCTGAAAAAGGACGTGTGTCCAGTCAGACTTTCCCGGTAAACAAATGCAAAATAAATAAAGTAAATCATGTATAGATCTATCAAGCTTATATGTGCCTCTTTGCAAAAGAAAATGAAACAATCACTAGACCTCATTGCCATATTGCATGTCTATTGAAAAAAATGACTATATATATATATATTTTTTTTTTCCTTTTGGAAAATGTTTATGATGTTTTACTAAAGTATTATTAATAATTTAGCCATTGTTCCTGAAGCTGCTGGAAAATGTAAGCCTTGTGAAAAATAATTTCCTATTACAGACACAGATCCATAACATCAATGTAGTGGGTGGGCAGAATCACTTAGAAGACAAAAGAGCTAACTTTTCCAGTGTGTGTACATGTGTGGTGTGGAAGAACTACCACAGCAGGGCTAGCCACCTGGCAGTGTAAAACTTGTCTCTACATGACTTATCACTTGACGTGACACCCCAACCCCATGTGCAAACGTAGAAAAAACTGGATGGATGGATTTTTTTTAAGTAGAGTGGCATTTTTTGCTGTTTATTTTATCAAGCTAGGCTTAATTCAGTCCTGCTTAACACTTATGCTTTTTTTTAAACTTGCTTTTTACCCGTACTTGCTTGTTTTAATTGAATGTTGTTTAGTGAAAATTTTCTTTCAATTTGAATTGTTTCTCAAGCATTTTTATCTTACACATATAAACATACTGTATAAATAAATAGACAAGCAACAAAAAACTAAATTTATATAACCTGGCATCTATAAATAGCACTTCTGTGGTTAACATTACATCAGCAGAAAGTGTTGTTGGATACTTTTTTTTATTTATTTACTTATTTGCTAGATAACTGGATAAACTGACTAGTACAAGAAGACCCTTTTCAGCCATAAACTGAGTGACATGGCAAACACAACAATTGTAAACTGCTTAAGAACACACATTAAATGACTGAACAAATAACTGAAGGCAATGGCTGGAGTTCAGAAAGGTTCAGTGCAATCCTTAGTTCAGAAGCTTCCCATTTGTGCCAAGTCTTTCAGATTCAGAAATTGCTCTACTACTCAGGTTTTTCCATACTGGACGTCTCAACATGGACGGAGGTCTCTCCGGCAGATCAGCATGCTAAAGCAGCAGTTGGGGGAATAGCTGACCATGTCCTCTCCAGCAGAAATATCTGTGACTCCTCATCTGATCAGTGGATTGATTCAGGGAACCACTTAGCCAAGTAAAAATTTATTCTAGTAGGAAAAAGTGACTGCAATAAAAATGCACCAGTAACGCATTCACTGCTGTGACAGTACTCATGTTGTAAGTACAGCAATGATGTGGGTGTGGGTGTGTGTGTATGTGTGTTTGCAAGTGTGCATGTATGATAGTAAGTGCATGAATGTGTGTGTGTGTGTGTGTGTGTGTGTGTGTGTGTGTGTGTGTGTGTTGGAGTGTGCATGTGGGTGAATGGGAAAGGGTTTCCATGAGTGTGATTGACTGTGGGGGGCTTGGTTGTTAGTGTGTGGGTGGGGGGGGGGGGGTTGATATCTGGGATTGCTTTTGTGTGTGTGGTGTGTGTGTGTGTGCGTGGACAGATGTGAGTATAGGGCTGTGCCTTTGCTATAAGGATGTGTGGACTGCTAGGGAGAACATTAGTGCAATCAAACTTTACAGCTGTAGTATACAATTCAGAGATGTGATCATGAGTTCTTTTTCATTGTGACCATACCTGTCTCTGAATCTCATGGTCTAGTTGTTGCCACATTGGGCAAGTAACCCAAGCAGTATGCATTTATCTAAATCCTGATGAAAAAGTGTTAAGTCCAAAGCAGTAGAATAAGGCAAATGCAGTATAAATGTTGTACTATTGACTGCTTCAGATCTAAATCCTAAATAATATGATTACATGGGTCTATATTACATAATCGAAAAGTCAGTTCAGCAAATGGAGCTTGCATCGAAAATGCCGTTCATCAAACTTTTCATAGTGCGATCACAGTACAGTGAAGATCAGAAAAGTTGCCCTTTCCTCACTCTAGTGCAATCTCGGAATTGGTATATTTAATTAGTGGGGGTGTAAGAGGTGCCGACCCCCACAAGAGCAAATTTGATGAACAGCGTTTTTGATGTAAATGCCATTCGGTTAACTGACTTTTTGATTATGTAATATAGACCCAGATTACATATCAGTCCATGCAAAATGGTCAAGTACAATCAAAAATAAGTGGACAGAATATGCATATTTACAAACCAGGCAACAGTCAACTGTAAGTAGAAGGGAAGCTTACATATTAGGTAAATGTAAAGTAATAGTCTTTTTATTTTTTTTAAGCAACAAGGTCTTTTCAATAAAAATATTGAGTGAAATCATAATGATCTAACTTCAGAAACCTCTATAACGCAATCTGTTGTAATTGCTGCAATAGTCTAAGAATGTATTTGTGTTAACAGAGACAGTCATTAATAATGGATTCTTCTGAGTAAAACTACACACTACAGTCTCCACATAATATAACTGGTTTCACCCCAAAAGAATTCATTTTCAATAAACAAAATTTTCTTTCTTCAAAGAACCACCTCCTGGATGTCAAAACTGACCTTTGTTAGATTAACAATTTTGTAAACTACAACTTTATTAATCACTAGTATTTTTTTCAAACAGACCACAACATCTGTCATGTCTAGTAGCTAGTGCAAGGGATTAAGGCTCATTTGCTAAGCTTCTTTCTGTTTTCTTGGATACAGGGTTTCAGTCCCTCCTTCAACATTTGCCTGCTGTTGTTTAACTCAGCAAGTCAAGTGCCTCCATCTCACACCTGGGACACATATATATCCAGTACTCTGCTCATTAACTAATGTATAAAATAAATAAACATCACTCTTTGTACAGGGATAATGATTATTTAATGATATCATTGCACTTTCTCTATTGTCTGATAGAGTAAATCTGATATAGCATCCTAAAGTTTGATGGTTATCTCATTTAATCTGCCTCAAAATTATGCCCATCCTGACTGTATTATCATGCCTATTAAGATTATATAGAAATTTAAACAAAATCCATTTCTCACTCATGATATTACATATGCTTCAAAACTATTTCTGCTTTGGATACTTAGTATTCTAAATGTCAAATTACCCACGGCTGCACTTTAGGCATACTTCTTCCTTCACTTTTACTAATCTTTAGATACTGAAGTTCCCTTTGACCTTTTCCAATATCACTCTCTATGCCATTAAGCCTTGCATATCCCCCAAAACAAGCAAATTTCCTGTTTGCAAGTCTGCAAACAGACCTTACTCTTATAAAGGAATCGTAACATAAGTCATACCTGCCAGCCTTGTGATATTAAGGTCAACGGGATGGCTTAAACATAATTATTTCCTAAGATGTTTGGCTGTCATCCATAAAATAAAATGGTAGACACACCACCCATTAACAAAGCACATGCCAGGCAATCTACATATTCGGAATTCTGTCCCATTATCTATTTTACATATCACTGTCAAATCTAATAACTGCAGAAAAGAACTCATGTCCCCATTTTCAGTAATGTACTACAGCATGCATTAATAAAGGGGTCCACTATGGTACAATTGAACTGTAATATTCAAATCCAAACTTCTTGGCAGAACTAACATGAATATTAAACTGCTTGACACTTAAATGAGGTACACAGATGGAGGTAAATATATAAAAACAAACCACTTTACAGCAGAGGTTGCTACCCTGCATTCCCTAAAATGGAGGATTGACCCCATACCTCCCTTATGTATATAAGCTTAATTCAAATTTCACTTATTCTACAAAATAAAACTGCACTCTTAAAGTGAAGTTTTCATTCTTTTCTTAACTCTGGTCAGTACAATACAAATTAGAAGATACATGTGTAAGTTCTGCATAGTACAAATGATACAAGGGCAAAAACAGATCTCTAGAAAAATGTAAGCCAGGATTATGTTAAGTTCTAAGGAATATTTGTTTTATTTATTTGACATTTGCTGACCGGGGTATTCCGACTGGGTCAGATTCCCTTTTTCAGCGGAAGCCTCGGGAGAAAAGCTCCAAAGTACAATAGATAAATAGAAGATTCCAAATTATAGTAAATGTGCAATACAGTGAGACTGATTGTCAAATGCGTTTACAATAATGGAGGCAAAAGAGAATTAATCACTATTATTGTTAGTAACAGATCATTATAGAAGTAACATATACCTGAGGGGTAATATAACATTTGTAGAGTGTCAACATGCTTGAAGGATAGCATACAGAGGTTAGACCAACCAGTTGGTAGGATTATGTCGAGGTGGAGTTGGGAGGAGTAGGTTTTAGGAACTAATGTGTGATGTTAGGATCATAGTATAGTGGAGGTCCAGGTATAAAAAGTGTGGTAGCCTGTGGACAGTCAGGAATATAGGCAAATTTCTGCTTGCATGGAGCTGTAGGTATACTATCTCAAAAATAAACAAACAAATCAGTGGTCAAGAAAAATTCCATAATCTTTATTTATCAATTTATTTATTTAGTGATTGATTTTTAATAATCATGGCTTTTAGTGAATAATGTTTTGATCCTAACATGGATTCAGTCAAATCATGTAAAACCAAGTTCTTCAGAAAATAATAGCCATTAAATGCACCTATTAATTTTGTTTTTTACAATATGTATGTGTATATTTTTTATCCATTGTTTAGGTTTTGAGGGCATATATGCTATCTACAATTTTATTTTACCCCTTTTCCACATGCATGATTACATTTTGCTTGAAAATTTGGAGTAATTTTTGTTTTGCCATATTGTCTTTCACCATTCTTCTTGTCTTTAATTTCCTACAAATTTATCCAACTGGTCTTTATATAACTCTCACCTGTTTAACGCCATTAATATGTCTAGGCGATACTCCCATATTTTAAAATTGAAGTATGTATTTCAGAGCTGGAAGTTAGTGATACTTTAAGTTACCAGTTTCTGTTTTGTTTGCATGTCATCTCTGAGCCAAGATATTTTCTTTCTTTCATTCGTTCTTTCTACTTTATTTAAGCTCTGAACAGAATTAATCAGCCAGGGCACAGTAAAGCTTGAGACATTTTTGTCATGGTAACATTTCAATAATCATGTAGTGTTGCAGGATATGTGTACTACAGAGGATTGCTTTTTGACATTTTGTCATCATAAGGACAGGGAGAGTACATGACCTTCTGAAAAAAGCAGCAAAATTATAAATGATTCACTGGTATTGGCAACATACTGTTTTTCTTTTAATGCATGGAAAAAAAAGCGGAAAAAAAAGCAGAAAAAAAGAGTGGGAAAATATTTCCCAAGGAAGTCAAGATGATTGTCTTAAAATACACTCTGTATCCATAATAGACCTTCAAACCATGTTTTGGAAAAATATATAATTGTTATGAAAGTTTAATTTGTTAGTACAATGTGTACATTTTTACAAAAGTAAGAATTTTCAAATCTGTCTCATCAAGGTTGCTAAATATGGTAACAGCATGTTATACAGCATGACAGATCTTGATAAATCATAATATAAAAATATTAGAGACACCATTAAAGTAGAACACATCAGGAATGCTGGTTAGTCTTGAAAAGCCTTTCATGCATTATGGTTTAGGAATCTTCATCGGTGTTTTCATTAAAATACTTCTGAATTTACAGAAGGAAGTGACTAATGACTGTTTTGTTGCTATGGGAGTGAATTTATTTGCGTATCCACTTTTCAGATATCTCAGAAGTCTGACATAACTATGTTGATGAACAGCATGTTTTTGCCTTTGGATATTTTAAGCAATTAAGTATAATTTTATTTATTTGTTAACAGGACAAATCATCGAACCCAATGGCTTATTTTCAGAATCAGTATGGGAGCTGTCTGGTTAACTGACTTGCTCTGTGTTGTACAATACGTAGACAAGGCCTGTGGGAATCAAATCCTGGAAAACATGAAGCAGTTCAGTAATAGTACAATGATTTAATCCTCTACAACAACTTTTGATATTCACTCTTAGAAATTAATTAAAAAAGATGTAATTATGTTCTCTTTAAGTTTCATTCAGAGATTTATAAAAAAAAATGTTTAGCAGCTTATAATATTGTGGCTTCCATATCTAACTAGTCTTTATCATGGAAAGTAAATTAATGAAACAACCAACATATTTAATTAAAGCTAAATGCTGAATGCATTTAAAGACTGTAACTTAATAGCTTATTGTCACTTATTGGCTGCTTTTGCCAGTAAGCAAAGGAGATGCATAATGTAATGCATAGTGTCATGTACGCAAAAGTTCAAGCCAACTTTTTATAAACATTTTTGGGCAGCATGATAGCACATTTCATGATCTGGAAATTACTTTTGACTTTGTCTTACTCATTGGGTAGAGATTGTCTGTTGCGTTCCTGTATTTTCAGTAATTTCTTTTTTCCCCCAGGCCAAGCTACCTAATGTCTTATTGTAAACATTTCATATTTAAGTGACCCTCTGCCATGTGAGCCTGGGTTCTTTCTCATGACAGTTTTCATGTACCCGAGAATTATTTGGTCAGAAATAGTTGTGATATAGTTAGGTGGTAAATTCTTATCTCTTGTCAATCCTCTGTGCTAAGAGAACATACAGTAGTTAGAATGTTGAACATTTTAGAAGAAATTCAATTTAATTTAATATAAATTCTACTTCACAGCAATTTTTAACTTGGTTTGCAACTCACTTTACTGTGAGATGACTTATGAAGTCTATTCAGAATGAAATCTAGGAAAAGAAATATAATATTTAAGTAGTGAAGAAGAATCTATAATAGAGATCAGCGGCTTATTATAACTCACATCAATTCTAACAAAATACACCTCAGTTTTAAAGTCTGCAATACAGTTTAGGAATCTCAGTATATTCATTAAAAGAGTGAGGGAGAGAGAGGGCAATAGTATTCACCCCATATCGAATAAAGTCAATTCATAAATGGAATAAGACTAAATAAAATGGATGCCAACATGCAGGGAAGAGCAGGAGCAGTAGACTTTACAAAGGCACCCTAAAAGTGCTAAGGCAGACATCTCCCCACCCCCCCAAAAAAAAACTTACCAGAACAAGTTCTCAAATGCATGATGGATCTTGCCACTATAAACTAACCCATCCCTGTTTCAAACTTAATAAAATGTTCAAAGAAATTAAGTCTCGTGGCTGACAGGTCAGATGGCTTCCATTGTAATTTTGCCATTTTAACTGAGGTTTAGCTTTCTCTATTAAATTAATTAGCAGTCTAGCTATTTTCAGCATCAGTAACGCACTTCACCTTACAGGTTACTTGTTATGATTTGCCACTGGTTCAGCTTTGCCTCTTTCAGTATGTTCCCTAAAACTTCATACTTTTCTCTCTCTTCACAAATACTTTCTTGAGCTTTACACCCACACCCAATTTCCTGTCACAGACTGATGAATTTGTTTTCTGGTCACCCCCCCCGCCAAAAAAAACAAACCTTCATTTCAATACTAAAGAACTTTCTCTCTGTCTTACAAAACTACCTGAACATAGCAGTAACTCCCTAAGTCTCTATTTACAGTTTGTATTATTGAATATACTCATATTCAAAAACATTAATGTCTGGACTGTCCTAGACCTTTCTTTTAAAACAGATACAAATGATTTGAAAACACTAAGGGCATGGGAAAGTTTTTGGTTGACACTACTATCAGTTCTTCAAAAATGTCAAAAAACTAATATATTTTACTTGGCAATCTACTCTTTTACGTTTTATACCCATCATCTGCAGTATGGTCTTCATATACTGTAAGTTACAGACATGTTGAAATAAAGCATTTTGCTATCTATTTTCTCTAAGAATGAATATCCATCTGCCTTGTAACAATTCATTATCTACACATTTAATTTCAGCATTAATATGTTAGTAACACTTCTTTGAAAAATCATTTTCTTCGAACACTGTTCTTGACTGTTTGCAGACTTTATCCCTGGCATAAGACCGCAAAGCTCTACTCCCCCACATTAGGTCAAACCACTGTAATAACCCCACTTCATCATTTAGCCATCTCTTTAAATTCATCATGAAAATCTACAGACACACACACTGCAATTATTTATTTACATTTGTTTACCGGGAGAGTCTGACTGAGCCAGAAGCTCATTTTCAGCAGAGGCCCGGGGAGAAAAGCTCCACAGAAATACAAACAATATACAATAATTAGATAGTACAACAGTATACATACAGTAAGATGCAGGATGTATATCTTCTAGTTAGTCTATACATAATAGTATTCAGTACAGTTTTCTAGTAGATACAGGTTAAAAAAGAAAAACATGCGCATTTCAGTGAAGATCACTGTGAGAAAAAATAAAGTTGTGTACATATTAAATAATAGTTATGACCAAATGACATTTCCTTGATATATATTTATTTTTCATTAGTAATGAACACTGAGAAGAGGGAGAAAATGAGGCAAGGAGTGGACAGTATTGTGAGAGAGTTATAGATATCTTGTCATTCAGGTTTGGCACAGGAGCAATGCCAGTACTTGGATAGATATTCAGATAGTAGTATTTTGAAACTGGTAGATTCAGATGTGTTTTGGAGGGTGTGCTGTAGAGAGCTCCATAATTTGGCTATATGATTTGAGAATAGGGCTTCACCATGAGTGTTGTTAGCTTTGTTTACTGTGAAGAATGGAAGATGATATTGTGTGTGAATTAAGTTGGTAGAGATGAAGAAGGTTAGGTAGCTCAAGTCAATTTAATTTATGTAGAGCATACAATCATGGGTTTGGTGTGGAAGGTTGACTGCAAAATGGGCTATTTTGTTGTAGCAAGTTTCCAATTTGGTTAAGTCTGATAATTTTAAGTTGGTAAAGAGGGGGCAGCATATAGGAGTGCAGAGAGGAGGAAGGTTCTGGATATGGCTAGTCTGGTATTGTCAGTGAGGAATGGCTTGCCTCTGTACAGTGAGTCAAGTTTGATGTGAACTTTCTTAATTATGGTGGCTATGTGTTGGTCAAATCTGAGTTTGTTGTCAATTGTCACTCCAAGGAGTTTTGTAGGCTCAACTGGTTGGATGACTGTGTTATTTGCTGAAAAAAATTGAAAGGAGGGGTGGTTGGTGATTGTTTGCTACTGGTAAATAGCATTTACTGCGTCTTTTTGAGGTTGAGGATTAGTTGTGATTTACCTAGATATGTTTCTATATTATTAAAAGCTTGTTGAGTTATTATTTGGAGGTCTGGTAAAGTTGAATTGTCTGCATACTGAACTACTTTAGCATGTGTTGTGGATGAGGCTAGATCATTAGAGATGATGGTGAAAATAAGGGGTCCTAATATGGACCCTTGTGGGACTCCAACCGAGACAGGCAGAAGTGGTGAGAGTTTGGATTTCCATCGTACTGCTTGTTGTCTGTCAGAAAAATAGCTTAGGAACCAGGAGAGGGAAGTCCTTGATAGGTTTAGTGAGGCAAGAGTACTAAGGAGTCTCTGATGGGAGACGGTGCTGAATGCTTTTGACATGTCTAAGAAGATTGATGCTACTTGCTGGTTTGAATTTCTCAGCTGGTTGATGGTGCTAGAGAAATTAATTAGGGCTGTGGTGGTGCTATGTTTAGGTCTGAAACCATGTTGGGAAGGAGAGATAAGGTTGTGAGGTAACAGGCATTGTAGTAATTGAGTGTTGATACATTTTTCCAGAATTGTGACACAGGGGGAAAGGATGGCTATGGGACTGTAATTGTTTAATTCTGTTGATGTTCCTCCTTTATGCAGGGGGTGATGTAGAAAATTTTCCATAATTTTGGAACATCTTGCTCTGCTATAGACCTATTTACCAGAATGGAGATAGACAGAGCTATGGCATCAGCTGACAGTTTGAGGCAGTCACTGGGGAGTTGGTCAGCTGCTAAGGAGGAAGGTTTCATTTTTTTAGCATTGTTCTTATTGTATCAGTTGGGACAGGTTTGAGGTCAAAAAAGTTGTTGTTGGTGTCCACATTAGGTGGAAGAGACAGAGGGATGTAATTGTTCCCTGTAACTAAGGAGGGGATGGTGTTTATAAAGTAGGTGTTAATTTGTGAGGCAATACTCACGCTTTGGTTATTGGTTGTTGGTTCTGGAGTTGTAGCTTTACCTGGGTGGAGGAGTGAGTTAATTCCTTGCTAGAACAGAACGTTTTGGGATTGTTTTCATATTTGTTTTGCATAGTTGTATAACATGGTTTTGGTCTAGTTTGAGTTGTTTTTTTGTTTGATTGTGGAGTTGCTGGTACGCTAGCAAAGTTTTATTGTCTTTTGTTTTTGGTATTGATACCAGGTTTTGTCCCTTAGTTTTTGAAGTTTAATGGTTTCTTTTGATATCCAGGGCAATCTCTTATTTTTAACACAACATGTACGAGTTGGTGCTAAGCTATTTAGAATAGCTAGAAATGTGCCATTGAAGTATGTTATGGCCTGGTCAAGTTGGAGATGATGGAGTGGTGTCCAGTTGCATTTATTGAGCATGTCTATGAATGCTTCATTGGAGAAGTTTTTGGTATTTCGTACAACTTTGTAAACGGTTGTTCTGGGTGAGTTGAGTTGATGACGAATTAAGTAGGTACGTCTATGGTCACTTGTGGGTGGTACTGTTGATAAGAGACCAGTCTAAGATAGATTCCCTTTTGCTATGTTTATCTATTCATGTGGGAAACTGGGTTGTTTGGGAGAAACCATGTAGATTTATGAAGGTAGAGGGGTTATCACCATAGCAAGTGTTCCAGTCTAAGTTGAAGTCTCCTGTAATAATGGTTTCAGGGGTGTAGGTGGAGGATGTCTAGGCTATGAGTTCCTCAATGGCATTGGAAGTATTCCTGGGAGGTATGTAAGTGGCTATTATGGTAATATTATTCTATGAGTCGATTCTGAACTGTGTTACTAGAACTTCAAAGTTATCATAAGGGTATTTGATGGGTAGGTATAGTCTATGCTTAGGTTATCTTTGTAGAAGAATGCAACCCTGCCACCCTTCTTCCTGATTCTGTCTAACCTGTGTACGCTATAACCTTGTGGGAGTATGTCTGGCTCTCTTATATGGGGTTTTAGCCAAGTATCTGTTGCTATAAGAATGGCTGGTGAGTATTGTGCAATGACTGTATTAAAGTTTGTGATCTTATTAACTAGGCTTCTAAGATTCATGTTAAGAATGAGGTGGTCTGTAGTTTTAATATAAGGGGTGGAATGGTAGCCATGATGGTATGTTGTGCAGTATGTGGCTCAGGATTGGGGTGTATATCACCACTATCGAGAATCTGTGATAATACACATGCATGTTTGTGTGAACATTTGGAGAGTATGTGAAGGTGTTTGCTGAAGTGATTAGTGGTATTACTGACAACTACATGTTTGAAGTGGAGGTATGCAATAGGTGTATGTTTGAAGAGTTGGGGGGAGGCAGCAAGGTAGGGAGTGATGAGGGGATGGTATTAGTATAATATCGTGTGGGGCTATGGACATGTTATATCTGTAATTGACTGTAGAATGTTAGATAGTATGCAGATAGCAGTAGAGTATAGAATGTGGGCAGAAGAAAGAGCATGGTGTGTATTCTTTTTAAAAAGTAGGTTACCTGGATACTGTGATGAAGATATAGGGAAAGAGGGGTCTTGGTGTAGTGGGGTGGAAGTAGTGTAATTAAGGACTATTGCAAATAAGTTGTGTGAGGAGAGGGAGGAGTCTTACAAATAGTGTGATGGGTTAACTGAGATGTGACCGGCAGATGGAGGATAATTCTTGACTGGAGAAAGTTAGAGGAGTGGTTAGCATTGATATAAGTCTAGGTGATTCAGGGGTGGGTGGGTGGGAATGGGGGTAGGGCAGAGGAGTGGAGTGAGCCCGTGTGCAGCAAGGGCGAACGGTGCGGGCTTGCACTCCCTCACAGAAGAGTGCAAAGAAAAATTATCAGTATGAGAAGTAGAAGCTTTGGAGCTATAAGGTAAGTGAAAGCAAGGAAGAGGTAGAGACAGAAAGGTAGGCACACTATATTTATGGCCTTGGTGTGTAAGTAAAACAAAGGAAGGCAAATCTATCTGGGGACAAAATACACCAAGTAAATGGTGCTAGCCTTACTTTACAGGAATTCTAATGGGGAGGCAAATTTAGTTGAGACAAGATACAAGTAGTATACTATCAGTTGTGCCACTTAGTGGCAAGAGACCAAGCTATAGTTGCCTGGAGTGGGGGGTGGGAAGCCCTTGCAGGTGTGCACGCCGGCCAAAGCAATGTTTAAAATTAGCTAGTAAAAGTAACAAATATGCTATAAAAAGAAATGTAAACAACCAGTCATAATGTTTAAAACATAACTATTAAGGACCAATTCTGCTAATAACAACAAAATGCAAACATCCCAGTCACCTATGCAGACTTGTCTGGTGGGTATCCTTAAGAGGTGTTACTCTTGGCTTGCAATAACTGTAGCTTAGCAGTGGTTCTATTTGCCAATGTTGTAGTTGCTGGGGGGGACCTGAGCTGTGCTGATACAGGCAGACCAAGTGTGCTATGCAGACTTGTCTGGTGGGTATCCTTAAGAGGTGTTACTCTTGACTTGCAATAACTGTAGCATAGCAGTGGTTCCATTTGCCAGTGTTATAGTTGCTGGGGGTTGGGACCTGAGCTGTGGTGATACAGGCAGACCAAGTTGTTGCAGGTGTGTACACTGAAAAGTGGTTGAAGAGAGCATCCTCACAATGAGCAGGCCAAAAACCAGACACACAATTTATTCATTCAAATTTAGTCTTAAAATTAATTTTATATACTTTAGCTACATACAAGTGCTTCTAACCTTACTAAGATAACCCACAAATTGACAACACATATGTTTGTTATTCTTCTGTACCATTTTTTGTCTTGAATATCTTCCAGTAATTGTGTTATTCCTTCATCAAGACATCTTCTGCAGCTTCCTTTACTACTCTTACTTGGGTAGTAATTACATTTCTGAATCTTAAACTAACTACATCCAATTTACCTACATCTGCAGACTGTCAAAAGTCATTCTTCATATTTTTAAAAGTCTCTGTGGCTTAGAAATTGTTTGTGCCCCTAAAATTCCCTTTCCATGAACATCTTCCTTTTGTATATATTAACTGTTTTATCTATTTTATGTATTCCACATCTGCTGCAGTGCTCTATTTCTGTTGCATATTTGTGAATATTCTCAGCTGTACTGGCTCTCCCCCATATACTTTGTTTTTACTTTATATTGGTCATTATGAAGCTGAAAATGAACTCTCTTGACCAATCTACTTTCCTAAATAAATGAACAAGTAAATGAAAAATAGCATACATGATGTATAATATGCTGACATGCTGAGATGCAAAAGTTCATTTCATTCGGCAATTATGACTGTTAGCAATATTTTCATAATTGCATTTTTATCAAGTGAACAAATAGTGCCATCTTATACAAAACAACAAGGAACACAATGTTGGTATAGATACTTGCTGTATGACGTAAATGGTTTGGTACATAAACATTATTTTAAATTACTTCACCACAGGTTACAAATTGTAGCTCACCACTGAGAAAAGAAAAAAGGCCAGTGATTACCTTTCCGATGGTTTATTAAAAGACACAGTCTCTACACCAGAACACAATTTGTCGTTGCTGGAAAATGGAATTCCACAACTCTTCTTTAAACAAGCACAGCTTCACAAGATAAAAACTTGTTGCTACCCAAACTTCAAGCAGTACACAAAATGAATATCTACACTTCCCCAAAAGTATTATCTATATAGACAAACATGCAATAGAAAAAAACATTCTCACCTCAATCTTTCACATCAACTCACAACAATGTGACTGGACCCCACTAGCATAACTCCCACTAGATGCTGCCATAGCAGACTTTAATAATACAATCTTAGATATACAGAGCAACCAAGTTCCTCCGAGAACTATTAAAGCAAAGACTAACTATGCACTGGCTAACCAAAGAAACCAAGCTGCTTCTTAAAACTAGAGATAAAACTTGGTTACAATATCAATCCAACAAAAACTGAGCCATCCTAGACTGTTGATAGCAATTAAAAAATAAAGCTAAGAAACAGGTCAGAAATGACAAACAATCCTATTACATTGCAATCCAATAAAAATACCAAAGCAACCCCAGAAAAGTCTGGGCTACTATAAATCAATTACTGCAACCAGGTAAATCTGCAACTCAAACTCCTACCACTACAAATACTATGGACAGTATAGCCACTCAATGCAAAGTTTACTTCACAACCTCATTAATAAATCTAACTAAAACTACCAGCAATACACCTTTAACAATTCCTAAAGATCCTAATGAAACATTTAATGCATTCTCCTACAACCCTGGACAAAACAGCACCATTTTAAAAATTCTCTACAAACTTAAACCCACCTCCCTTGCTGCTGATAATCTACCATCTAAATATCTCAAGTTAGCTGCTGATGATATTTCCTATCTAGTCTATTTTGATCAACTGCTCCATAATAGAACAGCACGTTCTGAAAAACTGGAAAACATGGTATATCAAACCATTTCATAAAGGGGGGACCTGCACAGACCTTTCTAACTTCAAATATTTTGCAATTTTATCCCATCATCCAAAATTTTATAAAAATGTATCCACTCCAGCTCATGAATCACCTAATACTCAATAACCTTCTAAAAGATTCACAACATGGCTTCTGACACAACCACAGTACTACTATAGCCATTTTAAGCTTTACAAACACCATTAACCAATTCATAAATAGTGGTCAACTAGTCCCCTCTGTATTCCTAGACATGTCCAAAGCATTCATTACCATCTCCCATCAAAAACTCCTACACTAACTCTTATCTCTTAAACTAAACCATTCTGCCCTTTCATGGTTCCATGACCAATTTTCAGAGCATCAACAAGCTGTAAAATGACAATGTGGTATCTCTTCTGTGCTACCTGTTACATTAGGAATACCACAGGGCTCAGTTCTAGGTCCTCTCCTATTTAGCATCTTTACCAACAAGCTCCACACTGCTACCAACCTTGCCATAGTCATACAATATGGAGATGATTCCACACTCATCTGTGTGGCCCCCTCACTCTCTAAACTTCAATAAATAACCCAAATTTCATTTACAACAGTAGAATCTTGGTTTTCTGACTCTCAGCTAATTCTTAATTCCAATAAAACTAAACTAATGACTTTTTAAATAAGAAAACATTAGATCTTCAGTCCCTCTTTATAATTTATCGATCACATAGTGCAGTCACTATTTTCCAATCTTACAATTCAGAGATGCCGGACGAGTTTTCTCACAAAGCTAGTGCAAGAATTTCCTCAGCATGTTTCATTTGCTATCGTTTCTGAACACACAAGCATTCTGCTGCTGCAAACTTCACCCAACAATTTTTACATCAATTACTGCTTCACTTTTTTAACATACTAGTTTTTCATATTTGCATATAGTAGTAATAAGTTATTTTGTTGGTAAATTCACAAAAGCTCTCCCAAAGTCATACTTAGTTTCCAAACCACAATGCCTCACAATTCATTTGTTTCACATTTTTATTTAAAATGTAGTAAGCTATTATTTTTATTTCGAGAACTCATCACAGTTTTGTAATGTGAACTACTTTCATGTGCACCGTTTCAACAGTTTCCTAAAAAAAAGCAATTATTTGGAGACATTCACCCATATTTGTTACTATACCACTGATTCTCTTGTACATCTTTGCAACATGATTTAACAATCATTTCACTTCACTTTTAATGTCCAATTTCAGTTTCTTTTTAACTGTTTGCTTTATGTAGAGTAAGGAGAAACTCTGACTCTGTTTAGCACAGCTTAACAGGCAATAATTAAAATGAGCATTGAAGAATAATCTAAACACGGCAGTCTTCACAGTGTGCAATCACATTTTTCAACATTTCCTTGAAATACTCTGATAAGCCAGCAATATGTTACGAATATATTCAAGACTAATTCTTTTGTAGAATTGCTTCCCACCTCCATTTAAGTACATACTTCTAAAATTCACTATTGATAGATTTACAGTGACTTTGAAACAATTTGTTTATATTGTAATACAGTAAGAGCACATTTTTTCTAAATTCTCCACCACTGTGGGACTTTGCAGCACATCTGATATTAACCATTCTTAGTGACAACATTTACTTTTTCACATCATTAGTTTATTTATAACAAGAGAAAAATATAAAAGAGGGGAAAGACTACCAAGGGAAGGTCAGTTCATCATTTACTTTGCATACTCAGGATTAAATTTTAGCAATATTTACATTCGGTCATTCTGAAAATGTGTCCATCGACAGAATGTCTTAAAAGTACTCAAAGATGTGGTTCTTAATTTCCTCCCATTATCTTTGATCAGTTGTCCAGTAATTAATCTTGGCATGAAATATTCCTAGTCATTTGGAAGGACAGTCTTCTGTCTTCAGCTCAGGCTGTCACTACTTATCTCAACCGTCAAGACCTCAGTGCACTTTCTGGTCCTAGCACCCTTTTTCTATTTGTCTGAACCACAGTTCATCTCTTCCCTTGCTTGTACCATCCTCCTCTTCTGTTCTCTCATTTTCACATAAAATGGGTGCAGCTTCTTTCATTCAAGTCATGCGTGGAAATCCCTTCCTATAGTATGGAAGCATTGCAGTTGCACATACACCGCAATGATTGCTATTGGGCCTGAACTGTATGTATAATGCACAAACACACATGCACATTTTATATATAAGAATCCCAGCTTAATGTGGAGCAGCAAATTACATTCTTTCAAAATTTATATGCTATTTTAGAAAATGATGGTGACATTTTACCAGTTGAATTGAATTGCCCACATATATACTGGAGGGTTTGTTCTGGCTGTTCATTTATTGAGATGAAGTTTTTGAACATGCTTTCCTTGCACACAATGACTCAACTAATTGATCTTCTGTGTAGCAATTATATTTATTACCTATTGATTATTACTACTGTCAAATGCATTTCTTGGTATCACTCACATATGTTCACCGCTTAATTCTGTCTCTATCAGTTTTTAGTTTTGCATCTCTTTTTCTAACAGCTTAAAACAAAGCTAGTCATTAATTATAGCATCACTGGATGCAAACAGTTCACATTTTGAATTTAGTCATGGTTATTGTTTGGAAAATTTAATTCTGATCCCTTGCATAGCAGGGACCATTTTGAATCACAATGTACCTCCTTGTTGAATAGCCATAAAATAATCAGAATTTTTATTTCTTGTGTACTCATTCCTGTTTGGTGGACTAAACATATTAGCAACTTGCCATCAAAGAAACAAAGGACATACAGACTTAATAAACAATATGCAATTATCTATGGCCACCAAAGTTAATGTCAATGCAGCATGAAATCAGACATTCAAAAATATAAGTCAATTTATGAAGGAAAATCTTTTTCTTATGACAAGAATCTAAAACATTCTTTAGTTGTAAGAACTCTTTTCAATGCTGTTATACCCATATGAGCCTTCTTTCTAAAATGGTAGTTTAACTACCAACCCTGTTGATAAGGCTAATGTTTTACTCCAAACAGTTTAATAAACTGCTTACTAATACCAATTGTCTATCTCCAACTTGCTCAGCTAGTTATGGATTGCTTGCACTCACTGACCAATCAAGATACCCTCCATCATAGTTCAGAAGGTTCACCTTGTCCTGAAAATATAGCTGATGCTTCCTTAAAATGTAATAGTGGCAGCGAGCCAGATAACCTATCTGGTGTATTATATTTAGATGTCTGTAAAGCATTTGATAGTGTGTCAATTCATTTATTACAGAATGCACAATGAAACCATGTATTAATACCTTTATAGTAGACCAGATTAACCCATGACTTTTTCAAAGACAGTTTAATGCAAAAATTGGCAGCCATTAGTCTCACTGGCCTTTTCTTCACTCGGGGTTTTAAGTCTGACATTTTTCAACATGATAGTTTCCTTTCTGCCTATGTACTGAAGTATTTAGCTTGCAAAATATGCAGATGATATCAGTTTAGACACTAATTGCAATATGCTAATTACTTATCATTCTAGTATAGTAAAATATCTAAAAACAATTGGGTTCAAAATCAATTTTAGCACATGGTTTGATGGATTCTGGACCTTTGAAAATCTATCACAAGTCCTATGAGGGAACACTTCTATTGGGAGTTCTTCCTTATTTAAACATATTGGTGTCTACAGTAATGCCAAACTGAATTTTAAAGTCACTGGTTTAGTGGTCAAGTCTAATGCACTAAACACAAGTCAAAATTTCAGATGTTTTCAATCCAGATCTTCCATTTTAGTAAGTCACTTGTAACTTATGGCCCATCAGTTTTTGAGACAAATATGTTTTACTCCTATTTAATGGGTGATTTAATTAATCATGAGGCTGTACAAAGAAATTTACAAGATGCTTATCTGATATTCAATATTTTAACTATTCTGACAAATTTCAGCACTTGAGCTTATTTTCCATTCACTTCTACTTTACAAGCAGCAGATTATGCATAGAGTTCCAAGCAGCACACAATAGTGAATTAAAAATCCTGCTGTGTTTGGAATTAGCTAATTCTGAAAGATCAATAAAAGACAGAAGTCTTTGTTACCATCTTGGTTCTTGTAGAACTGTAAGGTGTTTCAAATTCACTTCTTCCAACGTTGCTTTTTATTGAATAAACTTCAGTTTTGTATATGTAACTTGAACTATGAAATAAATGTATGCAAATTTAACAAAATGTTGCTGATGTGTCAGTATAGCAAGGAATTTTATAGCTGCAATATAGGATTGTACAAACTGCCTGCTGTCCATTTGGATTGTAGGTGCCAAACCAGGAGTAAATTTGAAATTTCCCATCTGTGAGTCCTAGTTATGTTTGAATATACTTAGGAATGAGCTTTGCTTCACATGAATAGGAAGCCTGTTCTAGAGAAGAGGCAATCGTTGACACACATACCTGTCCCTCTAATATGTCATTTTTTATGTCAAAAACAAGGTTTAGGTCCTTAGAATGGATATTTTGAATGTTAAATCCTTGACCACTGAGTCTACGCTATGAGCTATATTATCAATATGGTAGTTTTCAGGGGTGTCCATCTTTTGAAAGGGTATTATTATTATTATGCATTTTGCTGCATTGAGATTTAGTCCATGGCACTGTCAGCAGTTTTTGTGAGGCTCACTTGAAGAGTATCTATGTCTTTAGTGTATTCAATGATCATATTTCTTTGTAGTCATTTGCAAACTGTCAGCCAGCAGCCCTTGATATTTGCCTAAACTTCAGAGAAAAGTATGCCAAGCAGGCAAAACTCCAGCACTGATCTCTCTAGGACTCCACTAGTGACTGTCCCTTTTGTGGATGTGGATTCCCTTATCATCCTAACTTACTGTATCAAATCGGTGAGTCAGCTGTCCATCCATTAGGTGACATGTGGGCATCTGTCTAATTTTATAATTGTATCTGTAATACCCAAGTGAGGTACTGTATCAATCACCTTAGCCAGGTTGAGGTAGGCAGCTTAAACTGTTTTGCCCTCATCCATAGCTTGAGTGATGTTTAAGAAGTCCACTGGGTTAAGCAGTCATAAGCTACCTTTCTCTAGGTTTCCTAATTCATTGTGTATCAGATGCCTGATAATTCTTTTCATGACTTTGCATATGTGACTAGTCATACTTACAGGTCATTAGTTCTGTGGAAGCCCCTCCCCCCCTTTTGTGCATATGGTTAACCATTACAGTCTTCCATCCATTAGGTTTGAAGACTATCTGGAGGCTATAGTTAATTATCAAGGTGCAATGAAGCTGTATTCTTGGCTTTAGGGATCACAGTAAGGACCTGCTTCCTAATGATAGTTGCTGGAAAAATGGAGGAGGATATTTCCTTGGGGTGATCCCATTAGATGATTTTAACTATCCAATGATTAACTGAGAAACCAGTCCCACCATCATTAGAAATACCCAAAAATTCATAGATTTTATACACAAAAACTTCCTGGACCAGATTGTTAAAGATCCTGTTAGAAATCAGAATATACTCAACCTACTCTTTACAAACTATTATTTTGATTGCACCATCTCCAAGGTGTCCCCCTTACTCATCAAATCAGATCACAATCTAATACCCATCATCAGAATCTCTAAGCCATCAGAAACAAATATTGCAAAATTCAAGGACTTTTAATGTACAAATCTCCTGCAATTCGACAATGAAGTCTCTAAATTCAAGCACAACTGTATTATCCATAATACTGATATTACAAAGCATTTTACCAAAGAGTTATAGTCAGATCTGGGCAAATATATTAAACTGACAGTCCCAACTATATCCACGCAAATAAGGATGTTTAAAAACAAAGTAGTGTTGCAGTGCTTATTCATTAATAATTAAAATAAGCATCAACATATGCATTATTTATTTATTTTATTTTATTTATTTTACATTTGATAAATGGGCTAGTCTAGCTGGATATATTTCCATTTTCAGTAGAGACACGGGGTGAAAAGCTCCAAAGAAATATAAAAAGTATGAAATATTGTTACATGGTAAATAAAGGATTAATAAAAAAAAAGAGAAACATACAAGTAATTATTACATACTAAAGATATTAACACTTGAGAAAAGCAACAGTAAAAATATTTACACTTAAGAAAGCAAAAACAAATGTAACACAGTAAGAATCATGTGCAATTATTCACATCATGTGGAAAGATTTCGGCAGTAAGTTAGAGTTTAAACAGTGTCAATCTTACTTACATGACTAGGCATTAAAATGTTTGGAAGTTTGGTTGGAAGAGGAGGAAACAGAGGTGAAGAGGGTGGTTAGTCAGGGTTACTACAAGGGCATAACCAGTGCATTTGGAGGTGTTTTTTTAAGTTTTTGTTTAAAGAGTGGCAAGGATGTGATTAGAGTTAGTTCCTTGGGTAACAGGTTCCAGTTTTTTCCTGCTGCATTAGTAAACAGAGAGTCACCAGCCATATTATTAGACTTTGTTATGCTAGCGAGGAGTTTGCTAGAAGAACGTAGGGAATTCAGATTTTTATAGGGGATTAAGAGCTTGGAGAGTATAGGGGTGTTATTGGGTTGGTAAAATATCTTGTGAGCAATCATGAGTTGGGGTATTATCAGATGGTTTTGGAATTCCAGACAGTCTAGTTGCCTAAGATTAAAACAGTGGTGGTTTCTAAAGGGATTGCCAGTAGCGAATCTGGTAAAGTCATTATAGGAAGTTGCTAGTTTGTTAAGGTTAGTTTTCTTTAGGTTGGTAAAAATAGATGAAGCGTACAGAAGAGTTGAGATTAGATGGGATTGAGCAATCTTGGTTCTGGCTGCTGGGGTTAGGAAAGGTTTTATTCTATATAAGGAGCCTATTTTTCTGTTGACTGTTTTAATGGTGTTATTTATATGGTAATCAAATGTGAGAAGAAGGAAGAATCTCCTAAAACTGTATAGCAGAACAAATGACACTCAAATTAAGGGAAAAAAATGCCAGAACTAAAAAAAGACATAAGAAAAATGAAGGCATTTCATAAACTGAATCAAGCTACAGCAGCCAAAGATAACTATAAATCCTTCTTTAGGTATGTCAGAAAAATAAGACGTGGCACCAGCATTGCTTTGAGCGTATTCATAATGGTAATAACTACTCAGACCCAGTGGGTATTTCCAACATACTAGCTAATAAATTCAGTGCTAATTTCACCCCACAGTCTTTTATTCCAAACAAATGTATCCATCATGGAATCAAGCCAAAAACTTTCATGAACAAGCATGCAATGAAGGTACTTTCCAAAATGAAGAATACATCATCCATGGGGACTGACAGCATAATTGCATGTCTCATTTATAGTATTATGCAAGGGGGCACTTTTGAGACCAGCAGCTTGACATCAGCTCTGCTAGAGTAAAAACAGAAACAAAAACTGCAGACAAAGATACTGTCAATTTGAGTAAACTTCAGTTAGTGGCTAGTAAGTACACTGCTTGGATGCCTGCAAAGAAGAAATTAAGAGAGCCTGAAAAAAAAAACTAGAAAATGTGAATAGAAAACACTGACTGGGAAGAATTTTGCAGCTGTTCTGCAAAAAGCAGTCCAAGCCCCATCTTTGCTGCGAGACTTGGTTTCCATAATCTAGAAAAAAAAAAGTCAATTATACTCCCAGCTGATTAAATAATCAAAATCCTGAAGGACTATATTGACCCCTAATAAGAAAAGCCAGAAAAAAATGGAATATATTCAAATGAGATAATAAAACTACAAAAATCAGATGATGAAATGAAGAAAAGACTGGCTAAGTATGAAACTGCTCAAAAAGAGATGTTTCAAAAAATGGTAGAATTAAAGGACAGAGCATGAAGGAAAAGAATAGCTGTAAGCAAAACATTTTTCTCTTGGAAGTATTTCTAGTTTTTCTTGTATATGATAACGTTTTTAAATTAAACAGATGCTGTTTTCCTTCTTCTCTTTCTCCTTTCTGTATTAAGAAATGTATGCATTGCAGTGCAAAAAGAGAAAAGCTAGGCAAAGCATGCTTAAGTGAATAAGCTGTAATCTTGATTTGTTGAGGTGGATGTAAACATACACAGATTATAATGTATGTAGATCTGATAAGTTTTCTCTTTGGCATAGGTAAATGCCTGGATTAAGACCTTTGACTTAGTCTAATAACAAATTTTAAGTGGGAACAAGTAAATATGAAAACACTGAATAGAAAGAAAAGTTTTCCTTTAAAAATAAATGTTTCAGCTCACCTTTCAGGCTGCAACAGTGGACGTCATCTTTTTCTATTATTTTTCCATGGAGAGAAGCTGATAATAGGGCAGTAAAATATAGAGCACTGGCTAAAGTTAATGATTTCTGAAAGTATGCAAGTAGTTTTCTCATCTGGGGAGGGGAATAAAGATTAAAAAAAAGGCAGATTGCAATTAGTGTAAGTAAAAGCACAGGCAACAACATGCATCTTAGCATGGATAACATCAGTTTCAGGTTAACTAGGATGTGTGTTAGCAGCTGTCTGTTTTGCCTAAATGTTGTTATTAGGATGGGTAAACTTGATTATTTGAAGATGTACATCATTGTGTGTGTTTGTATTAAGTTAATATGTGATGGGTCTTTCTGGGGTGTGTTTAGTTTCTTGTTTGGGGGGTTGATTAAAACAAAAAGTCTTGTAAAATGTTGCACTGGTTCTAATGTTGATAATAAGAAAAAGGTGTATAAATGATTAATTTGCCAAACATTAATGGGCGCATCTATCACAACAGCTAGAATTAGACATTTAAAAAGCTGCCATATACAATAGGTGAGAATACTGGCTTCTTACTAAAATGATAACTTTTTCCATATTGTCCTGGAATGGGAATGGTCTCACAAGTATTGACAAAAAGGAAAGAATACTTTATTAGGAAATTCAGTGTGTAAATAACAATGTTGTAGGAGACATATCTGGAAAGAATTAAGCATGTAAATTTGATCAAGAAATCATTTCAACGTGGATATTCTGCAGAATATCTGGAACAAAGGAAAAGATGAGTACTTATATTAATTGCCAGAGGAGTTCCAGTAGTGGTATAAGAGGGAAAATAGATAATAATGGCAGATTTGTAATACTAAAAGGCTATTGGCAAGGGATGAGGATTATACTGACATGTATTTATATTACACCTAAAACTGCTGTTTTTTGTTTAAATTTTTTTTGAAAAAATATCAGAATTCAGCAGGGAATATTACTTGTAGGTGGGGACGGGATTTTGATTTGCTGCAGCGAGGATGTATCTGGAGGGTCTAGAAGGGAAACTATAACAAAGGAAAAAGATTTTTCTGAAAATATGTGGTATGAAACATATGACTTCAGTAGGAACTTGGAGAAAGAATTTCCATATTATTCCCCAAGGTACAATAACTGGGATAGGCTTGATAGAAACTGTTTCTCGAGAACATCTCCATTTAATTGAGAACTTTTGACACATATCCAATAAGTATTTTAGATCTTATGCTAATAATAAGATAAAAATGCAGGGTAATGAAGTAAAGACGAGATAATGGCAATTTCCCACCTAGCCCTTAAAAAGAGAGGACTTTAAAGAATGGGTAGCACAAATGATCCAGGAATTATTAGGGAAGATAGAAAGTGGGTAGGATAAAATGAAAGTGGAGATTAAAAATAAGGTAGGAATAAAAGAAACAACAGATCTTTTTCAGAAGTAATTATTTAGAGAGACTGACAAAGGTCAAGGTAGTACAAAATAATGGGAATCTCAAAGAACAAGAGGATGCACAATTGCAGAGTGCTAATGAGAGAATAAGGGGGTACCTGAATAATATGCATGACTTTAGAAAGAACTCTTAAGTAACTTTTTTATTGATGACTCTGGAGCACAACACTTTTTGACACTGACTTTGGTAAGAGAAAGTAAAATGGGTTGTTGCCAAACTTAAGGAGCCTATAACAATAAAAATAACCAGAGATCCTCTAGAAGTATTAGAGATATTTCAGAAATGTTATGAAAATTTTTGTAAAACAGAGAAGTGGTAAAACCAAGAAAAAGCACAAATGGAAACATTTATGGAAGACATAAATTTGCCAAGGTTAGAAATAGATAATTTTCAACAACTAACAGGATAGAAGGAGATGAGATAAAAATGGTGATGTATAACCAATCTACTGGAAACTCTCCATGAAGTTTGGAAGTTAGGAGGGAAGAAAGTGATATAAATTTAGATGTATTGTTTAACAGTATATTAAAAGGGGAGGAGATATCAACATCGTGGAAAAAAGCTGTTGCGGCTATAATACCTAAAGATGGTAAAGACTCGTGATCCAGCTTCACTTCTAAACCAGGATTATAAAGTGTTTATGCATATAATGGCTAAAAGAATGGCAAAGGCGATGCCAACATTGATAGATATGGACCACTTTGGTTTATTGGAGGGGAAGCAAACATTTGACAATAACAACAGAACCATGATGATACAGACGGAAGGGGCAGGACAGTGGCACAACAGATAGTGTTACGAACTTACAGCAAGAAGTTCCCCAGTTTGATTTTCAGCTGGCTTGCCTTCCGTGTGAAGTCTGTATATCCTCCCTGTTTTCACATGGTTATCCTCTGGGTACTCTGGTTTCCTCCCACATTCCAAAAGACATGCAGTAAGTGGATTGGACATTCTGAACTGGCCATAGGTGTGAGTGAGTATGCAAGTTTCTGATGTAGAAGAACTACTGTGGCAGGGCTAGTCACCTGGCAGCATAAACCTTGTCTATAGATCATTATCACCGTTGAAGTGACACCCTAACCCCATGGACAAAAATGGGAAAAAGGGGCTGCAGAAGGATGGATGGATCCAGAGGGAGGTAGAATGTAAGAAAATACCACTGCTGTTGGTGGGTCTTGATGCAGAGAAAGCATTCAACAGATTAAGTTGGGATTTTATTGGTAGGGCAATGGATTTGCATTTACTAATACAATAATTTGGTTATTTAGAAGGATATATGAGGGATCAGAGGAAAAATCAAAGTGAGAGGCTTCCTCTCTGATAATTTGTGTCTGAACAGAGGAAAAAGGCAGGGGTGTCCTCTTTGCTCTTTGTTATTTCTGTTATATTTAGAACCACTGTAAAGAAAATAAGGACTCAAATTCAAGGACATAACTGGTATGGTGCTCAAGAAAAGTTGGCATTATTTGCAGGTGATATCTTGTACCTGATGGAACCAGAATACTACACATCAGTGCTCTGAAACATTCTGAGACAGTTATGTTTTTTTTCACGGATTTACTGCCAGTTGATCAACTGACACACGTCGACATCGTGAAGGTAAATCACTCTACATCAAAAAAGTGAAACTTTGGCTACCTAGTAGGTATGTGCCAAGGAAAAACCTTGACGTATACAACTTTAAAATGATTTGCACCCCCCACACCACTGCTATTTATATTTATTTATATATGTGTGCATGCATATACACACACACATATATATATATATATATATATATATATACACACACACACACACACACACATACTAACAAGATCACAAAATCCCTGGAAAAGAGAATAATCCCCAACCTGGGGATTGTCAGTTTTACACACTTGCCAACTATCTGTTTAATTGATCAAATATGGTTGATTAAACAGATGCCGACCAAACCAACAGATCCCTTTTCAGGATATAAAATTAATGAAGATAAAACAATGGCTGTAGCTATAAGCTATGTATCCACACATGCATTAGTCCAGTAATACCCATATTTATGGGGACATGTTAGTATTATGTATTTAGGAGTATGGATTAAAAAAGGATTATGTTATGGCAGCTAAGGATATGTGGGAAGAGACTAAATAAAAGGTAATATAAAACTGGGATCTTTTGCCTATGGATAGCAACATACAAACAGTAAAAGTGTTTTTAGTCCTTTTAGTTTTATACAGAGGTCAGGCATATTTTTATGAACAAGTGGAGTACTTGTGGGCAGTCATTAATAATGAGTTGAAGAATGGGCAAGAGCCAAGTGGGATACATTGATTCTCCCACAGAACAAGAAGCTTTAAGATTACCTGATTTGAAGGGATATTTCATTGCTACAGAGTTAAGACTTGTATACAAAACACTAGCACAATTTAAAGTGGAAAGGGATGATAATCAAGTGGGGAGTGTGATTCAAAAAATAAGAATGGGATTTTGTATGGAGATCCTTAAGGAGAATAACAGCAATCATACATAATATTATAGAAAGTATACTTAGAACTAAGTCAACATGGGAATGGAGAGAGGAGATTCTGCCAGCGGGGATGAATGTAATTAGGTGTATACATAACAGGCAAGAAGGGCTGGAATTTACTGGAGGAAACTAGCAACGGAACCAAGATCATCATCTTCTTCTTTTGGCTGCTCCCATCAGGGGTCACCACAGCAGATCAACTGTTTCCATTTCTTCCTGACCTCTGCATCTTGCTCTATCACACCAACCACCTCCATGTCCTCTCTCACCACATCCATAAACCTTATCTTAGGCCTTCCTCTTTTCCTGTTACCTGGCAGCTTCATCCTTAGCATCTTTTTCACAATATACTCTGCATCCCTCCTCAGCACATGTCCAAACCAATGTAATCCTGCCTCTCTGGCTTTGTCTCCAAACCTTCCAACCTGGGCTGACCCTCTAATATATTTATTCCTAATCCTGTCCATCCTTGTCACACCCAGTGCAAATCTTAACATCTTCAACTCTGCCAAGTCAAGCTCTGACTCCTGCCTTTTTGTCAATGCCACTGTCTCCAACCCATATAACATAGCTGGTCTCACTACCCTCTTGTACACCTTCTCTTTCACTCTTACTGGTCACAAATCACTCCTGACACTCTTCTCCACCCACTCCATCCTGCCTGTACTCTCTTCTTCACCTCTCTTCCATACTCACCATTACTCTGAACTGTTGATCCCAAGTATTTAAACTCATCCACCTTTGCCACCTCTACTCCTTGCATCCTCACCATTCCTCTATTATCCCTCTCATTCACACACATATATTCTGTCTTAGTCCTGCTGACCTTCATTCCTCTTCTCTCTAGAGCATATCTCCATCTCTCCAAGGTCTCTTCCACGTATTCCCTACTCTCACTACAGATCACAATGTCATCTGCAAACACCATAGTCCACAGGGACTCCTGTCTGTTCTCGTCTGTCAACGTGTCCATCACCATTACAAATAAGAAAGGGCTCAGAGCTGAACCTTGATGTAATCCCACCTCCACCTTAAACGCATCCGTCACCCCCACCGCAGACCTCACCACTGTCACACTACCCTCGTACATATCCTGTACCACTCTTGCATACTTCGCTGACACTCCCGACTTCCTCATACAATACCACAACTCCTCTCTAGGTACCCTGTCATATGCTTTCTCTAAATCCACAAAGACACAATGCAACTCCTTCTGATATTCTCTGTACTTCTCCATCAACAATCTCAAAGCAAACATCACATCTGTAGTGCTCTTTCCTGGCATGAAACCATACTGCTGATCACTAATCATCACCTCCCTTCTTAGCCTAGCTTCCACTACTCTTTCCCATAACTTCATGCTGTGACTGATCAAATCAAAAGAACCAAGATATTGGTTACAAATAATTAGAGAAGGAAAGGTAATAGAATGGGAAGAGGCCAAGAAGATATTTGGATTGCAGTCTAGTGATTGCCTTCCCCATCAGGGATTGATATCTGAATATATACAAAGAGAAAGGGATGGGTAATTCTAAATGAAAGGCCTGCACTGGTTATGTTTTTCCTGAATCTAAAAACGGAAAAAAAGGATTAGTGGTAGTGCATATTGGGAATCAATCAGAAGAGGTCAGAAAAATTTGAGAAGACAGATTAGATCTGCAATTCACAATGAAACATTTGGAGAGCATGTGTATGGCTCCCAAATATGCAACAAAGTCTAGAAGATTTAGAATTTTTGCTTGGAAGTTTTTGCAGAGTAACTTTTATACCGCAAGCAGACTTAAAATAATTTGTCCTCAGGTAGATGGTAAATGTTGGCGGTGTGAATGGGAACAAAAAGGAAACTGAGAACATATGTTTTGGGAGTATAATGAGTTGGCAGACTACAAATTCCTTTTAGAATACTCTGTCAGGAATACTGGGTAAGCAAATGAATGCAAATAAAGAAATTATTTTTTTTTTTAGTTGGGATACAGGATCTGAATTGCCTGGACATACTAAGGTCTTGTTAAGTTTCATTCTGGTGACTGCCAAAATAACATTTACTAGAAAATGGAAATCAAAATCTAAACCAACTATATTCTTGAAGTAAGAATATTGTAAAAGATCAGGAAGAGGGATCTTTAGTAAAGAATAGGAGTAAATTACATAGCAAAAATTGGAAATTGTGAGAATACAAATAAAAAAAATGTTTTGAGGAGGAATGAGGTTTAAAAAATGTCATGAACTTAATAATTTATGTAATGCTGTTTAGATTATATGTCACAGATTTTGTTATATATTGTAGAATGTTTGTAAATGTGTGTGATGATATGGGTTAGTGCCAGCATAACCAGCTTGAGTTCTGTAGAGAATGATTTGTCTTTTGAATATCAAACAGATTTATACAAGATGCTTGTGTTACAAATGTATTATAACTGTATGGCATTTGAAAATCAAAATGTGTTTGTAAAGTTGCTAGTGTTAAAAAAAATGCATCAACAGTGGGTCCTGCTAGACAGAGAAGGAATATACATGTGAGACTGTATGTATATATGTTAGCAAAGGACAATAGAAGAGAAGGGATTAAACAGCTACCTTAATTTATACTTTAAGAAAAATACTGTTAATTTGACCACCTGCTGGCCCATAGAAGTACTTATCTCACAGCTCTGAATAAGACTGGAGACAGTATGTTTGAAAGAAACCTTTTTTGCTAGCTCAGTAAAAACAGGGGAAGCCCCCAGACATTAGCATAAGCAAAATTTTAGATATGCATCTTATCACATCTATGCTAACATCCAATCTCATGCTTCAAAGAGGAATAGTTTGAGAACCTAGAGTCAGGTGACCAGATGAGGTCATTCTGCCAGCCATCTTAGAAATTTTAGATATTACACAGAAAAATCTCTCAGTATTGTGTTCTGAGATTGACAACAAGAAGGACCATTCACCACCTCACTGCCTTGCTAAATTAAGTAAGTAGAGAATAATAATTCTCCTACATTCAGTCAGGAAAATGTAGTGAAGCTTAGTTTAGATATTTTTTCTTTATTTGTCTGAATCTGTCCATCAGTGTTATTTTTCACTATTTCCTGTGATTTGAGCTCTATAGTTTACTGTAAATATACATTCTGTATTTTCATGGTCTTTTATTAATTATTAAATATAACAAAAGATACGCAAAGCGTATAATTTATTCACAGGGCAACCACGACTTGAACAAATTTCAATGGAGGTAATACTTAAAATTATATTTCACATATAAAAATAATAAAAGCGTAGTGCACGAACGTAATAAACAAATAATTTTATTAGGCAGTGAGCGCTTTCACCAACATGGCTTCTTCAAGCTTTGCAGAACACAAACAGCATAGACATTCAAATACTGCTACCAAAACAACAATTGGTTTACGTCAATGATGACATCATCACTAATCTAACAAACATACAATATTTAAAAAACTACAAAAATGTATATATATGTATGTATCAGAATTTCAACACTTTAAGCCTTAAATGCACTTTATCGTTTAAGCCTGGTCGCTTATCTAACAAGCATAAACATTTAGTAAAACAATTAAAATATATAAAGCACCTCAACGCTGTAAACATAGAATATTCAAATTCATAGAACAAGCGTTAAGACCTTAACTACACACACTGCATATATCTGAAAAGATATTACCAAAAATCATAATCTCCTCAGATGTAAATAAATACATATTATAAAGTACATAAAAAATAGAATAAAACACAGAACAATGGCACAAAGAACTACTAAAATGTATATATTTATATATATATATATATATATATATATATATATATATATATATATATATATATATATATATATATATATCAGGGTTTCAACACTTTGAGCCTTCTTTTATTATTTTTATATGTGAAATATAGTTTTAAGTCCATTGAAGTTTGTTCAAGTCATGGTTGCCCTGTGAATGAATTATACGCTTTGCGTATCTTTTGTTTTATTTATTTTATTGTACACAGGAGCATTTACTCTCGGGTCGTGCCTTTTTATCACATTTGTTGTCATAATTATTAAATATAATTAAAACTTTTATTGCGGCTGGTCCTTTTAGAAAGTATTTAACCTTTGAAGGTGCTTATATTTGTTGACACTGTGGGGGCCACTCCTGAAGGCCTAACTGTCTTGGTCAACTGCTACCATTTGTATTAGTATTAGTTTTAATACTACACAGTATAATTGGACACCCTTTGTTAATGTCCTTAGAGTAGCTGACTGTGGAGTGTCTGGTGGCAGTAATAACTACAATATACTCTAGGTATAAGGGGCACAGCAGGTATGTGTGTGTGTGTCAGCTACTTGGATCAGGGACACAAAGCACTTGTTTTACTGAGAAGGTGCTGGAGGACTTGGTTTGGACACTGCTGAGGACTTAACCCTGTAGCTGTGCTAGTGGGAAGCCTTATTGGGACCCTTGAGGGAGATGGATATAAAGAAATCCAGACCCCAGGCTGACTGTGTTCCCTGTGTGGTCTTATGGGAAATTGTACTTGGTGCAGACTGTTGCAGTGGAAAATACTGTGTGTATCCATTTGTATTCCAAGTGAACTCTCCAGCGTCAGTGGTGATTATTCAGGCTCCTTGATTACTGGCCCAGTGTGGGGATGTCACAGTGTAAACTTGTTAATATGGTTTCATCACTTCTATATAAATGCATTTTGCCTGTTTTACAATTGATAATCCAATAAAGGTTAAACAAAAATAGTACTATTCAAGCATTCACAGGCACATTGCTCAATCTCTTCAACCTGAGCCTAACAACTGTCTTTGTCCATGAAAGTAGCACAGAGCTGTTGTAATGTCATTCCATAAGGGTGACTCTACCACAGACCCCCAAAATTACGGACTTCCTCATCCTGAGACTTGTATGCAAATTCACGGAATTTATCATAACTGACCTATAGTGTGTTGCACTGCTTAACATGCAAGGGAAGTTGTTGCACTCCTGGCCCTCACCATTTCTTATTTTTCTGTTGGTAAAAAGTTACATCCCTAGTTTTAGTATTGATAGAACCATTGAGCTTACAGAGATGCAATAGGTGTAGCACAACTAAGTGTCTAAGGCATGGTAAGAAAATCTGAGATCTTCAGTCACATGTCTATAAGAAGCTGTATAAATGGTTAAGGCTTCCATATTCTCTTGATATTTCCGGGACTGCATCTTCCATAGTTCTTTCTACTAGAGAAACCATTGGGTAATTTTTACAGCATCTATTAAATTAGGCACTGGGGTATTTTTTCTACCTGTGTTATATAGTGTCTTGTTTTGTATTTAATGCACATGCATTACTTCAATTTTCTGTTTAGTAGTTGAGTTATACCAAACACATTTTATGATCTCTTCAAAGTAATTGTGTCCCCTGAGTCTAACAACCCTTGAATTTCTTTTCTTTATACCATATTAATTAAATTAATTATTTATTTATTTAATTAATTAACAAAATTAAGTAGCACCTTTGGTACCAAAGGTTGTGGGTTCTATCCTCACACAAGGTAGATGGATTGCAAACACACACTGCAGTGCTGCATGGGGGTAGGGGATGTGGCATCCCTGAGCGTGTGGTCATTTAGCTGAAACATTAAACCAAGGTCCCATCTGCTTGAGTTTATGGTAGCTCAGGTGGCTGTAAAGGATTCCACAGTGCCTATCAAAAAGAGTGAGGAACGTTCCCCAATGCCCTGGTCAAATTTCCCCTAGAAGTATAACCACCACCTTAGGTCTCCACTGAAAGTGGCTACTAACCTTGTGGTACTAACTCTGTCAGCAAAGGATAAATAAATTAAAATAAATTAACTTTAATTTCATAGCAGCTCAGTGGCTTAAAATATTTATGACTATCTTCATAACATCTTGTCCCTTATATACCATGACCAATAGGTTATTAATAAAGTACACAGACAGGTCATAATAGCTTACATTATCAGAAGACGTATTACATCCAAAGATGATGTCTCAGTAAGGAAAACATCAACATCAAGTAATTACAACATGCTCTGTCACCTGGATCTGGACTCCAAGAAAATTCAGGTAGGTTGTTCTATGTTCTATAGATTCAAGTCTTTGTCAGGGCCTTAAGAATATCATCATTCCCAGTTGGTAAAAGTGGGATGTATAAATGTTGAAACATACAGCGGCTTCCTGCATAATTTACTTACCCATAAATTTCTCAACAATGCCACTTGTCCACCATTTAGGCTACTTTTAGGCACACAACAAGTAAGACACTACTTAAATCACGTAAGTCAGAAGATACTTTGATTGTTCATACATCTTTTTCTGGTTTATTTTTGGATAACACACTGCATAGAAAACTGGCTCAACAGAAAATAACTTAGTTTTTGCTTTCCTGAAAAATATCTTCCAACACAAATTGTTAGGAGCTGTACAAACTTCTACATTTTAGACATTGCTTGCCTGAAGGAGTTATTTTGTGTCTCGTTTTCTCTCATTCCCTCTTTCCAATCTTCTTCCTTTCTTATCTCATGTTTTCTAACCCTATCTTAACTAACTAATATGAATTTTTGCTGCTGTGGAGGTACAGTGGGATAAAGCCCCAACTACATCCCACATGGCCTGGGTTATTTTTTTATTAACATAAAACTGACCACTTATTCAGACCTTTTCTGATTACCTTCAAAATCTATTGCAGAGGTTTAGTGGAGGGTGAACCTATCCTTGCACACAATTAGCAAGAGGCAGAACAGCTGTTCCCAGATAAAGCATTGGCCTATCACTAGATGGGATCACAGACTACACAAACACGCCACTTGTACATATCAAGAAAGCCAGTGGATAATGTGGGAGGGAACAGCATTCAGCAACATAAACCCATGTGGACAAAGTGAGGATATTCAGACTCTATACAGAAGGCACCACAACTGAAATCTGAACATGAAAATCAAGAGTTGTGAGGTAGTGCTGTTACATTTAGCTATTGACTCAATAAATTAAGAAAAAATGATATCAGTATTTACTGTGAGGTAAGCCTTGGGATTCTGGTTATGGTGAACAGAAGTGGTTCACATCCCAGCAATGTCTGTAGGACTGTGTCTACATAAAGAATGGAACACTGGTCTAGAGGTATATATCAACATGAATCATACAAAATAATGCAGTATGGTTCATTGTAATTAATCTGAGTGTAAATGGTAAAGAATATGGCACAGAGTATTTTACCAATCTTTACAATTTTTTACGCTGTAAGTGAAACTTTATTCAGGAAGATGTAACCAAATAGAACACAGCATGCAGATTTGTTTCCTATCATGTTTTGCATTGCAGGATGTATGTATTTAAGATGTGGCACTGGTGCCCACTGGGTTAATATTTAAACTATTGGTTTGGGATTCATTTTTCAGTCTCACTACACCAGTAATTCCTTATTTCATATAATCCACATGTCACTCTAAATGAAAATCATCTGTTTTTAAAATCTAGATTAGAAAATTGTATATTCTGTTAGGGGACAACCGCCTAGCTGAGATCTATGTCTCTGAAAAAGCAGGATAATTCGATTCACACCTCAGATGTAATCTATGGCTTTCATGTATTAAAGAACCTTTCTTCCTACTGCCATGCTTTTTGGTTAATGAAGAAACAGACGAAGACCATACTAACTGCCACAATTATAACTTAAGGTTCTCCATGCCAAACTACTTTATGTCATTAGCTAAGATACTGGGAAAATAATGCACATACAGTTTCAACCTGTACACACCCCAAGAAAGTCCAATAATCTACATATAGAGCCCTGCTAGATACTTTCCTGGGGATTTATTAATGTGTGTACATGTCACACTAAGCGTACATGGACTGTTCATGCTACAGCAAGAAGCAGCAGTGATCACTGAATATGCTAAGCACATCTACACATTCAGCAGCACCTGGTCATGGCCAGAACACCTGCTAGTGGCCACAAACAGGTGCACAGATCCTTGAGCAGACAAAATAATTAGCAGGTTGTACACACACACACACACACACACACACACACACACACACACACACACACACACACACACACACACACACACACCCCAGTAAATAATCACATGCAGACAGCATAACAGAAGGGCAATGACATAATTAAGAGGCAAGGGAAGCTTAAGAAAGAAAGTGCAGATGGTCAAAAGCAGACCGGTGTACAAACAATAGTAATTACATTTATATCTAACTATATAAAAAATCCTTTTCAGTTAGGGACACGCATACATAATTAAAAAGGAAATGCTGACAAAGGATGTTTGAAGGACACAGTTACAATGTAATTAGAGAGTAAATGCGATATATGTAAAATGTACTTAATGTGCAAAGTTGTGATAATTGAAAGGAAAGTAGATACATTGGAGGATATCTTATATACTGCGGGTATTGCACATTAGTTGTGTATCAAGAAAGTTATATGTCATAACTAACAGTATGCTGCAGTCTGCACCTGTCAAATCAAACAATTTAAATGAACTCCAAAGCTGTTGCCCTTTGCACTTCAGAAAAGGACTCTTTATTGTCAGTTGTTGTCATCTGTAAATCTAGAAAGACTATTGTAAAGTTAAAACTATGGTAGCAAAGCATGTGTCGTATATTATTGTTAATTATAGAATTGCTTATGCAATTATAAAATCTAACTGTATGTTTTCCACTATACATTTCCTAAGGCATGATCAATAAATTGTTATACTCACTATTGAGAATGCCTAGGTATGCCCATGTTGCAGGTCTATGGAACTATTCTGCCATTGTAATGTATACTGTGTGAGTGATCGAAGGCAGTAAATTACATCCACATGATTGGTGTTCGAACATGCATACATTTTAATTAATTGTAAGCATTTCAGTGCCTTATGTATATGAAGGAAACATTTTTGAAGTTGCTATGGCAGCGTACACACCTGTGACAATGTAGAAATACTAAGAAGCATCACGGACACGTGTTAAATGATTCCATTAATTGTATTAATTGATGAAAAAAGCATTTGTGGCAGCAGGCTGCATATTGTGAATTCTACAAAGTCTTTGTTCATACATGCAGGGTAGGTATGTAACAAAATCTAGGAGGACATGACACATGCATAGAAGATTCACTTTGACCATGATATCAACAGAATAAGGATCTGATATCCATACTAAGAGCTGTATAACTAGCAGATGTGAGATGCACGTATCCAAAGAGATTTATGGTCATGTTACTTATGCAAACATGCACACAAATCAAGGTAAAACTCATCTGTAGTCAATACGTTGACAAATGGGTTGTGTGTGTATGAATCTCATTATGTATATCACTATGCATAGGATGTGTATATGGGCATAACAGAAATGCATAGGTAGCACAGACAAGACTTAAGCAAAACAAAATTACATTCTAGCATTATAGTCTTACTACATCAGCTGCTGGAGAAATGCATCAAATGTCAGGCTATAAATATCTTATTATGATGCATTTGTGGTACTGTAATCAATGATATGATGTGTGACCTTCCTGCTGCAAGTGCCACACCATACATGCTAAAATAAAAGTGTATCAAAGTACACGTGCGACTGCACTACACCATAATGCTGTGCTTGATATTTAGCTCTGAATCGGGCCTTGTTACACACATTAGTAATTACTTGCATGACACCTCAGAAGCATAAATCACACCTGGTGAAACTTTAATGTGTATTAGCTCAGTCAAGCCCAAAGTACCTTTTTTGTATCCTTCCACTTAACACCCATAGCTCCTTATGGCATCCAGATATTTTCCGTGTCTGTCTTCCTTAACAAAGTGAGTCAACAATTAATAATAGTCAGTATTATAAAGTGTAGAGTACAGTTAAAAAAATGATACTACGATCATTAATCTCATGTGTTCTGAAGTGGAACTATTAACTGCTGATTTTTCTTTATTCATATTTTCATATTTGCATTCATATTTTTCAAAACTAAAAGATGCATGTGTTATTGAGGGGCATAAAGGGGAATGCCCTGAGGGGAGAACAAAAAGTGCATTATCAATGTGTAATTACAGTGCACTATATTAGAGATATCGGTAGTTATTTTACTAGTACTTACGAAAATATAAAATGTTTTCATATTAATATTTTTAAAACTGGGTGACTTATAAACTATTACATAAGTTAAAACCTTAGATGGTGTTGAAGATATCTGTGAATGAATTTGCAATCTGCATTGTACATCTTGAGAGGTGTTCATGGCTATTTGTATTGTTAATTGTACAAAGAATCATAATTATGCATATTTCTGCAAATAGCTTAGGAAGCATGCAGATGGAAAGGAATTTGTTTGCCGTTATGTGAAAGCTTTTGACTGGCTAACCAAAGTAAGTTGACAAAATACATTTATATTTCACATACGCTGACTGTACACTGGCTTGTGACAAATGTTGTCATCCTCTGTCCATAAGTCAATAAGTCCATTGCACAGACGTGGGCAAAGCCAACCTTCCGGGGAATAATTCTATTTCTTTTTTGAAAAAGAAGAGCAAATGACTAGAACGACCTTAAGACACTGATTACTTAATGTGCTTTGTGCTAACCAGTACACACCCCGATGCATCATTTTACTGGGCATGTTCTTAAGGATGAACAGCAAAGACCACAATAAAATCAACTTCCTAAAACAATAACAAAAGAACGTATCATACACTGGCCTGTTCACACTTTGTGATGATTTTGCAGCCTGGTACCCATTAATAATTATGAATAAGGCCTCATTTCCTTTAAAGCCCTATAGTGTAAACAAACTAATAAAATGCATACACAAATGTTTGCATGAAGTCATGCAAGAGAGATCATTATTTTTTGGGAAATAAATAATGTCTGTGAGCAGTCACTGACATGCTCATCACTTACATTTGTTCCATAGCAGCAGTAACCCCTGTGAGATATACCTGCAACTCCAAACTGTTCTGTTCAGGGTCTATATTAGAACCACAAAATCCCGCTTAAGCGAATACATAAACGCCAATACATATTGCACGAACCGCGAGTACACCGAACGCCCGAAACTGCTAAATTCAAAATCTCGAATTGGCATAGTCGGCTCTTCTGTGGTATAGCTCCGTAAGGTAAGTGTGTGATAGTTACAGACCTTAGGGTTAGGGTGCGGGTTAAGGTAAGTGCATAGTTAGTAATGTATGTAAGGTTTGCTGTAGGGTTAGAAGTAGGGTTTTGTTAAGTGTATGTGTGTGGATTATTTATTTTGCTTTGGTATAGCTCATTAAGGTAAGTGTGCGATAGTTACAGACCTTAGGGTTAGGGTGCGGGTTAAGGTAAGTGCTTAGATAGTAATGTATGTAATGTTTAGTGTAGGGTTAGAAGTAAGGTTTTGGTTAGTGTATGTATGTGATTTATTTATTTTGTTTGGGTGGCTAGTATGTAGCGAGCCAAAGACAAAAAAGTATATACCAACAAACTGCAAAGGAAAGGCTCAAAGCAAACAACAGTACAGCAACAAAGAAACAGAGCCAGACCACCACGACTGTGCAGGATGACCACAATAATACTCCAATAAAGTACAAAGAATCTTTAATGAAGAGCTCAAAGTAAGCGCTTTCATGACCTCTGTGATCGCTTCATCAGACTACATCAAAACCAACAATTTCTAGATATTGGGATATTTTGTGATGTGTTCAAACGGAAATGGATTATTTTAAAGACTATAGGTGAATTAGATGGCCTACTGGATGATATACCTAGGTTTGCCTTTAAAAATAAGAAAAATCTCAAGCGTCAACTATGTCATTTATTTAGACAGAATAGTTAGTTACATTAGGATTTCACAAAGGAAGGGCACTTGTATATGCAGGAATTGCATGGCTTGCCAATACGTGCATTCCTGCTTTAAATATATTCACACAGCCCCAAAGTTTGAAATAGTGGCCACACACTATGCTGATTGCAAGACTAAAAACTTAGTCAGCCCTCCATTTCTCTTCCAACCAGTCCCAACTGCATATATTCTTGCCCTCATCCAAAAACTTAAACCATGCACTCCTTCAGCTACCAAATACCTGCTGAATACCTACAAAAGGCAGCCAAATCTATAGTTTCATAGTTTCATAGTATAGTACTAGACTATCTGCCCTGGGGCATTTGTCAGCCTAGCCATAGTGATGTGGCTTTTGCCACCCCATGAAATGGTACAAAAATGTACAGAATAAATCTAGAATACTGTGCCTCTGTCTAGTAGTGACACAGTGAAGGTCCCCTTATATAATAGAATGTGACCCCTGGGGTAAACTTACGATCTCCCATCCACTCATCAAGATTTCTCTTGAAGAGAGTCAGTGAGGGGCTCTGCCTAATACGAACTGGGATCCTGTTCCAAAGCATGGGAAGCCTCTGGGTTATGAATCTATCCCTCCAGCATGTCCTATTCATATTTGTGCCGAGGTTTAAGTCTTTAGCTCTCGTGGTCCTGATGGATTTGGATTTTTTGAGGTGGAGCATGTCCATCAGATCCTGATTGGACATGGCCTTGTACGTCAGGCAGAGATCACCTCTGAGCAGGCGGTATGCTACTGAATAGAGCTGAAGTTTCTTTAGTCTGGCAGAATAAGACATATGTTGGAGACCCTTGATCCTTTTTGTGAGGTACTTTTGTGGTCTCTCCAGCTGTTGCAAGTGCCGGGTGAGGTACATACCAAATGGGGCATTGTACTCAATCATGGGTCTGATGAGGGAGGAATATAGGGGTACAATGACATCCTTGGATCTGGATGTGAAACCCTTCATGATGAGGTGTGCAAGGTAGAATGTTTTTCTAACCACTTTGGCAACGTGGGTGTCAAATGAGAGGTCGCTGTCTACTTGGGTCCCTAGGTCTCTGATTATTTTTTCTGTACTCAGTGGGTTGCTGTCTATGTGATAATTTGTGGGTACTTTGTTTTTTCCAAAAGGGATGACTATACATTTTTTGGCATTTAGTTTAAGGCCGTGACTACAGCACCAGTTGTCCGTTTCAGTGAGGCCTTTTTGTAGGATGTGTGTATCTGCTGGTGTATCGACTATGGTGCCTAGTTTGCAGTCATCTGCGAACTTTGTCAGCCACAGCCCTCCCATGTTTGCTTTAACATCTGAGAAATAAATGCCGAACAAGAGGGGTCCCAGGACAGATCCCTGTGGGACACCACTTGTGACTGGCTTTGAGTCCGACATTGCTCCAGCGATTTTAACTTTATGGGTTCTGTCCTTTAGCCAGTTTGCAACCCATCTAGTGACATAAGGGTTTACTTTTAAGCTGTTTAGCTTATCTATGATGCCTGAGTGGGGTATTGTGTCGAAGGCCTTAGCCAAGTCCAGGTATGCTGTATGGACTGCTTTGCCCTCATCAATGGCTCTAGTGACCGTTTCGAAAAAGTCAACCAGGTTTAAAAGGCAGGATCTGCCCTTTACAAAGCCGAACTGGGTGGGGTCAAGCGTCTGTAGGTCCCCTATGTCTCTGTTTATGAGTTCCATAATGATTCTTTCCATAGCTTTGCAGACCAGGCTAGTCAAGCTTATGGGGCAGTAGTTTCCAGGGTCTGTAGAGGCACCCCCCTTGTGGAGTGGGACCACTGTTGCTGTACACCAGTGTTCAGGTACATATCTTGAAGTAAGGCTAAGGTTAAATAGCATTTTTATGTGTGGGTTTAGCTCCTCTTGGAGTTCACGTAACACGCACCCCGGGATACCATCAGGTCCCATTGATGCTGTGTTTCTTGCTTTGTTTAGGGCAGTTCTCACTTGGATATCTGAGATGACAGGGAGATTACATTCAGCTGGGATAAGTATTTCTTCTTTTGGGGGTGAAGGAGGCGAGAAATTTGCACTGAACCTGTCAGCCAGAATGTTAGCAATATCTGTGGGTTTAGTGCATTTTTTGTTGTTGTGAACCAACTCTGAGCATATCTGAGGGTTTCCGCCCAGGTTTCTAACATAGCTGAAGAAGGCTTTGTGGTTATCTTTAGTGTCCTTAGCGATTTTTCTCTCAAAGTTTGCCTTGGATGTTTTTATGAGAGAACGTAGTTTTCTGCTAATGTTGATCAGAGATGTCTTCCCTTCATGGGATTTTGCTCTGACGTGCAGTAGCTTCCTTCTTTTGTTATACAATTTGTTTATGGCTGAGGTCCACCAGACAGGATGCTTACATTTGGTGGAGAGGGACTTGGATTTGTTTGGGATTGCATGATCCATGCATTCTTGGAGATGTCCATAGAAAGCATTTATGAAGGATTCGGCATTGTGGGATGTGGTATCCACTGGCACAGTGGGCTTAAAGGATACCATCTCAGTCTTAAGAAGAGTGAAGTCTGCTTTTGAGAAGTTTTTCACTGTGGTCTTTTGTGCTGGGGGTGGAGGTGGGATATGTATATCAAGGGTGATTAGTTTGTGGTCAGATCTCACTAGTGAGGGGTATACTTCCGGTGTGGAGCATTTTGTCCCCATGTTTGTGATGATCAGGTCTAGTATATTATCTCCCCTATTGGGAGAGGTGACTAGTTGTTCCAGTGCATTTGAATTTATGAATTCCAGGAACCTTTGGGCTAGGGTATTAGGGCTAGAATAATGTACCCAATCTATGTTTGGGTAGTTGAAGTCTCCCAGTATGATGGTATTTTGTGATACATTCATATCCTCCAATGTCTTCAGGAAGGCTGAGTGGGGTTCTTGAGATTGGGAGGGTGGTCTGTAACATGCTACCAGTTGTATAGCAGTTTTGCCTATGGTTAGTTGCACCTGTATGGTCTCTGATGCTTCATGTGTTGCTACTAACCTGGAGGTGTGGGTGTCCTTTATGAATATGGACACTTCCCTACCTTTTTGGTTTGGCCCGGGTTTGGGGGTCCGAAAATTATGATACGAGGTATAGCCTGGTAGTGCTGGGGTGCTCTCAGGAGCCTTGAACCAGGTTTCAGTTACTGCACAGGCGTCGATGTTCTCCATGCTGAGGAGTGCATCAAGTGCCTGCATCTTGAGATTTAGACTTCTGGCGTTGAGCAGCATTACCCTTAGTTTTTCCATTTTTGTTTTCTAAGGAGGTGGGTTTGTCTTTTGAGCCTTGCCTAAAAAGGCACTATGGGGGTGGCAAGAGCCTTAGCCAATATCCGGAAGCCCAGTGGTGACAGGTGTAAGCCATCCCTTGCGAAGCAGCGTGGCTTGTCCAACATATCATCCCAGGCAGACAGACATTGGATCCCCTTAGAATGACACCAGTACTTGAGCCAATTGTTAAAGCTGATCATCTTGTCTTTGTATTGTGGTATCATTCTTGGTGAGGGCAAGATGCTGCTCAGGGTCAGGGTCATACCAGCCTGGGTTACATAATCGGAGAGCTCCTCTATGTCTCTTTTCATGTAGTCCAGGGAGGTACGTCTCAGGTCATTCACACCAGCATGGACAATGACGGAGTCATATTTGTACTTGCTTTGGAGTGACCTGAGTGCGTGTGTTATGTGGCGGATCCTAGCTCCCGATAGACAGCTCACAGTCACCTTCTCCTTGTTCAGCCTGATCAGTGGGACATCAGTGTGTCTGACTATGGAGTCACCTATTACTAGTGTATCAGGCAAGGTGTTTGGCCTTAAGGGCTGCGATTGGTCGACACACTGATTTATTAAAGTATGTGTTGCATGTGTTTTGTTTTGAGGTGGTGGATTTTTGGATGTCTGCTTTGGGAGCCTCTGTTTTGGTAAGTTTTTTATTAGAGCCGAGTATGTCTTTGTGTTTTTATGTGTTTGGTTTGCAGTTGTAGTAAGTCTATGTGGGACTGGGATTGTTGTGTGTGTGGTTGCCATCTCCTCCTGTCTGGTCATGCCAGCCCTGAGTTGAGAGAGTTCAGCCTCCAGTTTGGCTATATAGTTGCATCTCTCACATGTATTTGTGTTTGTTGGGAGGAGGAGAGGGTTGTCTGTGTACATGAGACAATTGTAGCATTGTCTCAAGATACCCAGATTGACCAGCTGAATTGGAGACAACGCCAGTAATGTACCACTCGACATGCTAGAACAGTATAAGGGAGTGGTATACCTTTAAGGGAAGTGGATATTCACAGGGGTGGTAAAGTAGATGTAGTGCTTTACTTAGTACGAGAGTGCTTACTTAGTAGAGAAGTATTGAGAACAAGTGCTAGGCTTATAATACAGTGAGTAGTCTGGTTATACTAAGGTGTATTGCTTACACCATTTCCATTCTTATCAATAGAAAAATCACTGAAGGACACATCCCTAGCATATGGAAGGTTTCCCATATTATCCCCTTCATAAGGGTGGTAAATCCACTGAACTCTCCAATTACCGTCCCATAGCCCTACTGTCTCCCCTAGCAAAGATCATGGAAAAATGCATCTATAAATAATTGCTAGACCATCTAATCCATAATAACTTACTTTCCAACTCTCAAAATGGTTTCAGTCCTTCACACAGCACTACTACCACCCTTCTTTCTTTCACTCACTGTATCAACAAAAAACGAAACCTTAATATGCTTTCCTCTGCACTGTTTATAGATCTGTCTAAGGCATTTGATATGGTAAATCACCAGTTACTTATAAAAATCCTTAAATCTCTGTCACTAGATGCATTAGCTATAAAATGGTTCCAATCCTATCTGGATAACAGACAACAGGCCGTGCTATGGCACAATATTCTATCTACCCACCAACATAGGGGTCCCCCAAGGGTCCATATTAGGACCTCTCCTATTTTCTATATTTATCAATGACCTTCACCTAGCAATCCCCCAAGCTACATGCATACAATATGTAGATGATTCCACACTTATATGCTCAGCCACATCTATATCTGAACTTCACTCCCTTACCCAAAAGGTCTTTAACACAGTTGAACTATGGTTTACTCAACGCTGTCTCCTTCTAAACCCCAAACAAACTAAACTCCTCCTTTTCCCTCCTACTTGTAAGTCCCCCCAATAGCCTTCACGGTAACATCCAATAACAGTACTCCTATATCCCCAGACCCTACTAACAAACTACTAGGTATCACCATTGATAACCTTAACTTCGACACCCATATTAACAATACTCTAAAATCTGTTAATAGTAAACTAGGCTCTCTCTACAGGATCAAACCTTTCCTCTCTCCTGCAGCTAGAATAACTTTTACTCACACCCATCTAATTTCTACTCTCCTCTATGCCTCACTCATATACACTAATCTCTCTAAAAACAGCCTTAATAAAATGGAAAACTCCTACAATAACATAGCCAGATTTGCTACAGGTAACCCTTTCAGAACACACCACTGTTTTAATCTAAAGCAGCTAGGATGGCTTGAATTACAAAATCAACTTAAATTCCACCAACTGACCATTGCCCATAAAACCCTTTACCAACCTACCAATAACCCTATACTACCTACCCCCATTACCCCCTACAACAATTTAAAGACCTTACAATCATCACATAAACTTCTTGTAAATATTTTTAAATCAAACAACAGGGCTGGGGACTCTCATTTCTCTAATACTGTTGGAAAATCCTGGAACCTTCTTCCTCGCGAACATTCCTCAATTCCCTCTATATCACTCTTTAAAAACAAACAAACTTTTTCTCAGAACACACTGGTTGTGCCCCTTTACCAAACCTGAATGATCTACCACCTTTCTTACTTGCATCTACCTACTCTCTTCTTCTCAATTATTCTTGTTCCTTTTCCTAACAAACTGACCTTGACCTTTCTAAATTTTTTTACTTACATCCTCTTAATTTCTTTAAGCAGACTAGTTATTAACTTTTATACTGATTATTACAGCTCCTACTTTTTGTTTTCCTTCTCAATGTCAACCTGTTTACCAACATATTATCTAACTCAGCTGCTATCTTTTTATATGTTGTATTGCAACTACTTTTGCTTTGTATTAAGTATATTTGTATATTTAGCACTATTCTATGAACAAACGACCACTGTGATTACTCCGTTTTTTTTTTCTCTTGAAATGTTTAACATACAAATTAATCTTTGTATAATGTGATTTTATTTTTATTTCCTCAGAGCGTATCTCCCCGGGCCTCTACTGAAAATGGACAAATATCCAGTTAGACTAGCCCGGTCAACAAATGTAAAATAAAATAAATAAAATAAAGTATATTTTGCCTTTTGCACAGCATGCAATGCCTATTATGTAGGCAAGACGAATCACATGCTTAAGGAGCGCATTCAAGAACACTATAGAGATATTAATAATTGTAAAACTACTAGCGCTCTTTATAAGCATATAGAACAAAAAGGCAGTCTACATAATTTTAAATTTTTTGTTTTGGATATCTTGTTAGAAGGGAAGAGGGGTGGTGATATTAAGAATCGCACTGAAGCTTTGGAACAAAAGTGGATCCTTCAATTAAATGCATATACACCACCCGGCATCAATGAAATGGTTTCCTTGAAGCCGTTTCTTAAAGCAAGAAGCTAAAAACACTAATGATATATATATATATATATATATATATATATATATACATGTGATATATTTTGATTAAGGCAGTTATTAGCTTTTTATGTTTTATACACTTTTTATATAATGTTATTTCTATACATGGTTTATTATACATCATTTTTATGTATTGACCTTTTAATGATTTGATTAATGTATATGGTATTAATTGACACATGCATTTAAGCAGAGAAATTGTTGGTTTTGATGTAGTCTGATGAAGCTATCACAGAGGTTGCGAAAGCGCTTACTTTGAGCTCTTCATTAAGGATTCTTTGTATTTTATTGGAGTATTATTGTGGTCATCCTGCACAAACGTGGTGGTCTGGCTCTGTTTCTTTGTTGCAGTATATAGCGAGCGGTGGGGTTGGCCAACTATGCCGGTTCGAGATTTTGAATTTCGCAGTTTTGAGCATTCGGTGTACCTGCGGTTCACGCAATGTGTCGACATTTACGTATTCGTTTAAACAGGCTTTCATTGTTCTAATATAGACCCTTCTGTTCATGTTGCAGAAGAGGTTTAGATCTCTAGACTTAAGTATTTCTGATGTCATTTGACTTGTTGATGTGCAGAAAATCTATCAGTAATGGGTTGGAGCATGCCTTGTATTTCCAGACACAGGTCACCTCTTAGTAGTCTGTAGGATTCTGAGTATAGTGGCAGGGCTTTGATTCGGTCCATGTAGGACATGTTGTTCAGTCCTTGTATCCTTTTAGTAAGGTATCTTTATTTGGTGCTCCAGTTGTATGTGTCTGGTTAGATATATGTCAAAGGGGACATTATATTCAGTGACTGGCCTAATGAGGCCTGGATAAAAAGGGACAATGGCATCCCTAGATTTAGACACAATCCCTTTGTTATAAGCTGCGCAATATAGATGGAACTTTCTTACAACAATGAACCCATGTTGGTCAAAAGTTAGGTCACTGTCCACATATGTTCCCAAATCCTGATCAACTGAATCAACTCTTAGGATGTATAGTCATTGTGGTATTCCCTGGGGTGTATGACTTCCCAAAGGAAACAATAACGCATTTTTTTGGCATTTAGTTTCTGTCCACAATTTTGGCACCAATTATTTATTTCAGACAAACCTTTCTGAAGGATGGCTAAGTAATATTGGGATTCAATGAATGCTCCTTGCTTGCAATCATCTACAAACTTAATCAGCCAGAACTTTTTGGTATTAGGTTTTTCTTCAGAAAAGTAGATGTCAAGCAGGAAAGATCCCAGCATAGAACCCTGTGGAACTCCATAGGTGACTGGTCTTTTTTTGTAGAGGTAGCTTCCCCTATTTTAATTATCTGTGTCCTATCAGTGAGCCAGCTGGCAATCTAGCAGCTGACATAGAGGTGTATTCCCAGTTTAATTTTTCTATCTACCTGACAGGGGAATTATGTCATAAGCCTTTGACCAGGTCGAGCTAAGCAGTGTGCACAATTCTGTCTTCGTCGATTGCTTTGGTGACCTTTCAAAAAAAATCCACCAGGTTGAGTAAGCATGAATTGCCCTTGATAAATCCAAACTGAGACAGGTCCAGTGTTTGGAGTTTCCCTATGTCTTTATTGATTAGTACCATGAACTCTCCTCACTCTTGAGAATGTTGATGTCTGTGTGGCCACTGAGACATGGTTTAAAGCCACGGATAACACACTGGCAGGGCAAGGCTATAATGCCTTCCATACATTTAGATCAGCTATTATACAGGCAGGGACTAAAGGTGGAGGTGTCTCAATGTATATCAAAAATAAATATTTTAATTCCAGGCTGGTCTAACAGGATGTTGCACTTGAACTTCTCCATGTTCAAATCACCATAGGCAAAATCCTATACCAGTTCCTTGCAAGCTGTAGGTCCCCATCGATGACCCAGAAAATCCATAACATGTATTTAAACTTATTGAAAACACTCACCATCCAACCCAGTACAAGATTCATGGGTGACTTTAATTACCCCACTATTAACCGGGAATCATATACATCAAATGTACTAGCACAGAGACTCCCGGATTTTGTAAACACAAACTCCCTGAACCAGATTGTTAATGCACCGATGTTAGTGCAAACATATTGGACCTGGTCCTCTCTAATATTGGAGATTACTGCATACCCCCTAGTGTAATATCTTCTCTGGTAAGGTCAGAACACAAAACAGTCTCCTGTGAAGTAAAAATAAGTTGTGAAAGCACAGCTAACCCTGGAATATTCAGTAACTACTCTAAAGCTAACTTCCTACTATTAATTGATGAACTGGAAAATTTTCATGACTCCATAAACCATGGGAAAACTGCTGCAGAAGCAGAACTGTTCACAGAGACTTTTATACAAGCATGTTAATAGCTGTATAGAAACTATACTCACCAGGAAGACATAGAGAACTAACTCAAAAAGACAAGCCACCCTAGTGGAATCACAATTTCAACAGGCTGTATAACAGAAGGAAGAAAATTATGGCAAAATTAGGAGATGTAAAACCCAAGAGGCTAAAAGTGCTCTCATCAATCAAAACAAACAATTCAGGGGACAAATAAAGTATACCAAAGCCAAATTTGTGGTAAATTAGGGCCTCCACAGGACAAGGACAGTCACAAGGCATTCTTTAGTTAATGACGACAAACGCAAAGACAATACAAAATTGTGCACAGAGCTCACTGAAAATGGAGCCACCTATAGTGAGGCAGAGGGTACAAATGGAGAGATGAAAAGTCGGCAAGCAAGGGAGAGTAGTAGTGCTGAAATTGAATTTATCCTCACATCTTGGTGAGAACCTTTACAAGGTGGACCCTGTTCTTCACAAAATCTCACCAAGGTGACACTGATGTATAAACTGTATTTATATGGCATGTAGAAGTAGGTCAAAAATTAAAAAAATATAGCTGGGTGTATAAGACCCAGGATAAAAAAAGTGCCCAATCATGGTAGGTGCACTGGTGCCAGGACTGGAAAAACTGACAGTGTAGAATCCTCAAAATATGTAAACATTCCTACAGTGGTGCCAGGCCAAGCCCAGGGAGAGGATGCCCCCCCATTGTAGAAGGAAGAAGCAGTCCACAAAAATCACAAAAACTGATAGGCCAACGTAGAGCCATAAAGATGATAACGTGGACTATTGAGGATAAGAAAGAAATTATGCATTGTTACTATTATGCAAAACGCCAAGAATGTCCAGACACAAGAAATACAAAATGATTAAGAGAGAAATTAGAGGAAAGAAAAATACTTCTGCAAGAAACTCTATCAGAATCTTCAAATAATAGTTTGTGGTCATTAATACAACAGATTTGTGAAAAACAGTATATAGACCAAGAAACTTTGATCTGTTTGGAAAAAGACGCATCTGAGGAAGTGCAAAGTGTAAACAAGATCTAGATAGTTTTGAAAAGTATAGAAAAGAAATATGGGCATGGGAAAGAGAGAGGGATTTGATATGGTGCGATATTTATGCAAAGGCAAAAGCCAACTCAATCAATATAAAGAAGACAGCCCCAAAGATATTCAAAGAGGAATACAGGCAAAGGCATTCAGACATGGAACATTTCACAATAAAAAATAATATCACAAGGAAGGAATGTAGAAAAGAAGATTAGTAAAGTAGAAGTTAAAAAATAGAAGCTGAAGTTATGGAATGCCTGCAAAGTGAAAGATTTGGTGTAGAAGGTCCAACACAAGTTACATCACAGCATGATGGAACGAGTCCCCAAAGTAAGGAGAAGCAGGAAGATCAGGAGACCTCTGAAAAAGAAATATGGACATGAGAAAGAAAGAGAGATTTAGTATGGTGTAATATCTAGGCAAAGGATAAAGCAAAACTAATTAATATGAAAAGAGCAGCACCAAAATATTTGAAGAGAAATACAGACAAAGGAATCCGGACATGGAAAACTTTACAATACAAAAAAATAAGACAAAGAGGAAAAGTAGAAAAGGAGATTAGTAATGGAGAACTTAAAGAAATAGAAACTGAGGTTATGGAATACCTGCAAAGTGAAGGATTCAGTGTAGAAAATCTAATCCGGAAAGCACCACAACAGGATAGAAAAATGGATATCCAAATTAAGGGGAAACCAGTGGAATGGGAAGCATTTGGTCAGGTGCCATATGAAGATATTTTGGAGCCTTCCACAGGAAACCAGTATAAATTTTCACTTGAAGCTGGACAGCAAGGGAAGTAACAGGGAACTGTGGAAAATCTGATGCAGTTAATATTGAGAAATGATAGGCCAGTGAGAGTTCCCATATGACAGAGCAATGGATGGCACAGGATGAAATTTAAGAGAATGTGTCACAGGAAGATGCAACAGAACTTTCTATAGAAATCACTCTGGAAATGGAAAACAAAAAATGTGCCCTTAGTTTAGAAGAAAATGAGCTAAGAGAAGAGTTGCTTGACTTAAGAGAGATAGATAAACATATTAAAATTAATGAAAGAAATAGACTGCAAAAGGTCAATAAAACCCCAATATTCAGAAGTTTGATCAAACAAATAAATACAGTAATTAGGACTGTCCATAGAGATCCATGTGTTAGAAGTAATCAGGGTATAATACTGTGCAGCTGAATATATATAACCGATTTCTACCACAAAAACACAGGGTAGTTAGGGAGAGAAATAGGATAAATCGAATGCCATCATGGAACTATCAAATAGAGAAAACTATAAAGCATCTAAGACAAGAAGTGTCGATGTTGGAAGAGTACAGAAGAGGGAATAGATCAACAAAATTACTTAGGAAGATGGAGGTGTTGAAAGCAATGTGCAGTATTAGAATAGACCAAGATCTGTCATGTACCATCACAAATAAACTAAAAATCTCAGCACAGGCGGAAAACTTAGAAGAGACACAGATAATAATCAATTTATTGATGACCCAAAAAAGTTTTATAGAGAATTGGGAAACATGGCAAAAAGAATTGAAAGACCATAAAAAAAAGAAGAAATAGATATATTTTGGAAAAGTATTTATGAAGATCCTATGGAACATAACTAAGATGCTAAATTAATAGAAGTAAAAGAAAGAATAATAAGTTTAAAGGTACAGGATATGAAATGGGATGAAGTAACAGCCAGAGAGATCGAAACAAAGTTAAGAAAAGCCTCTAATTGGAAAACTCCAGGCCCATATGTAGTACCTAACTTCAGGTTAATTGTATTAACATCTTTCCACGAAGATTTAGCTAGGAGTATGAACTATTTATTTGCGGGCCCCGAACAGACACCAACCTGGCTAACAACAGGAAAACCAATGCTCCTACTTAACAGTGAACTTGCAAGCTACCTAAAAAACATATACCAATAAGGGCAGTAAAAAAGTTATAAGGAACAAAGGATCATTTTTTTAAATAAAGTCAGAGTGGCAAACTGCAAAAAGGTGAAGAATCTAAGTATGGCATGAATTCGCTACAAAAAAGCATCTGATAGTATCCCACATTCATGGATAAAAGAGTGCTTAAAAATGTATAAGATACATCTTAAACTGATCGACTGCATTACAGTAACCATGAATCAGTGGCAGACCACTTTGCAGTTAAGCCATGATAAAGGACAAATTACTTTTCCAGGGGTAGAAATTCAAAGGGGGATATTCCAGGGTGAATCTCCGTCACTGTTGCTATTCCACCTTGCCCTTAGCTCATTAAGCTGTCTACTTAACGGCTTAGGCCATGGCTACAATTTGGTTCCTAGAAAACAACAAAGTCTAATGACTTCTCATCTTCTCTTTGTCGATGATTTAAAACTGTGTAGCTCATCAGATGAGGAACTGAAAGCACAGCTGCAGGTTGTCAAACTTTTTCAGATGATATAAGAATGTCATTTGGTCTTGACAAATGTGCAAAAGCAACCTTTAAAGCAGGAAAACGGAGTACCAAGGAAACATCAGTTTGGGACAAGAATGTGATATAAAAGAATTTGAGCAAGAGGGAGTGTATAAATATTTGGGAACTGATGAAGGATCAACAAGAAAACATGAACAAAAATTGAATAAAACATAGTAAGGAATACTTTAGAAGACTTAAATTCATCCTGAAAAGGCATTGACCTCTAGGAACAAAATCCGAGCGATAAACCAATTTGCTCTTCCTGCCCTAACTTACAGTTTTGGAGTGATTGATTGGCCCCAAAACATGTTAGATAGATAACACGGGAAAACAAGAAGGATGCTTCATACTCACCAAATGATTTATAAAAATCAGTGCATGCCAAGATTAAATATTCCCCATTCCAAAGGAGGCATGGGCCTCCTTGAAATTGATTGCATGTATAGCTCTGCAATCATGGGACTGCACACACATCTGCTGACCTCACAAGATCAAAATGTAGTGAAAGATTTGAATCTAAGATGACTTCCCTGCTTGGACTAGCAGAAGCATATCAGTGTCTAGCAGAATGGAAATTAAATCAGAAGGAGATAAAAATCAGACAGCAACTGAAAGTGCCAAAAAAACAAAAGAAAGAATATAAGGTGAAGGACCAGATGAGAAGGCAAGAAATGTGGAATATGCATAAATATAGTTACAAGTATAGAAAACTTTTGGAAGAATCTTGTGTTGATCAGGAATGAATGTAGGAATGGTTATGGAGAGGCAAATTCAAACCAAGAAATGAAAGGATAATATTGACAGCCCAAGATAGTGGGCTATGTACATGCTGGTTTACAAAGTCCATTGAACCTGTGGGAGAAACAGACAAATTTAGGTTTTGCAAAACTGAATTGGAAACCATCACACACCTCATTGCTGGATTCAACATACTAATGGCAGAAGGACTGTATACTGAAAGGCATAATAATCTGGCAAGATTGTTGCACTGGAGATTGTGCAAACATTATGGTACTGAAGTGGCTGAAAAACACTGGAAACATGAACCACAAAGCATCATAGAAAATGATGAAGTTTACATCATATGGGATCACCCATTATCAACAATTCAAGATAGATACTAGAAAACCGGACATAGTGGTCCATGAAAAGAAGACACAAGTAGCATTGATTACTGATATCTCCACACCCAGTGACTACAGTGTCTTGCATATAGACAGACACAAAGTCATAAAATATCAAGATCTGCAGGTAGAAATGAGAGCAATGTGGAAGAAAGATACTCAGACAGTTCCAGTAGTGGTAGTAGCAATGGATATTATAAAAAAGTATCTACAATTGTATTTAGATAGGTTACCAATACATATGAATTACAGGAGTCGTCATTACTGGGCACATTCCCGGTGCTGTGAAGAATACTTTTGGCTGACATCAAAGAGTGAAACAATACTAATTTTATGAATTTTAATCATACTTGGATTTAGGAATGGGGTCCATTCCCATCATAGTATTAATAACCCAAAAGATTTGTAGAAATTAAAAGGAAAAAGCCAGAAGGTATAGCAAACCTCCTGGCCAATGAATTTAGTTTTAGCTTTACCCGTCCATCCCTCTCAAACTTTCCTCACGAAATTCCATCAAATATAACTTCCACTTACTGCCACAAGGGATCAGGTCCTTAATGGTCTCTCTAAGGCGAAGAACAGTGCATCAATGGGCCTATAAAGTATGACAAGATGCCTTCTAAATAGCATAAAATATGACCCATCATGACATCTGGAATTGCTGTGCAGCTTTAACCTCCAAACAGGCTTTGAGCCTCATGAATGGAGAACAAAAACAATAATCCCTATGCATGAAGGTGGGCCATCTACAGGCCATGGAAACAAAAGACCCATAAGTCTCACTAGGCTCACATGCAAAGCCATGGAAAGAACAGTTAAATAATAAATGACATAGGACACCTCCAGATATTGAAAACAACCCAATTTGGTTTTGGCAAGGGCAGGTCAACAGTTCTCAACCTGATGGACTTCTTTGAGAAGGTCAGTAAAGGAATGGGTGAGGGTAAAGCAGTCCACACTACCTACCTTGACCTGGCCAAGGCATTTGACACAGTACCCCACATGGGCATTGTTGACACACTCAAGAGGTTATGCATAAACCCTTTTGTCACCCATTGAATAGCCAATTGGCTGACAGGCAGGACTTTGAAAGTTAGAACTGAGGAGTCCAACTCTACAATGAGGCAAGTTACAAGTGGAGTCCTTGAGGGATCAGTCCTTGGACCGCTCATTTTTGGCATTTACTTCTCTTAACTCAAGTCCAATGTTAATGGTCTCTGGCTGACTAAATCTTCAGATGTTTGCAAATTAGGAGCAGTCAGAGAATCCCCCACTGACACAAATATTCTCTAGGAAGGGCTGGCACAAACAACTGGTGTCAGAGCCATTGACTTAAACTAAATGCCAAGAAATGCATAATAGTAACCTTCAAGAAGTTATCCACCCCTGATTACTATCATATTAACAACACACCTCTAAATGTTAACCTAGGACTCAGGGACTTGGGGAAACGTATAGACAGTAATCTAGTCTTTGAGCATCATGTGTCTACAGTAGTGAGAAAATCATTCAATGTTGTGTAACATATAAACAAAGATAGGGCATCTAGGTCCAAGAAAGTCATTCTTCCACTGTATTCACTATTGATCAGACCTATCATTAGGTACATACCAAAGGGGGCATTGTACTCAATCAGGCACATCCAACAATTGGAATATCAACAGAGGTTCCTCGCTAAAAGAATACAAGGCAGAACATATCCTATGCAGGCCACCTCATAGACCCATCCCTGTATACTGTCTTCTACAGGCTGTTGAGAAGAGATCTATCCCTGGCAAACAATGCATTGACAGATCCCACCCTGATACACCTCATGTATGTCTGTGAAAAAACAGCACTAGATTTACCCATTCCAAAAACTTACCACCTTCCTGTGATATAAACAGGACATGCTGGGGAGACAGGTATGTATCCCAGAGACTACCCCTTCTCTGGAACAGGATCCCCATTCATGTGAAGCTGATTTCTTCCTTAACCCAATTTAAGTGTGACTTGGACGACTGTATGTGAATGGAAAATTCATCCCTCATTTGGCACTAATCTCTGTAATGGAGACAGGCAACCTGTAAATGGTTCATCTCCCTGGCCCCTGCTTGTAAATGCTTCATCTCCCAACCCCCTGCTTACACTTATCAAGAGTATGAAAAGTTGTCAGAGATTAGGGATGCATGGCTAGGCTTCAAAAGGCGCTTGTGGTCATCAGTATTGTAAACACCTGTGAAACCAAGTCTTTTCATGGCTTTGCATATGATACTGGTCAGACTTATGGGTCTATAATTACCCTGCGTCTGTGAAAAGACCTCCCTTATGCAGGGGTATGAGTGTTGCTGCTCTCCATTTGCTTGGTACAAAACCAGTATGAAGACTGAGACTGAACAGTGTTTTTAAGGGTGTGGCTAAATCATGCTTCATGCTGTTTAAGATACATCCAGGGATATTGTCAAGCTCCATTGATGCAGTATTTTGAAAGTAGTCTTAGACTTTGTCTTGTGTGATAGCTGGAGGAAAGCCAGTTGAAGGTATATCTTGAGCGAGAGACAGAGAGGAGAGAGGGGTAAAGTTTGAGCTAAATTCATCATCCCGTAGGTTCACTATATCTTCAACCACAGGGTAGGTAACATCATTCACAATAAGCTCAATGCACTGCTGTGTTGTGCTTTTGAGATTACAAACACGTAAAAAATGTCTTTCTGTTGCCGTTGGCTTGGGTAGCTATTTTAGCATCAAATTTGACTAAGGTGGAATTTTATTAGGCTTCTGAGTTTGCTTATTTTAGTGACAAAAGAGCTGTCATTCTGGGGATTACTCAACTTTTTGTCAAAAATATTTTTCTTTTATTATAAAGCTTGTTGATATTATGGTTTTACCATCTGAGTTGGTTTCTGTATTTGATCCTAGTGGGTACAGCTGAATCTGTTTGATTGGTATAAAATCATCAATGTGTAGAGAGGGTTTCATTAGAAATAAAATGGATATAAGTAAATTGATGCAATGTTGTATGTGTGACTGTGTCAAGTCAGTACACACACATTATGTTGATTTTTTCTGGAGTGGATCACCTGCCTATGTAAGTCCACAATCTACATATTGTATATTAACCACATGCACCATAAGAAACGTCTTACAAAAACTGTGAGGCAGGACATATTTGAAGGTATGACATTCATCATTGTGCTCCAAAGCAGTTGTTAAGGCTACAAGTAATGGAAGAACCCTCTCTTACTGTAACTGTATGCATAAAAGCTGTAGTGGGTATAATTTACACATAGCATTATACTGATTCACAGTCATACCACTCAGTCACAGAATAATTCAGACACCTCCCTAACTACACAAGCCAAAGGATATTGTCTCAATTGCATGCACCACAAATGAAGTCTTGCTACAAATATGATGCAGAGTCTTTATGAAGGCATTATTTGACATTAGTTCTGCACGGCATATGCATGCCTTTAAAACTGATGAAAGGGTGGGGTGATCTACCTCGTTGTCACAAAGTATTGCATGACAGTAGATGCACCCAATCACATGTTGCATAATGCAGTCATCCCTGCGATTGTAGAAACACAATCATGCACAATATGTATATAATGCTCAATTCAAATCCATGGCTTACTAAACCCACAACCTGCAGAACATTGCATAATTTCTTGGTGCAACAGGTGAAGTCATACTACAAGGTTGAGAGGAATCACATTTCACCAGATGTCATTGCCAACATGGACAGAAAGTAGTGAAAGAGCCTGCTCTGGCTATACTTGTACACATCAGATATGTGGGTGACAACATTCTTACCTACATGTACATTCACACATACACTGGCACAAACGAGTCTATGGAGTATTGTCAGCATTCAAACTGCCTAACTAGGATCACATGCTAGAGGAAACTGCATGAATCACAAGCACCACATGAGACATTTGTTTGCAAGTGCAAAAGTACACATTTGCAAAGATGGCATCACCATTGGTTTGATTTGTGTGCTAAAAGAGACTGACACCATTACCACTGTAAAACTACACATCATATTTGTGGATGTAGCCCTTCCTACCTAGCATGAAAGAGAGAGAGAGAGAGAGAGACACTCACAGTAGCAGGTCACTGCTGGATTCAAACTACCTACCTATCTGGTTACACAATCTAGAGAACACACAGTATCAACCACAAGTGCCACAGGAGAAGTCTTCATGTAAATGTGAGACAGAGCACATTTGAAAGGATGACCTCATCAGTGTGTAACACAATTGCTTATGTTAAAAGGGGAAGAATTTGATGTATGAGTCCTGTTCCACTGCATATGTGTCATCTCAGTGGAAATGTACACATCAGATGTGTTGTTGAAACCATATTTACCTGCCACTAGACACACACAGACTCATGCCAGTTCCACATTGTTGGATTAAAACCACCTACTTACATTATCTAGATTCCACAGAATGAGCCACAAGAACCACAGGAGAAGTTTGATTATAACAGAAGATGAAATCAATGCATTGCAGAGAAGATGTTTGTGATAAAAGTGGAAAGATTTGATGGAAAATCTGTCTCCCAGTTTAAATGTTTTTTCTGAATAGAAGTATCCACATCAGATGTGTGGTTGAAGACAGTCCTATCTAGCACTATAGACACATCTGCAGGTGGGCGCGCACACACACACACAATCATGATAGTCTGTCATTGATCATATTTGAATACCTGTGTGTCCATTCACACAATCACGAGTGCGTTGCATCATCTGTATGTGCCACAGGAAAAGTCTAGTTTTAAATGTGAGAGACTGCACATTTGTAAGGATTACAGCATCAGTACATTGCAGAGAAACTGGTGTGAATCACAGGTATGGATGAAAAGGAATAAGTCTTGACGAGCAAAAATAATAGCAATTTCTTGATCACAAGTGATTGCATACTGCTCAGGTAACTTATCTTAACTTATCTGCTCTTTGCACAATGACAAACAACTGCTAGCTTCATTGGCACAATAGAAAGCATAAAATGGCCTGACAGAGAACTTGGGAATTATTCCTGTCAAATATACTGGAGGTGTGAAATATGGCAGTAATACTTGGTCATGTGTGACATCATCTAAAATCATCAAATCTTTTATGATGTTGGTTATAATCAGTACTGCTTAGAGGTAAAGTGTTGGGATATAAGTGGTTAGTGAGTCATACAAAATACAAACCTTGAGTAAAACCACCTGGAAACTGAACCCGTGATTAAAAAGAATACTAAAATGTTGCATATTAACTGTTACAGCCACATTTTAACTTATCAGTTGAGGTGTTAACAATTTCAGCATCAGTGGAGATCTTATTATTACATGCCTGCATGTGTGTGACTTTCACTTGTTATGTTACTGGAGTTGTATGTAAAAGCCAGTATTTATTTACGTAAATACATTTTATATGTATTGAACTGTATGACCTGAGTTAAACATGCTGCAATAGGTGCTATACATACTTTACATGATATATCCTCCTACACACACACTAATTATATGCAATGAGTCATATTTTTTTTCAAATAAGTATTGTACAGATTAAAGCTATACTGAAGTAGTTTAATTATCTTCATTGTTATGGTTAACATACTTTATACAAATTATAGCTGACTTATTTATCATTACACAGTTGCATTGCAAATTAAATTTTTCAATCATGTTACTTTACTAATAAAAAAAGGTGTGACATTACTTATTTTGTCCCCTTATTACAATTATCTGTAAACTCGATTTCAACCCTGCAATTGCCTCTGCTGTTTCTCCAAACATAACACTTTGAGCCAAAGAGAAATGCAATCAACATCTGTATTTTCTTCACTCAGTACTATCCAAACTGCTGCTAGAAAGGCAACAGCATCAGTCTCATTTGTGCTAGTGATAGAAGCCCAAATTATATTTTTGAGTTTTTGCCTTCAGGCATAAATTGTTGCTCATTTTCAGTAACCAGTGGGGTGCACTGCCAAACAGTATGCATACGTAGGAACCAAAGAAAAAAAATTAAAAAAGAATCCATCATCTAGCAATGAGCACAACACTTGTGTCATTACCCTGAAGCATACATCCTTTAACAGTATTTGCCACATGATAACTTGCATTTCTATTACATGTTATCAGGCCTTCAGGTAATGACAATTCTTGAGAAAGGCACCTCTCAGGAAATTACATAAGCTCATTTGTGACGCACTATATACAAGAATGACGCATTTTAACGGGAATGTATTACTGTCATATTACAAATTGGGAGATATGGCTAATTAATCCAGAATATTTAACAAATATTTCCACATCCATCATGTTAAAGATTTTATTTTCTCATGCTTTATAGTAAATGCCATATTTTTTACATAACTCATATCACATTTTGTTATTACTACTAAGAATAGTTCAGTGTCCAACAAAAAAATATGTGAGTGCCTGTGAATTGTACATGGAAATTGTATAAAAGCTGGAATCACCAAATTTACATGGAGTATAGGTAATGTATTTAGCATTCATTACACAGAGTTGGGTTGATCACTTCTTAATAAAAAGTATGTGACAAATCTCATTCTAAACACCCTCCCCTCAGTAAAACTATAGAAATACCTCTCTAAAAGAATCACAGGCCTAAAGCAGATGCCCATATGCTGACCATCTAAATAAACTCCAGCTATACTCTGTGGCATAGCGTCTACTCAGAGGTGATCTCTGCTTAACATACAAGGCCATGTCAAACCCTGAGTTGTTGGACATGGTACACTTAAAGAAATCCCAATTCCTCAGAGCCACATGCTCCAGGGATCTAAATCTTGTCATCACAATGAACAAAACATGGAGGATAGGTTCCTGACCCAGAGACTCATCATACTCTGGAATAGACTGCCCATACATGTCAAGCAAAGCACCTCCTTGGCCCTCTTCAAAAGGAACCTTGATGACTGGATGGGAGATAGGAAACTCACCCCGGGGATCACATCAGTCACCCTGCTAGACAGTTGTCCAGGGAAGTAAATATTGTGGGAAGAAATATCCAAGGAATTGTTATGGCTAGGCTTGCATAGGCCCTAGGGCCGATAGCCTAGAACCAACCTATGAACCTATGTTGTCTGGACTGGAACCTGGCATTACCTCTGCTATTGCTCTGAATCTATTGTACTAACACTTTGAGCCACAGAGAAAGATAATGGACCACTGTATTTTCTTCACTTAGTACTGTTCAGTGTTTTGATGGAAGCATGCCAGTAATAGCATTATTTGTACTACTGATGGCATTGCAAATTAAATTTCTGAGTATTTGTCTTGCAAAGGGAACCATTGCTCACTGCTAGTGATGCCTTAAGCATCCATACATTCACACAAACATCACTCTCTCTAGATTTGAACCTTGAAACCATGCCATTAACATGAAACATTTAGATGATTAACAGCAGGTTGACATACAGAGAGGAGTTTATGAGGCCGAAAAAGTGGAGCACATAATACCCAAGCGTTGACATTCTAACACATTACTATTTTGCAGCAACAATGTATCAATGCCATCAGACTTGTCCGTATTCATTTCACAGCTGATGTTCTCATGCTTTTGATATTTGCAGCCACTACCCTATCAAATCATGTCATGGTAATGACAGATAAGTGCAATGCAAGGTGTGTTCTTCACTTTCTTCTGTGACCAGTCACTGTTTTTTGATAAAAATGTGATGGCATGTTTTGCATGTATTTAAATACGTCTCATCTGTGTGTTTCTTTTTCATGTACTCGACATAATTTAGGGACACTTTGTATTCATAGGCATGTTTAGCTCTTAAGCATATATTCTGAAATATGTTATAATGTTTGTCAGAGTAATCACATATTTCCTTTGTAAGTTGATTCTTACTGAAGCACCATCCACAAGTGCACAAAGTGTCAGGAGTGTTAAACACTAATTTATTCTGTGCACTACTGCTAATAAGTCACACCTGCAAGCCCTACTTCTCAGTACTAATCCTTGTACCGCTAGGGCACAAGCACTGCATTACACAGGTCCTCATTACATTTACCTGCCCAGCATTTTGAGCAGATTGTGTGATTTATAAATGGCAATTAGTTAACGTGATTTACATATCATATTCACAGTGTCCAAAGGGATTAATCTGTACTTTATAAACAGAACTGGGTGATAAGGCACATATATCATGGTAGGAAACACTGCTTGGATTTAGCAACTTATACTACTATTTGACTGCTGCAATTGCATTACTTTTTTGGGGGCTTTCCTACAAATTCTATAAAGGTATGCAATTATTCTTTGCAGATAATTTATTTAAATAGATGTGATGGCTTATATTTCAGATATTACATGATGTCTGAAATTTGTCCATTTTGTGTTGTTGCAGAAGATTTAGAAGTATCCTTTACTAATGTTACATGTCTTGATGGCAATATTTATTAGCAGTGCAATCCCTGGCAGAGACAGTTCTTGTGGTTAGGTGTGCTGACTCTAAACATCATCCTATGCCATGCATAGTTCACAGCTGTCCAGGATCCCAGGGTGCAGTGTTAACACAAGTGCTTTGTGTTCTTGAAGACTCGCACAGTGTGCAATTTATCTTGGCCATAACACTTTACACACACACAATCACACACATGTATTTATATAAACAGTACTATTTAATAATTTACCTCTGTTTCTACTGTGTGCAGTTTATCTTGGCCATAACACTTTACACACACACAATCACACACATGCATTTATATAAACAGTACTATTTAATAATTTACCTCTGTTTCTACTGTGTGCAGTTTATCTTGGCCATAACACTTTACACACACACAATCACACACATGCATTTATATAAACAGTACTATTTAATAATTTACCTCTGTTTCTACTGTGTGCAGTTTATCTTGGCCATAACACTTTACACACACACAATCACACACATGCATTTATATAAACAGTACTATTTAATAATTTACCTCTGTTTCTACTGTGTGCAGTTTATCTTGGCCATAACACTTTACACACACACAATCACACACATGCATTTATATAAACAGTACTATTTAATAATTTACCTCTGTTTCTACTGTGTGCAGTTTATCTTGGCCATAACACTTTACACACACACAATCACACACATGCATTTATATAAACAGTACTATTTAATAATTTACCTCTGTTTCTACTGTGTGCAGTTTATCTTGGCCATAACACTTTACACACACACAATCACACACATGCATTTATATAAACAGTACTATTTAATAATTTACCTCTGTTTCTACTGTGTGCAGTTTATCTTGGCCATAACACTTTACACACACACAATCACACACATGCATTTATATAAACAGTACTATTTAATAATTTACCTCTGTTTCTACTGTGTGCAGTTTATCTTGGCCATAACACTTTACACACACACAATCACACCCATGCATTTATATATACAGTACTATTTAATAATTTACCTCTGTTTCTACTGTGTGCAGTTTATCTTGGCCATAACACTTTACACACACACAATCACACACATGCATTTATATAAACAGTACTATTTAATAATTTACCTCTGTTTCTACTGTGTGCAGTTTATCTTGGCCATAACACTTTACACACACACAATCACACACATGCATTTATATAAACAGTACTATTTAATAATTTACCTCTGTTTCTACTGATAATGGGTACTTCACATACACCTGAATTCTCTCTCTGACACACACACTCCTTTGGCATCATGTTTGACCTTATGTAACCCTCCCATCACATCCTGTGCAATTGATGATGTCTGTGCCTTCCCCTCTACAAATTTCTTTGTGACTGTGCCTGAGGTACAGAGCAGATATCTGATGTTTTCTTACTCAGATGTTTGCTTAAATCAAATGTATTGTACTGTATATTTTTTTATATTTTCATGCTCGTATTCAAAATGGTGATCCTCATTGCATTTATATTTTTAGTGATTAGTGCTTGCTCATCACCTTATGTAAATGATGCTAACATTGTCCTGGTCACTGCTGGAGTGACTATGCTGGGCAACTTCATAATATTTACAGTACTGGGGAGATTACTATTTCTTACAGGTATCACTTATGCGTTACTGCTGACATTCCTAAACAGGTGAGCCATGTTTTATGTTACTTATGTACAAATCTTGTATGTGAGGGTAATTATTTCAATCTTTTATTACAGACTCATCATTTACTGTGGTTAATGCTGCTGTGACAAGTTGACTTCTGGGGATGACCTTATCTGATACTCTCAGAATGCAACCATTACTTGAGTATGTTAACGCTGCTAATTCTGCATGCATCACTATTACTATTTGTAAGTGCCGCACTTCTTAGGTTTTCACTCATTTTGAGTGTGTGAGCCATCCTCTGCTTCTTGGACAAACCTACATGTGCCGGGATCATTCATGGCTAGTGGTTCTACCTCAGACTTCTCGTGTGTGTCTGTTGGCCCTGCCGGCCCTGACAGTAGTTATGGGGGGTCTATATTAAATAAATCAATGATCAAAATGTTGAGCACAATATGCTCGACACACTGCAATCAAATGTTCACCTAATCAAAAACTTAAAAGCCTGAGAATCACTTAAATGAAATATTTCATTTGGCCAACACCTTCCCTAAACTAACATAAAACACACACACATATACAACCAATATATGTACACCCCTACTCGCTCACATCATTTCACAGCTTTTAAACCTCAACACACTCTTCTTTTAAAAGAAGGGGACTGTGCCCCCCACACCCCCTTAACTAAATATACCAACTCCGAGATCGCTCTACATTTTGATTGTTCATTCATCTAATATAGACCAGTTTTGGGAATTTCTGCCCTTGGCCTTGTTGTCTTAATTGCAGTTGTTTCTTGACAATTATATTGTGCAACATAGCACAGATTGTAAGTATTTTAGCTGCGGTGACTGGGTCACACTGCAAGGTGCCACCAGAAGTGTTTACACATCTGAGCCTTGATGTGAGCAAGTCAAATACTTGCTGTATAATAATCCTAATTTTAACATGGGCATTGTTGTAGCCTTGTTCAGTGGGGTTTTGTGGATTTCTCATGTATGTCATTGGACGAGGTTTCATTGTATAGCCTGCTCCCCCCACTAGACATCCTTGTAGAAAGTAACTCTAGCAAACCTTACATACGGGTCACAGGTGTGTCATATGTGTGAGTCATGAAAGCTGCCAGGGTTACCTGCACATACACATTGTATATGATCCCTTGGACATTACAGACCACCTCATAGTTGATAGAGTGGTATCCTTTCCTGTTGATATACATCCTTCCATGTTCATCAGGTAGGGCTTATATTTCAATGTATAAATAGCCAATGACTCCCAGAATTTCAGGGAACCGTGCTATGAAATAGAAATTTTGCATGGTGGTAGCTCTCTCCCCTGAGGTGCTTGGAACCCAGATATGATGCCTTCCATTTAATAGCATTGTAGTAACAAATTGATACAATATTTTGGAGGCTGAGGCCTAGACACCCCCTAATATATTCCTTGTAGATCTCCGAGAAGAGCCTGTAGCTAGTATACATTATACTACACATACCTTGTTTTCCACCTAGATGGGTTCCCCATGATTTTCTTAGGGCCTCAGGTGAGAGTGGCTGAGGTTATTAATTAATTAATTATTAATTTATTTTACATTTATTGACCAGGATAGTCTGTCTGGATACATGTCCATTATCAGCAGAGGCCTGGGGAGAAAAGCTCCAAACTTACAAACAGATAAAGATGAGCAAGTTACAGTATATGCACAAATATATTGTATTAACAAACAAGTTACAGTCTCACATTTCAAGCCTATGAAAAACAGTTTATAATCAGAAATATACACAAATATGTTACAGTTTCTCTTATCAAACCTATAGGTGCAGCTTATATACAGACTATCTGCAAAGATGTTACAGTTTCTCTTTTCAAACCTTTTAGTGTAAGAGGTTAGTCGCTGTAAATAAAAAATTGATTAAGGGAGGGGTTCAGAGTAAGGTCAGATGGGAGCAAATTCCAGGCTTTGCCTACTGAATTTGCAAATAAAGATTCTCCAGATAGGTTGTTACTTTAACAGACTGAACCAAACGTTTTGTAGTGGAATGAAGTGGCCTAGCGTTTTTGTAGGGATGGATAATGTTTTTAAGGGAGCGAGTTTTTTTCTGGATGGTTATTAACCTTGAATGTCACAGTAAGTTGATTATATTGAATTAGCCTGGGGTGTTCAAGCCATCCTAAGAGCTTTAGGATTTATCAATGGTGTGTCCTGTAGGGAGTTCCTGTGGCAATCCTGGCAATTTGATTGCAGCAGCTAGAGAGTTTGCCAAGATCCATTTTGTTCAAGTTACAGATATGACACCTGTGCCCTGGCTCAGCAATCAAGGAGCCTTAATCCTCACCACTAACACCAGAGAGGGCGTCTCATATGAGAGCAAAGGATAACAAATACACACAGTAAAGTACAATTTCCCTTAAGTGCACACAGAGTTCACAATCAAGCTGGGGCTGGTTTGCTCACTTGCTCCCCAGTTCCCCAATAAGACTCCCCACTGGCACAGCTATAGGATCCAGATCTCAGCCTAGCTGGCAAGCTAACTTCCAGTACCCTCTCTGTCCAACCAGTGCTTCATGTCCCTGCCCAAGTAGCTGACACACACACACACACACACACACACACACTGAGATAAGTATTTATACAACTTCACAGACACTCCTGGGAAAGGCTGACACAGATTCTCCAGCTATGCCCCTTTACCCAGACTATACAGTAGTAATTACTGCCACCACCAGCTAATAATTATCAGCTACCCAAAGGCCCTTAAAAGGGTGTCCAATTATTACTGTGCAATATTATTATCCAATTAGTAGTATAGCCCAGGGCTAAAGCTATAGGAGTGACTTAGACAGTAAACTCTATAAATATGCAATGTACTCTAGAGCTTAACTTATCTCTACATAAACCAGTCACAGGTAAAAATTTTTTTAAAATATGTAATAATAAATAATTAAAACACAAGACAATACCACTACACCACAGTGCTATTCAAGAGTTCAGAGATCACACAGAAACTTAAAATAATTCCGTAGTACAGTTCTGACATAACAAAAATGCACTTAGGCTAATCCTAGCTATTTTTACAAGAAAACATACTTCTAAAATAACTTACTTAAGACAACAGGCAGTGCTGTAGGTAGGATATCAAGACAAAAATGCTTAATAATATCTGGTTTTCACTGCTTAAATTGAAACTGCCATTCTGCTAAACATTACATCATCTTTTATACCTTCCTGGTTCCCAGGCCACACAGAAATTGCATTTACATTATTTTACACTTAGAGCAATAAAGCACATTCTGCATGTAAATTCTGGTCATTAACTTTAGCCTTAAAACAATAGGCAGGAAGCCTTCATCTAGCCGGACCTGAGCCAAATTGTAAAACATCAAAGGCAGTGATGAAGTAATTTTAATTTCAAAGAGCAGATGGGAAATGCTTGACTTAGTTTTCCTTACAGCAGATGGCAATGTTGTTACAGTCTTGAAGTTCAACATTTTAGTATTTTCTTTCATTTAAGAAACAAACCTGTATTTTACATTTATATTTACAAATGCCAGAATTATGTATCAAATTCTATTTGGCTAGGCTTGTAGCCTTCACCCATCTCTACCCAATCTTCACAACATATTTCCTCTAAGGTATCCATGTCCACCATGCAGTAATGTCCAATTTCTGTATCCTGAAGCCCATAATAAGGCAAATGTGGTCTGCAAATGCTTCTCCTTCTAGGCTGAGGCCTGGTGGCAGCAGCACCTTATATTAAAGCCTTTTGCATGTACAGAGTAATGATAGCAGCAGCCCATAACATTTTGTCCGAAGTGTGCTTGTTGCTCTTTTCCAAAGAGTATTGTTACTAAAGCCAAGCAGAAGCGCACCATGTGCATGTCCATTATATGTTCCTGCATTGCTCTGCCATGTTGAATTGCTTCATTAGCATGCTTTTCACCTACTTATGCCTTCATTAGCATATATGCTGCTTACCCTTGTTCTGAACATGACTGTGGCATGTAGAACCATTTAATGAGTACCAGTTAGTGTGCTCACCATTGAACAAAGACCTCACACACTTAGCACAGTGTGTGCACATTCATGAATCTAGGCCTTTATGTTAAAAATGGCAGCAGAACATTAATTTACTGAAAACATGCTCAGGAAAATGAAAAAAAAAATCTATTTAACTGGACATGATTTTCCATCCTGGTGGCAGACCTATTGTAATCAGTTTCATTAGACAGAGAATAAGGAGAGAAAATTGATCAGAATAAAAAAAAAAACGTACATTATGAAATTGCATTAACTAAGTGCTTGAGACAGAATCATACAATATGTCTGCATCAAAGAAACTGGATGGTATACTACTTACTAAATCCCCAGTTCAAATCCTCTAGATGCCATGGTGTGCAATGGTTTTTACTGGAGTACATACTTCAAAAAACTTCCTCAGAGAATAGACACATATGTAAACTATGTTAATGAAGACATAAGTACACAAAAGACAGACGGGTTCCTATTACATAGTCGAACCTTTACAAGTTCGAGACCATATGTTCGAATTTGTGAAAGTTTGAGCATTTCAATGGAAATCTCCATAAGAGGAGATTTCCATTCACTTCAATATGGTGCAATCTCGAAGTTGGCGTATTTAAGTAGCGGGTGGTGTGGGGGTGCAGGGGGGCTTGTAACCTTGCTTACAACAAGATATTATTTTTGTGCATTGTGTAGTTATTTTTTTTTACATACTCGAAGTTCTGTAACTTTGAATAGAATAGTTCGACCATTAGGTGTTCAGAGTTACAGAACTTCGGCTATGTAATATAGACCCTAGACAGCCAGACCTAAAGATATTTTTGCAATCAATGTAGATCAAGAACTGCATATCTTCAGGTGGACTAAACCAGGATCCAACTTCCTCCATAATAAAACCTGCAAACAACAGTTGAAGCTTGCATCAGATCTACAACCTACAGAACAGAAGGATGGAAACATTTTATAATTTTCTATAGTCTCTGAAACCAGACAGAATCTGACACTTGGCTACATGGTACCCCAGCTACAAACAGTTTAATGAGGCCAATTAAAGGAGCCTATGAAATGCGGACTGAGTCCTAAGGTTAAGGAAACAAAAATGTGATTAAATTCATGGAGGAACCAGGTGGCACATCACACAGTATGTACTTCAAATCTTTCAAAATGTCTCCGAGTAGCAATGTGATAGCACAAGCAAAGGATGTATTATTTATCTTTAGTTTCATTTAACCTCTGTCTCAAAATAAAGTTATTTACATGTTGAAAGTTGGCACTACTAGTGTACTTGACTAATGCAATACATATGATAATAAATCATATTGAATTAAGCTTAAAGAAAGAATTAAAAATGTGCCAAATACATTATACATTTTATACACAAAAGGATTTCCTGATGAAATACAAGGCATGTAAATAAGAATCATTACATATGTCGGACTTGCTTATCATAGTAGAATGGTATTTTATGTTCAAAACCACTGAACATTTTCATACAATGAATTGGATTTAGTATAAGAGGTGGAACTTTAAAAAACAGAAATGAAGAAGAAACCAGGAAGTGACTTGTTCATTTTTTTCCTTTCAGGGAGGGTATCATACAAAACAGTAAAGGGCGGACAGGCAGAACTGCAGGGATAAGAGGTGAGTCAGTGCTATAGTGAAGGATGTATTTTAAAATTAGATCTCAGCACCAAGTTAAGAAGTGCACAGAAACATTTTTTTTTTTTTTTTTTTTTAGTAAGGGGATCTTGGGGACAGATTACAATGTACAACTTTCCATCTACCTCAGGGAAATGAAATGAGTTGCTTTATTAAGCAAGGAGTAACAGGTGTCTATTAGGTCACAGAGGGGGTGGAAAAAATGCAGGATAGGGAGGTTCAATACCTGAAGGGTTATAACCAGGTGAGCAGCTTAGGGAACCCTCTCTTTTTCAAACTTCAGAGAAGTAAACAATTGCTTCTACCCTCCTGGATTGCACAGCACTGATGGATAGCTAGCCAAAGGAGGAGTAATTGAAGGGGGTGGGACCCACGTGTTGGCCTTTGGAGGGACTGATTCCTCTTAATAAAACCAGAAGACATGTACATTATTTTATAGTCATTGAACTTACATTAGAGCTCACAGGGTCTATAATGAGGTAAGAAAAAGTACTGCCGGGGGATGTGCCATACATAACTAGGAGCAGATGCGTGTTTCTACTGGATTATATTACATGGGGCAATAGGACGCATATATGGCACTGAGTGATTTAACAGACTTTACCCTCTTATTGAACAATTACAATGACAGAATGCAGTCCACATTTTTGCAGTCATAGGAATGCTTAGCATATTCCAAAATGTATAGCTGATAAGCTGGCAAACAAAATTGACATCATAAAGATTGCTGAATTCCTAATCATGCTAGATACAACAGCTTAGTTAATTTGGATAATGCCATCAGCATGGAATATGTCAAGATTCTGAAGTGACAATATGTCTTCTGTGATATTGGGAAAGGTGATGTATCCTAATGGATGATATACTTTCTTTTGTTCTTGTGTGTAAAATCATAGGAATGATGCTTTTGTGTTAAGGAAATGCTATGAAATAGTCATGCTTAGCTATGCTTAGTAATAAATCTGGTTCTGTGATTCATAGTAGAAAGGTACATAGCACAACAACACTGCATCCATATAATATAGGAGCTTTTCTTCTTAAAATCTGTAGCGGAGTCTAATCAATTTACTATAAATAAAGGATTTAATCAGATCTTTTATCAGCAGCTTAATTGCTGGGGCAGCAGGATGCTCTAGTTATTTTATAAGGCAGTTGCAGCAAAATGCTGGTTATGTCAGGATTTGAAAAATCCACTGTCATAGAGAGAGAGCTGATTGCATGCCAGAGCAGTAACACACAAAACCTTGTTTTCTATGGAGATGGTCTTCAGCTGTCTAAACCTAAGTAAAATGTTCATGCACGTTGAAGGGGGTGGCAGGGTCCTTTGCTGCTAACTCTTGCCACTATTAATCATTTTTCTAGCAAAGGAAATGGGATTTTCACAGCTGTCCTTCAGTAGTGGCACAAAATAAGTGTAGCATAACCTTCTGTCTCCTACTGCGTCTTCAAAACGTTACAGTAGCTTTGGAGTCAGCATTGTGCCATACCACAGTGAATGAGCACACAGCACATGGCAAACAGATGTTCTCAGTTCAGAACTGTTCCATTGATTGTGTCATTTACGAGTAGTGGTTTCCCCTTCTGAAACATTATCCAATTTTTTCCTCAGAAAGGCCCAGTGAAGTTGAATATAAACAGGACGGGTGTGATTAATCACTCCAAATGCTAGCTTGCAAAAGTCCATGCTTGTTAGCTTTAAGCCAAGACCACAGTCTAGACTGGCTCTTTCCAATGGTTTCAAAAAATTAAGCAGTTTTTGTGTTAGAAGATTTTCATTAAAAGCAGATATGCTGTCTTTCTTAATACATATAGAAAGAATAAATCTGACATGATAGAAATGAATTAAAACTGTACTGTGGCTTTTTATCTGAAGTGTGTATATGTGTGTGTATGTGTATATATATATATATATATATATATATATATATATATATATATATATATATACACACATATAAACATTTTATAAAGATGAGATTTGAAAAACAAAGGCAAGGAAATATGCCATTACTTCTCACACTGTACTATTTTGGATCTATGTGCTAAAATTGAGGCTATACTCCATATCTCATAATTTATGTAACATTGTTCTATAGTATACAATTAGTATAAAGATAAACAGAATGTTGCTAATTGATATAAGTTTATCACTCTGACTTTATTTCACCTGAAACTGTGATGGTCAGCCAGCATGGACTACTTATCATTTGACATTATCACTTACTATTAGCTGCTGATACCAGCCCATCTTTTAATACACTCCAGCTACGTATGTTAAGAGCTGTACTGCATGTCAGCATGTCTGCCACACTTGTTACCTACTAGTGACACAATGTCAGGCTATTGTTTTCTTCTTAATATAGACAAATATGTTTTGTAAAATGTATGCACTCCCGATTTAGTGATGCTGCCTCGTCCTATGACCCAAAGGCCTTCAACTCAAATTTATTAATTTATTGACATTTGATTACCAGGAAAGTCTGACTGGGTAGAAGCCCATTTTCAGCAGATGCCTGGGAAGAAAATCTCCAAAATTCACGTCTCAGTATGTTGGCTAGGCCACACTCAGAGTTTCAAGTGAAACAGTGCACCTCCTTGATCACAGGAGTATTTGTTGTAAGCAGACTAAGATGCAAAAATTCTCTGCATAAGAAACAACAAAAATAGACTTCATTTGTAAGGGTAGTACAGAATCTCAACTGCCCATTTTCCAGTGGTTTGTCCTCTGATGTAAGAATGTAAAATAAATACAGAAGAATGACTGGCCTGAGGTACTTGTGTGTGAGTTTGCGCATTTGGGGGAGGTGGGGAGGGGGTGGGTACACTAGGGAGAGTTAATTAGGGGAAATGTAGGTTAGGTGTGTGCTTTACTGAATGGGTGAGTGTATTCATGTGTGCAACCAGATGGAAGTGACTGTGTGGGTGTGTTAGTATGTGTGTGTGTGTGTGTGTATTTATATATATATATATATATATATATTTATATATATATATATATATATATATATATATATACACAAATATTTGAATGTGAATGTGAGGGGTGGTTGGAACACCTCCGCAGTCCCCTAGACTAATGAGCAAATCCTGCAATACTGGGGGGCAGGTAACACTTGATACCTGATATACTCTTATTTATAGCCTGTCGTAAAGGCACTGCAAAAGATAAAAGAACAACATTTTGCAGTAGAAAAGATGTAATACAGGAGGGGTGGGGTGGAATGGCACAGGGACTTAGACATCAAGGATAATTCTTTATATTAAGTGTTAAAGGCACTTAAAAAATTCAAACCCTGTATTCTTACCTCATGCACAGCAGTTTAACAGAGGGTATCTCTCTGAAGCAATACTAGGCACAAGGGGTAGTACTTACATGTTACTTTAAGTTTTTGAATCTCTCTCTCTCTCCCTGTGTGTCTGTGTGTGTGTAAGTGTGTGTGTGTATACACACATTATAATGAAGTGGAAAAAACCTTCATGTTCTTCATGGAATGCAGAAGCCTTAACTCTCTACACTAACTGAGCAGTTAGTCTAAGATGGTACTTTTTGCATAATATGAAATGTGAAACTCTGATGTCTAGCATTATTCACTCATTGCAGTGGTCTGTGAGTTACGAGGGGCGTTGTATACTGAAGATGTAGCAGCAAGAACAATGTGTAAAATCAGCAACAGTGGAGAGGGATGGGGGTGTGTCCATGTGCGAGGAGGCTTTGAGACAAAGTTGGAGGGAAGACTAGATAAAACAGAGAGACTATTACTTAGACACACTGAAGACATTTAATACAGCAACAGTTCTAGCATCACAATACATTTTTCTGAAGATTAGGAAGAATGAAACTGTAATGTCTGGTATTATCAACTGTAAGGTTCCATTATTTATGGGGGCAAGACTAAAAATAAGACTACACATCAGGGATGTTCGGTACACTAAGAAACAAGTAGAAGCTATGTCATTGTGTATCTTCGAATGTGTGTATGTGTGTGAGAGAGTTAATGGGGGTTGGTGCATGTGTGAAAGCAGTGTATGTTCCACCAGTAATGACAACTGCAGGAAGTGCAGATTTGCACTAGTAGTAGAGATGAGCAATTCAGAGACATGTAGATTGGCCTATAATGAGGTCCTACTTTTGCTGGTCTCATGTCTCTATATCAAACTTTCCAGCACTGTAAAAAAAAGTCCCTTTTCATCACAGCACTTGCTGTTGGAGAATGGGTTTATAAAGAATCCGCGAACTTGTCCAGTGCTTTAAATAAATACCTATGGCTCAGTCTTCTATTGCTGTGGGACAACCTCTTTTGGGTATTCTCTCCATGCAATCCGAGATAGGAATACTCTCTCAACTCATTTCCAAGGCCTTTCTTCATCATAGTCGATTCTGTATCCCAGAACAATTACTCTGGACTTGCAGTTCCCTTCTACACAAAGGGCAATTGTTCTCTGCTTGAGCTGTCTTCAGCACTGTGTTTACTTTATCTCTTAACGATCATTGCAGAAACCTTCTCTTAGCTCATAGCTACAACAGATAAAATTAACCAAATACTTACTAAACATAAAAACTATCCCACTGTTTACAATGAATTCTTTACATCTAGGCACTGTTTTCACATCTGATGACACACTTTTGAGTCACCCTTCATGCCTAACGTTGAAGACACACTATACCCATTGTGGTGAGTGCAGCCTGGCCTGTGCTGCACTTTGAATTTCAGTGGCTGCAATGATACGGGCCTCTTACTGAGCTTTTTGTTTCTACATGCTGAGTGCCATAGTCCATTTACTAGAGTGAATTATTTTCCTAACAAATAATACCAGGAAGCAAAGGACCAATCTCACTGATGCATCATAACTGGGGACTAATACTTTAAGGCTGTTCCATTGCCTTTGAAATCCTGAATTATCCCTAATTACTACGTTTTCTTATTTCTTGATCTCCCTTTCTTTATGACTCAGGTAGTCAGAAGTGTTTTAAATAAATTGTTAATCTTTATCTAGTCTAAATATGTCATTAAATCAATTTTATTCCAGAAAGTCCTGAAAACATGTCCTTTTTCCAAAGTAGAGATTTTTTTGTGTCTTGCTTTTCTGGTTGGACAGTGTACTGTCAGACTGAAGTACGGGTGTGAAGACCACATTTGCTACATTACTAGAAAAACTAACCTCTGCTGCTAAGCATTCTATAGAACATTATACTTATTTCCATGGTTTCAAAACATTGATAACTCACAGTTGTAGTTTTCTATTACCTTTCTGTCTAACTCAGTAGGCTAGAGGCCCCACCCACACCACTTTATGCAAACAGGCACACACATTCCATTTCCAAATACAAAACCCACTTAGGCTTTTTGGCAACACAGCCACTTGGAAACTGCTCATTTTCTAAAAGGAGCATTCACAAGAAAGAACCTGCTGCTCATTTTGTTTACCACACAAACATTTGATAATGTGAACTGAAATACACTGCTAGAATCCACACCCGCCTTTCAAAGAAAGTGATCATCCACAGGATTCTTTTTCAGGAAATCTAGGTCTAAAATGATGATTACTTTCAAGCTGTTGGCTAACTGCCTGAAAAGCAGGGAGAGTAACTGTCGTCTCAAATGCAGGGGGGTGATATTTTTATGAACAGATATTTTCAGATGGGATGGTGATAGCATGGGCTTTTGCTGCTCAGTAATCCTGCACTGTGGTTACCATCTTCAGTAGACTAAAAACACAACGAAATCTACACCTCCTACTCCCATTTTGTTCCCTGCTTCACCCTCTCAGTCTATCCATTCTGAAAAGTAAATGGACATACCTGTGTTTCATTGCAAGTGCTGACTTGTCTCTTCTTTTTTTAATTGTCTTTGAATATGGCAACAGCACACTGAAGGCAAAGCTTGCTTAGAGACTTCTATTTTAAGGCCACACTGTTGGGAAATGAATGGTTTGGTTTGTAAAGTCATTTATGGATTACCTGTCCAGAATTCATTTTATCTCAGTCCAAAAAAATAAATAAATAAAAGTAGAATTGGCAGCAGCCCTAGCAGTGATGAAATCATTTCTTGATTATGTGTATTAAGAAGAGTATGTTCAGGAAGATGTATCATTCTGGCAACAGTTATTTGCTAGATATGTGGAATGTACTTCTACCAGTTTCCATGACATGATAGTGGCCTCTTTTAAAAAAGAAACAAAATTAAAAGACTACATTTATGCAATAGGCATAACACAAAGACATGTCAGACTTCAAAGAACATTCTACTGTGTGTAGACCAAGGGATGTGATGTGCATGCAGAGACACACACACACGCACATGTGCATCTCCACACTCACAGAATGCACTGATGTGCACCTCATTGCCTCACTTTGAAGATGTGAACAGTGCACTGTGGCAGCACAGTCAGTGAATGGGAATTATGCACAGCAATGTTTACTCTACTGCTTAGACTTATACAATTACATGGTGTCAGTATATGAGCATTTATTACACTATGATCCTGTGTCTCTGGTAATGGACTACTAATGCAGTAGCACAGCTGAGTTGTGCTTGGGAATGCTTAGATGAACACACACCCACACACAAAACAGTAAAGATGGATACTCATGTAATATATAGTCTATTTATATTTATTTTATATACAGCGAATATAAAAAGTTTACACACTCCTGTTAAAATGCCAGGTTTTCATGATATAAAAAAAAATGAGACCGCAATAAATCATTTCAAAACTTTTTGCACCTTTAATGTGACCTGTAACCTGTACAATTCAATTGAAAAACAAACATCTGTTAGGGGAAAAAATATAAAAAAATAAAAAACATACAAAAAGCTGGTTGCATAAGTGTGCACACCCTTAAACTAATACTTTGTTGAAGCAGCTTTTCATTTAATTACAGCATTCAGTCTTCTTGGGTACACACCTGCCATCAATTATAGAGACTCTGATTAACCCCAAATAAAGTTCAGCTGTCCTAGTAGGATTTTCCTGACATTTACTCAGTCGCCTGCTACAGCAAAAGCCATGGTTCACAGAGAGCTTGCAAAGCATAAAATGGATCTCATTGTTCAAAGTTATCAGTCAGGAGAAGGGTACAAAAACATTTCCAGAGCATTGGATAATCCATGGAACACAGTGAAGACAGTTATCAAGAACTGGAGAAAATATAGGACAACAGTGACGTTACAAAGAACTGGACGTCCTTCCAAAATTGATGAACAGACAAAATAAATACTGGTCAGGGAGGCTGCCAAGAGACCTACAGAAACACTGAAGGAACTACAGGAATTTCTGACAAGTGCTGGTTGTGTACTACATATGACAACAATCACCCGTATTCTCCATATGTCTGGGCTATGGGGTAGGGTTGCAAGATGGAAGGCTTTTCTTACACAGAAAAACATCCAGGCCCAGCTAAAATTTGCAAAACAATACATCAAGTCTCCCAAAAATCATGTGGGAAAATATGTTATGGTCTGATGAGACCAAGGTTGAACTTTTTAGCCACAATTCCAAAAGGTACATTTGGTGCAAAAACAACACCGCATCACCAAAAGAACACCATCCCCATGGTGAAGCATGGTGGTGGCAGTATCATGCTTTGGGGTTGCTTTTCTTCAGCTGGAACTGGGACTTTAGTCAAGGTGGAGGGAATTATTAACAGTACCAAATACCAGTCAATTTTGGCCCTAAACCTTCAGGCATCTGCTAGAAAGCTCAAAATGAAGAGGAATTTCACCTTTCAACATGACAATGACCCTAAGTATACATCCAAATGAACAAAAGAATAGCTTCACCAAAAGAAAATTCAAGTTTTGGAATGGTCCAGCCAGAGCCCAGACATAAATCCAATAGAAAATCTGTCTGGTGACCTGATGAGGACTGTGCACAAGAGATGCCCTTGCAATCTGACAGACTTGAATTGCTTTTGCAAGAAAGAGTGGGCAAATATTGCCAAGTCAAGATGTGCCATGCTGATAGACTCCTACCCAAGAAGACTGAATGCAGTAATTAAATCAAAAGGTGCTTCAACAAAGTATTAGTTTAAGGCTGTGCAAACTTATGCAACCAGCTTATTGTATGTTTTTTATTTTTTATATTTTTCCCCCTAATAGATTTTCAATTGGATTGCACATGTTATAGGTCACATTAAAGGTGGGAAAACCTTTGAAATGATTTATTGGGGTCTCATTTGTTATATCACAAAAACCTCACATTTTAACAGGGGTGTGTAAACTTTTTATATCCACTGTATGTGTGTGTGTGTGTGTGTGTGTGTGTGTGTGTGTGTATATATATATATATATATATATATATATATATATATATATATATATATATGTATATATATATATATATATATATATATAAAATATGGTTCTAACCTATTTAGTGTGTGTGTGTGTATATATATATATATATATATATATATATATATATATATATACATATAGATATAGTTTTATTATAATATAATAAAACAGATCTGCAGTAATGAAAAATAATATAATGCGTATCAATATAGTGTAACTAACAGCAAATGAGAAGTGAAGAAATAATCACCAAGCAATGTTCATAGGTTCATGAGTGTGTACTACTCTAATGGCCCTGGAGCCTTTACAAGCCTAGCCCATAGGATTACCCTGGCATCGTGCCACCTGACCTTAGTTCCCAGTGCCTCTGTCGAGTCAAGCCACTGGAGTGATCCCCGGGGTGAATTTTCTATTTCCCATCCACTCCTCAAGATTTCTCTTGAAGAGGGCCAATGAGGTGCTCTGTTTGACATGTATGGGAAGTCTATTCCATAGCATAGGCAGTCTCTGGGTTATGAACCTGTCCCTCCATCATGTTCTGTTGATTATGGTAATGAAGTTGACGTCTCTGGAGCATGTGGTGCAGAGGGATGTGGATTTCTTTAGATTTAGCATTTCTAACAGAGCTGGGTCAGACATGGCCTTATAAGTCAAGCAGAGATTGCCTCTAAGTAGGTGATATGAGACAGAGAATAGTTGGAGCTTTTTAGTCTGTCCATATAGGACAAATGTTTAAGGCCTAGGATCCTCTTTGTGAGGTACTTTTGTGACCTCTCCAGTTGTTGCAGGTGTTTAATGAGGTATATGCCAAATGTGGCATTGTACTTAATGACTGGCCTAATGAGGAAAGAGTAGAGGGAAACAATGACCTCTTTCTTCCTGGATGCAAAACCCTTAGTAATGAGGTGCCACACAGAAGGACTTTCTGATCACAGTTGCACTGTGGAGATCAAAAGAGAGGTTGCTGTCAACCTGTGTTCCCAGATCACTTATAATGCCTTCTGTATTCAGTGGACTACCATCGATGTGGTAATTCATAGGAACTGGGTTTTTCATTAAGGGGATGAGGACACATTTTTTGGCATTGAGCTTAAGGCCATGGTTCTGACATTAGTCGTTGGTCTCAGTGACACCTTTCTGTAGGATGTCAACATCACTCAGGGAGTTAATAATAGCTCCCAGCTTACAATCGTCTGTGAACTTTGTCAGACAGTGTCCTTTTATGTTGGCCTAGACTTCAGAGAAGTAGATGCCAAACAGGAGAGGACCCAGGACAGAACCCTGTGGGACTCGACTCATGACTGGTCGGCAGTCTGACTTGGAGTCAGCTACTTTCACACTGTGAGTTCTACCCATGAGCCAGTTTGCAACCCACCTAGTGATATAGGGGTTTCTGCCTAGCTTAGTAAGTTTTTCTATGATTTTTGAGTGGGTAATGATATCAAAAGACTTGGCCAGATCAAGGTAGGCTGTATGAACCACTTTGCCTTCATCCAAAGCTCTGGTGACTGACTCAAAGAAGTCAACCAGGTTGAGCAGGCATGATCTACCCTTCACAAAACCAAATTGTGTGAGATCCAGAGTTTGGAGATTCCCTATATCTTTGTTTATTAGGTCGATGATGATGGGTACCATAGCTTTGCATATTAGACTCATCTGGCTAATGGGGGGATAGTTCCCAGGGTCTGTTATCGCTCCTCCTTTGTGGAGAGGGGTGACTGTAGCACCGCAACATTCTGTAGGGACAAAGCCTGAGGTGAGGCTGTGATTGAACAGGGCACGCAGGTGAGGTGCCAGTTCACTCTGTAGTTCATGTAGAACACAGCCAGGGATATTGCCAGATCCCATAAAAGCTGTATTCATGGACTTGGACAGTGCTGTTTTAACCTATGCAGCATTAATATTGGGTGCCTGGCAATCTACTGGTAGTGTGACTGGTCCCTTGGGGGGGGAGGGCTAAAGTTTGCACTGAATTTATTCGCCAGTATATTGGCAATATCTGTTGGCTCACTATAAGAGGTACCATTGTGCAATAGCTCAGAGCAAATATGGGTATTGCCGTGGAGATTCTTTACATAATTACAGAAGGCCTTGTGTGTTTGTTTTTACTATCTGCTGCAATTCTGTTTTTATAGCTAGCTTTAGAGGATTTGATGAGGGATCTCAACCTTTTGTTGAGGATGATAAGGGAGTTTTTCCAGTCTTGGGACTTCACCTTATTCCGCATCAGTTTCCTCCTTCTGTTGTAGAGTTTTTTTATGGCAGGGGACCACCAGATTGGCTTCCTTTATTTGGAGGAGAGTGTCTTGGTTCTGTTGGGTATGGTGAGATCCATGCATTTGTGTACGTGTTTGTACAATGCACTGGTGTATGATTCGGTGGTCATGCAACTGATCTCCATTTGCATGGGTGCTGTTAAGTTAGCCAGCTCTGAATTTAGGAGCCCAAAGTTAGCTTTGGAGAAGCTTTTCATGGTGGATACCTTTGTGGGGGGAATGCAGATTTCCAAGGTGATTAGATTGTGGTCGGATCTAACCAGGGGAGGAGTTGACTACTGGTGTAGAGCAATGGTCGCCCATGTTAGTAATGACCAGGTCAAGGATGTTGCTACCTCTAGTGGGGGTAAGAACGAGCTGGTCCAGGGGATTGGAATTAATGAATTCCAGGAAACGTTGGGCAAGTGTATTGGTACATGAGTAGTTTTCCCTGTTAATGGAGGGGTAGGGCGAATCTTGGGTCATGGTTGGGGACCTATAGCAGGCTACGACCTGAATCACTGTCTTACCCAATGTTAGCTGCACCAGACGTATTTCAGATGCGTTATGTTGGGCTACTAGTCTGGAGGTGTGCACACCCTTTATGAATATGGAAACACCACCACCTTTGGAGCTTTGGTCCAAGTTCTGGGGCCGAAAGGTGTGGAATGAGTTATAGCCTAGTAGTGCAGGGATGCTTTCTGCTGCCTTGAACCAGGTCTCTGTTATGGCACAAATGTCGATGTTCTCCATTTTAAGGAGTGCTTCAAGCGAGTGCATTTTGAGATTTATACTTCTAGCATTGAGTAGCATGACCCTCAGATTGCATTTTGTTTCTAGCTCTTATGGTGGTAATTTGGTCTTTGGAACACCACCTAAAAAAGGCACTATAGGGGTGGTAAGAACCTTGGCCAGTATCCAAAAGCCCAGGGTGACAGGATGCAGGCCATCTCTGGCAAAGCATTAAGGTCTTTCAATCATGCCATCCCAGTTAGCCAGATACTGGAGCCTCTTAGAATGACACCTGAAACTTAGCCAATTGCTGAAATCAATCATTTTCTGCTTACATTGTGGTATCATTCTGGGTGATGGTAGGATGCTGCTCAGGGCTATGGTCATACCCACCACGGCTACATAATCCGAGAGCTCCTCCATGTCTCTCTTCATGTAGTCCAGAGAGGTACGTTTCAGGTCATTCACACCCACATGTACAATGACAGAGTCATATTTGTACCTGTTGTTGAGGGATCTGAATGTGTGTGTTATGTGGCAGATCCTGGTGCCTGACAGGCAGCTGACTGTTTCTTTCTCCTTATTCAACCTATTGAGTGGGACATCAGTGTGCCTCACTATCGAGTCAACTATGACTAGTGTGTTGGGCATGCTGTTTTGCCTTAGGGGCTTTGGTTGAGTGGCACACTGTTTAGGAGAGTTATGTGTCTTGAGATATGCGTTGTGTTGTGGTGGTCAAGTGCATTTCTGCCTTGGAGGTCTCTGTTGTTTGGTGAGATTTTTATTGAGAGCCTCCATGGAGATGGGTGGGCAGTTTGTGTTTTTATGTGAAGGCAGTGCTGGTGTGCGTTTTGGAGGGCTGTGTGTTCCATGTGGTGTGGTGCAAGTGTTGGCCTTCTCCTCTTGACCAGCTATTCTGGTCTTGGCAGGAGAGTGCGTGGCTTCCAATTTGGATATATAAGTGCATCTCTTGCCAGTCCGAGTGTTGGGAGGTAAGAGGAGAGGGATGTCGGTGTACAAGGCAGTTGCTACATTGCCTCAGGATGCCCAAGTTCACCAGGTTAATAGGAGAATGCACAGGGAACTGACCTTTAGACATGCCTGGGGAGGTGGACATTAATAATAAGTACTGGAGCTTTTTCTTTGTATAATGTTTAGTGCTTGTAACACTTTTGTGTGCTACAATAATTGCTACAAGAAGTCTGGTAAAGTGTTAGACTAATAAGGTAGTAAAAGTGCAGGAGAGGAGAGAACTAGTAGATCTAAGGGAAAAATTGAAGAGCAGACTTTGGCACCACTCAGAAGCTTATAAACAGTTCTGGATACAGCAAATGTGTATCTGGACTAGGCTAGTTACACGAAAGGTGGGAAACAAGTGCAAATGTGGGCTTTTAAACCAGAAAGTTGAAAGAGATGGAAAACCTGCCCAAAAGGCCAATATACTACAATTTCTGGGCTAGAAGCCACTCCTCTTGTCGTAGATAGGCTACCTCGTGCTTACCACTCCCACTGATAAGCTAGAAGGCTTTCCTCCAATACAGAAAGGCTTGGGGGGCTCAGAAGCTTTAATACAGTCCTGGATACAGCACATCTGTATCTGGACTACACTAGTTACAGGGAAGGCAGGCAACAAACTTAGAATTTTTATTTTATTTTATTTTTTTTTAGTAAATTGGAAAGGGAGAAAGGAGTAGCAGAAGATAATTCAAGGTTAAAAAACTAAGTGGGTTTGCCCTCTCAAATGTTCTCTCTGTATCAGGTAGAATAAGCTAATGACACTAGACTGGGAGGAGTGTCCCAGATAAAATTTACAGTAAGGGTGGGCAGCTGCAAAGCGACCAAGTATAAGAACAGGATACCAATAGAAAGGGAGGGTGGGAAACTAAATCAGTTATATCATACACTTCTTGGCAGAAATCAGAACAAACACAAACAAATGTTTAACATATGGAGAAAATTTCCAGTTAATACCTCACAGTGAAACTAGCTAGAAAAGATTTACAGTTTGACAGTAAAAACCTTTTTTATCGGGCCCTGTGAGGCAGACAATTTTAATACAACTGTGCAGATGATTTTATAGCTATAAAATACAGTTAAAACTATGCAGCAGACAATAAAAGTGCTATAAATAACTAGTAAAAATAAGCAGAAAAAGGATATTTAATGCTATATATCACAGATCAGAGCTTTGCTCAGTGTCCTTCCTTCAATTAGCTCTGTGTGAATTAAAAGAGTGAAAAGTAAAATAGGTAAATTAAAATAGAAAACATTACCTACACATGAAAACTATCCAACATCCATGCACAGGGATGCAAGCTTTTAAATAAAGATAATCTCAATCTACCAATATGCTTCACTATGTAAACCCATGATATGCATTAAACAATCGTCTTATTGGCACTTGCATCATGCTTGACTTCTTAACTGTTCAGCCGATAACAGAGGAGCATTTTTGTTGGCAGTGCTAATATTGCATGTATGATAAATAGTACTATAGTCAGTGGCATCTGCTACTCTTCCTTTAGCTGCAGTATTTCTTCAAGTCTCCTGCACAGTGTGATTAGGCAGTAGGGATATTTCCATTTTATAGTATTCTCCTAATAGCATTGCTATTTCCTACTGCTTGGAATTTCGTCATCTTCAAGCAGTTCTTCACCTGCCACCTGCATAAAGGCAATGGCATCATTTGCTGTCTATATATACAGCATGCACATGACTCCAAGTTACACTGTTGTGTCATAGGTTCATAGGTAGGTAGTAAGCTATTGGCCCTAGGGCCTATATAAGCCTAGCCAAAAAGGTACCCTGGCTTTCGCCACCCAAGAAAATTATTTTCCTGTGCCTCTATTGAGCAGAGCCACAGAAGTGATCCCTGGTGTGAATTTCCTATCTCCCATCCAATCATCAAAATTTTTCTTGAAGAGTGCTAATGAGGAGATTTGTTTGCTATAGATAGATAGTTTGTTCCAGAGTATGTGAAGTCTCTGGGACAGGAATCTATCCCTCCAGCATGATCTGTTTATTGTAGTGACAAGGTTTAGGTCCCTAGAGCGTGTAAGCTCGGAGGGATTGGGATTTCTTTAAGTGGAGCATGTCCAACAGCTCCGGTTTTGACATAGCTTTGTATGTTAGGCAGAGATCGCCTCTGAGTAGGCAATATGTGACATAGTAAAGCTGGAGTTTTTTGAGACTGTCTGCGTAGGGTATCTGTTTAAGGCCAGTAATCCTCTTTGTGAGATATTTCTGCAGCCTTTCCAGTTGTTGTAGATATCTTGTCAAGTACATGCCAAAAGGGGCGCTGTATTCTATAATGGGTCTAATGAGTGACGAGTAGAGGGGAACAATGACCTCTTTTTTTCTGGATGAGAAACCTTTTGTGATGAGGTGTGCCACGTAGAAGGATTTCCTGACTACTGTGGCGATGTGATTATCAAAGGAGAGACTACTGTCCACCTGTGTCCCAAGGTCTCATCACACTTTTGGTGTTAAGTAGACTACCGCCTGTGTGGTAGTTCATGGGTACAGAGTTTTTACCAAAAGGGATGACAATGCTCTTTTTGGCATTGAGCTTGAGGCCATGGCTTTGACACCAGGCATCTGTCTCAGTGAGGCCCTTTTGTCCACACCATTAGGAGTTTTGATTATGGCTCCTAGTTTGCAGTCATCTGCGAACTTTGTTAGCCAAAGACCTTCTGTGTTAGCCTGTACTTCAAAGAAGTAGATACCAAACAGCAGAGGACCCAAGACTGAACCCTGTGTTACTCCACTTGTCACTGGTCTGAAGTCGGATTTGGAGTCTGCTACTTTCACAGTGTGGGTTCTGTCAGTGAGCCAGTTGGCAACCCATCTTGTGACATAGGGATTTATACCTAGTTTAGTGAGTTCATCTATAATTCCAGAGTGGGGGATGGTGTTGAAAGCCTTGGCGAGATCTAGATAATCTGTGTGAACCACCTTACCCTTCATCTACGGCTTTAGTGACCACTTCAAAGAAGTCTATCAGGTTTAGGAAACATGATCTGCCGTTTACAAACCCAAACTGGGTGGGGTCCAAAGTTTGGAGATTACCAATGTCATTGTTTATAAGTTCCATGATGATACATTCCATAGCCTTTCAGACCAGGCTAATCAGGCTAATGGGGCGGTAGTTCCCGGGATCCATGGTGGCTCCCCCTTTGTGGAGTGGGATAACCATTATTGTGCGCAATTCAGTGGGCACAAAACCTGAAATGAGGCTATGACTGAACATGGTACTTAGGTGGAGTGCCAGTTTGTTCTGTAGTTTGTGTAGAATGCAGCCTGGGATGTTGTCAGGTCCCATGGATGCTGTGTTCTTGGCTTCGAAGAGTGTTTTTTTTTACCTGTGCAGTCATGATTACAGGAACGTTGCATTCTTCCAGTATAGAGATGGGCCCTTTAGGGGGTGAGGGGGGGGGGTAAAGTTAGCACTGAACGTATCTGCCAGGATGTTGGCAATATCAGTTGGTTCTGTATATTTAGTGCCATTGTGCTGTAGCTCAGAGCAGATCTGAGTGTCGCCACTGAGATTCTTAACATAGCTATAGAATGCTTTGTCTTTAGAATTAGTGGCGATTTTTTTTTGTAACTAGCTTTGGAGGATTTTATGAGGGATCGCAGCTTCTTACTGAGGCTAACCAGGGAGTTCCTCCAATCATGGGATTTTATCTTTTTTGCAACACTTTCTTTCTTCTGTTGTAGAATTTGTTTATGGCAGGGGACCACCAGATTGGCTTCCTTTTTTGTAGGACAGCATCTTGGTTCTGTTAGGGACATGACTGAGAAAAATAAATAAATGAATATCTGGTGGGCAGAAAATACTATAGCTAATGAATCTAACAACATACCATCAGTGACCAGCACCAAGAACGAAAGAATATACAAGATTTCTTTTATACATTGTATGGAAGGGTTAAATATAGCAGTGATGAACATAGCAATCTGAGCGGATAAATCAAATAGAAAAGAACTAAACAACGCACTGTGTAAATGAAGAAAAGGGGGAACGGACTTGTAATACGCCTTCGTGTGTGTGTGTGTGTGTGTGTGTGTGTGTGTGTGTACATGTGCGTGGTTGTGGGTGTATGTATGTGAGTGTGCACATGTGCATGTTTATTTGTGTGGATGTGTAAGAGTGAGTTCATGTATGTTTCCATACATATGCTGTATGGGCACAACTGTATGAGTGTGTGTGCATACTTGTGTGGAGGGGGTGCTGTGTATCTGTGGATTAATGTGTATGAACATCTTCCTACACAGCCTTGTTAAAGGCTACCTGTTAAACAGAGCTTTGCAGAACTAAGGTCATGTTTCTAGATCAAACACTACACAGTTTGTGTCATTCTCATCTCTTTCTCTCTTTTTCCCCTCACTCTCTCTCATCACCATTTCAGCTTATCAGGCTGCTTCCCAATCCATAAAACATTTAAGCTTGTGTTGACAGCTCACTGACAGCCTCTGTCACTGCCTTCCCCAGTGACTGGGGTGCTAGCTATTCATGTCATGCTGATCACAACTACAGCTATTTGATTTAAATACATTTTTCATGCAGTTACATCTGGCAGTTAGCATAACAAACTAAAACTGTGTCCATTGTTTGATTTTTCCACCTTCATTTGCATACTGCATGATTCGTAGCATTTCAGTTATCCAGACTGTGTCACACCTGAAAAGGGGCAATTGTCCAATGTGCTTACCTGATCAACAGACAGATGAATATAAGGATACAATGCAGTAAAAGGAACACCAGTGTTTTGAATAGCATTATGCTCCCCGAGGACTACATAATTTACCTTAAGGTGCTATAGCCTTCCGTTATGTTATACAAAGTAAACCTAATGTGGCAGCAATGTCCTCAGCTGGGGTTGTTTGGGAATTTGCATGGTATTTGCATGCCTTAGTTCATTCTAATGAGGTTTCCAAACCTCACTTTATTGTACTTTGTTTCAACCATAACAGATGGACCAAAATCTCATGCCAAGATGACCAGATTTTATAACAGTAAAAAAACAGCTTCCATTCCCTGCAGCACACACAACTGAGACCTTAAATGGTATTTTCCTGGAGCTGGGAAACATACAAAAATTATTTTTTTCCTGTGAATTAGTCATTTCCTTTGCTTTAGACAACACTGATGTGAACTTGGACAAAAAACATGACCGTGAGCCCTTATTCATAAGAATGCTGCTACCATCTGAACAATGAGTCATGACAACTGCCAGGTTATGCATCATCGAAATGTCATTTATTAATGTTATACATCATTTCTGTAATTCTAAATGACTTGCCTTTTTATGCTTCGGCTATGAATTTACTGTATTACCAACTAACTGTATCTGGCACAAGTTATTTTCCATGGATTACAAGACACCAGGATCTCATCCTTCTCAAACAAGTTTTATATTAAATCTGGCTATCATCATCCATATTTTGCATGGTCCCATGATCCATGAAATGGTACATAGACTATAATGTTGACAAAGAGCTGCAGCCATGCATTTTTTAGTTTTGATCATCTATCCTTAAAATCAGTTGCATAATCAAATAGAATAATTTTTAGCATATTTCAGTCAGCCTGAAAGAGACCAATATATGCATATATATATATATATATATATATATATATATATATGTATACATAAATATATATATATATATTTTTTATTCACTTTAGAGGCTAGAAATACTGAAATATCGAAATTCAGTATTTCGAGCCCATACAGTGGAAATCCTGAAAAGAGCGAAACTTCAGAAGCGCAAAATTCAAACCCTCGATTACCGGAGGTTTTGAATTTTACGCTTCTGAGGTGTTGCTGTGGTAATGGATTCAGGTAAGTGTGTATGTGTTACAGGTTTTGTTTAGGGACTGTGGTGTGTATTAGTGTGTTTTGTTGCTGTCATGTATGTGCGTGAGGAGAATGTAGCTTGTGTGGTGGTGTTTTGTGTGTGTTTGTATGTAGTGCGACCTTGGAGTTAGAATATTTAAGTAGGGGAGGTGTGGGGGTCTCAGCCCCCCACATGGAGGGTGCAGGGGGGTTTGCCCCCCTGCTTTTATGTAACCTTGTATTGCAAGGTTTCAGACATATAAACATTCAAAGCAGCAGTCTGAAAGACATGAGTTGATTCCACTATTCAACATTTGTATACTAGAGTGCTTTAAGTATTCCACATAAAGAGAATAAAGGTCATGGGTCAACCTAGAAAACATTTACTTATATCTAAGGGTAAAGGACAAAGCAAATAAATAAATAATAATGTGAATTGCTTTAAGTCCCTTATATCTATATAATTTGTTTAAATACTAAAGACAGCCTATAAACAGTTTTGTTTAATCTGCAATATTGTGTTTTAAACTTAACATTTAAGTTCATCTTAATGCTCATTCTCTTGAAGAGGGTCAGCGACATACTTTGCTTGACATGTATGGGGAGTTTGTTCCAGAGATGGGGCAGCCTCTGGGAGACAAACCTGTCTCTCCAGCAGGTTTTGTTAATGTCACATTAGATTTAAGCCTTTCGAATGGGTACTACGCAAGGAGTTAGACTTATGGATATGGAGCATCTCTAGTAGAGCAGGGTCTGAGATTGCCTTGTAGGCGAGACACAGGTCAACTCTGAAAAATCTCTATGATACAGATTAGAGTGATAGTGATTTGAGCCTGTCCACACAGGACAGGTGTTGGAGGCCATGGATTCCCTTTGTGAGGTATTTCTGTGGCATTTCCAGTTGGTGCCGGTGTTTGAAGAGGTACATACTAAAATGGGGCGTTGTACTCCATTAATGGCCTAATGAGGGAGGAGTACAGAGAGGTAAAAACCTCCTTTTTTCTGGATGCAATCCCTTTACTTATGAGACGAACCAAGTAAAAGACTTTTCTGACCAGTGTTGCTATATGATGGTCAAACGTGAGATTGTTGCAAGCTTGTGTACCCAGGTCTCTCACCACAGGTTGAGTGCTTAGGGGGTTGCTGCTAATTTTGTAATCAGTAGGGTCCGTGTTTTTGCCAAATGGTATCATAATACAATTTTTTTGCATTTAACTTAAGGCTATGACTTTGGCACCAGTCATTTGTTGCTGTGAGACCCTCTCGAAGTATGTTAACATCATCTGGGGAGTCAGTAACAGCACCCAACTAACAGTCATCATCTGCACACTTGGTCAGCTACAGGCCTTTCATCTTTGCCTGGACCTCTGAGAAGTAGATGCCAAACAACAGAGGTCCCAGGACAGATCCCTGGGGGACACCACTAGTGACAGGTCTGCTATTGTGCCCCTCCATTTATCTGGCCCACATACCTCTCAACTGTTCTGATTTTCACAGAATGTCCAGATTTTCGCCCCATTTTTTCATCTGTTCCTCATAAAATTTATGGTTTTCTGGCAAATTATTTAGGTTTGAAGTCACTAAATAATAGTAAATAATGACAGATATTTGAGTTTCAAGTTTCATATCCTTCAGAAAATATATAACAATTCAAAACCTGTCATTCTAGCAACTGTCTAAGTTTATAGGAGCAATATTTAAAATCTGTCCCTATTTTTGGGCCTTTGTCCCCCCATTATTTCTGGCTTTGTCCAGATTTCTTGAGCTGAGAGGTTGAAAGTATGCCATTAATCTGTTTTGAGGCTGTAGTTGAAAACTGCCTCAGGTGGTCCTGCTAAGTCATGGTTTAGGTTATCTTGGAGGCAACCAGGCAATATTCTCAGGGCCCACTGAAGCAGTGCTTTTGATATTAACGAGCACCACCAGACTTGCTCCCTATTGGTAGCTGGAGGTGATATGCTAGAATGGATATCACAGGGGATCATAGAGGTTGAAGTAAGAGTTAAATTATCAGTCATTAGATTCACTATATCACCCTGCTCAGTGAATATTGTCTCTTTTACCACCAGTTCTGCACTCTGCTGAATGTTATAAACTTATAAAACAACAAACAGACCAGGAAACAATGTCAATAACCACTAAAACTTGAATATTTAATGTCAGTTAAGCGCTTTCATTGGAAAATTAACCAACTTCTTCAGAAGAAAATCACATGAAATTACAGCATCCTTAAATACATAGAAAATCACACAACTTAATTATTTGTTGTTAACTTAAAATCCCATGTGAAACAACATTTAAATACCCATTTACCCCACATCTGTATTGTATTATATCCTATCCTAAAATGTCTATAGATTCATAGATTAGTACTAAGCTAACTGCCCTTGTGAGCCATTTTAAGCCTAGCCAATTATCACTTGTGAGACTCAGACACTGCACCTTCTGTTTGTACGGCAAACATCTTAACCATTAGGCCACCCTCCCAACTAATAAGACTAATTCAGCTTTAAGTTTTAATACACTATTAATAGAAATATATTAGTTGAGCCAGGGAGTTCAGTGGCATTACACTTTAACGGCCGCTTCAGCTCTTTATATTCAAAAGCCCTTGCCTTACCCTACAATGTACATGTCCAAGGTATTAAGAAGATAATAAACTATAACTGAAATATTTTTAGAATAAATGGAGAATATATGAACAAAGTAGGGCAGAAACCTGTTGTATTATACAAAAAGGATAGGTGTTTTAAAACCATTATTGAAACACCAACTAAAGAATTAATTGTTAACATAACATAATTGTTACTTGTTAATTATGTTAACACCAACTAAAGAATTAACAATTGGACTAATGTCCAAATGTGGACAGTGTAACCAATGTAAATTCATTATGGAAGGAACTGAAGTGGAGGTACCCAGATGGGGTATCATAACATTAGAACACAGATATGATTGTCACAGTACATGTTTGGTCTAGCATGCCAACTGTCAGGTATGTGAGAGTTTTTACATTGGAAAAACTAAAAATAAATTTAGAACTAGAATTTAGTATCATCAGTATGATGTAGTAAGGGGTGATGACAGGAATGCATTAGCAAAGCACATAAAGAATAACCCATCTCATAGTTTTAAGTACACTGCTATAGGTAAAATTTACTTGGGACAGAGGAGGGGGCCGTCAGATTTATATCTTGAATATAAAGAGATGAAGTGGCAGTTAAAGTGTAATGCCACTGAACCCCCTGGACTCAACGAAAATATTTCCATTAATAGTGTATTAAAACTTAAAGCTGAATTAGTCTTATTGACATTTTAGGATAGAATATAACTATCCAGACACAATAATGTTTAAATAATGTCAATATATATAAAAAATCTTTTTAGTAAAGTTACAGAAGTTTAGATATGTTTTATAATGATGTTAAGTGGTTTTATAACAATACAGACATGGGGTAAATGGGTATATAAATGTTGTGACACATGGGATTTTAAGAGTTAACAACAAACAATTAAGTCATGTGATTTTCTGTGTATTTAAGGCTGTTGTGATTTTATGTGATTTTATTCTGAAGAAGTTGGTTAATTTTCCAACTAAAGTACTTAACTGGCATTAAATATTCAACTTTTAGTGGTTATTGGCATTGTTTCCTGGTCTATTTGTTGTTCTATAAGTTTTTAAAAAGTGTTTGCGTGTTTAATCACAATTATAAAGGAATTCCCAATACTATTCTAGCATGTCCAAAGGTCAGTTGTCAATCTCCTCTCCGGTCCAGCTGGTGAATCTGGGAATCTTGAGGCAATGTTACAACTGCCTCATGTACACAGATAACCCTCTCCTCCTCCCAACAAATTCCAGTACATGTGAGAGATGCAACCATATAGCCAAACTGGAGGCTAAGCTCTTTCAACTCAGTACTGGCGTAACCAGTCAGGAGGAGAAGGAAACCACACTCACTACAATTCCAGTCTCACATAGACCTACCACGACAGCAAACCAAACACATAAACACACAAAAACATACTCGGAGGTTCTAAATAAAAATCTGCCTAAGCAGCAGAGACCTCCAAAGCAGGCACCCAAGCAACCGCTACCCCAAAACAAAACACGTGCAACACATAGCTCACAAAGCCAGTGAGCCGAACAGTCACAGCCCTTAAGGCTAAACAACACATCTGATACACTTGTAATAGGTGACACTATCGTCAGGCACACTGACGTCCCACTCACCAGGCTGAACAAGGAGAAGGTCATGGTGACTTGCCTGTCGGGCACTAGGATCCGCCACATAACACAAGCACTCAGGTCACTCCAAGGCAAGTACAAATATGACTCAGTCATTGTCCATGCTGGTGTGAATGACCTGAGATGTACCTCCCTGGACTACATGAAAAGAGACATAGAGAAGCTCTCTGAGCATGTAGCCCAGGCCAGTATGACCTTGAGTAGCATCTTACCCTCACCAAGAATGATGCCACAATATGAAGACAAGATGATCAATTTCAACAATTGGCTTGAGTAATGGTGTCATTCAAAGGGGATCCAATGCCTGTCAGCCTGGGATGACATGCTCGACAAGCCACGATGCTTCGCTAGGAACAGCTTGCACCTGTCACCCCTGGGCTTTCGGATATTGGCAAAGGCTCTTGCCACCCCCATAGTGCCTTTTTTTAGGCAAGGCTCAAAAGACAAACCCACCTCCATAGGTATCACAAGGGATAAGAAACTAAAAGTAATGCTACTCAACGCCAGAAGTCTAAACCTCAAGATGCATGCACTCAAAACTCTCCTTAGAATGGAGAACATCGATATCTGTGCAGTAACAGAAACCTAGTTCAAGGCTCCCAAGAGCACCCCAGCACTACCAGGTTATACCTCATACCATGCTTTTCAGCCCCAAAACTTGGACCGAACCACAAAAGGAGGGGGAGTATCAATATTCGTCAAAGATACCCACACCTCCAGGTTGGTGGCACAGCACGAAGCATCAGAGACTATCCATGTGCAACTAACAGTGGGTAAAACTGCCTTCCAGTTTATAGCCTGCTACAGACCACCCTCCTAAACCCAGGAACCCCACTCGGCCTTCCTGAGAACACTGGAAAATATGAAGGTTTCTCCAAACACCATTATATTGGGCGACTTCAACTACCCAAACATAGACTGGGATCATTACTCTAGCTCCAACACCCTAGCCCAAAGGTTCCTAGGATTTATAAACTCAAATGCTATGGAACAACTTGTTACCACTCCCACAAGAGAGGAAACATACTGGACCTGATCATCACCAACATTGGGGCTCTAAGCTCCAGACCAGAAGTGTATCCCTCACTGGTAAGATCAGACCATAAACTAATCTCACTGGATATTCACATCCCGACCCCACCCCCTGCCCAGAAAACCACAGTGAAAAACTTCTCTAAAGAAAATTTCACACTCCTCAAAACCAAGGTGGAATCCTTCAAAGCCCCCGGGCCTGTAGAAAATACAGCCCAGAATGCAGAATCCTTTATAAATGCATTCTATGAACACCTTCAGGAATGCATGGATCATGCAATCCCAAATAAAACCAAGACCCAATTCTCCAAAGGCAGGTGTCCTGTCTGGTGGACCCCAGCCATAAACAAACTATACAATAGAAGGAGGAAGCTACTACATGATAGAGCAAAATCCCAAAAAGGGAAGGCATCTCTGATCAGTATTAGCAAAAAACTACGGGCACACATAAAATCAACTAAGGCCAGCCTCGAGAGAAAAATTGCACAGGACACTAAGGATAATCACAAGGCTTTCTTTAGTTATGTTAGGAACCTGGGTGGGAATTCCCAGATATGCTCAGAATTAGTCCAAAATGACAAAAAATACACCGAACCCACAGACATTGCCAACATCCTAGCTGACAGGTTCAGCGCAAACTTCTCCCCACCAAAAGGGCAAATATCTATCCCAGCAGAGTGCTGCCCCCCTGACATCTCAGATGCTCAGGTAAGAGCCACCCTCTCCAAAGCAAAAACACTGCATCAATGGGACCAGACGGTGTCCCAGGCTGTGTCCTACATGAACTCCAAGAAGAGCTAAACCCAAACATAAAACTATTGTTCAGTCTCAGCCTTACTACAGGATATGTACCCAAAGAGTGGCGTACAGCAACAGTGGTCCCTCTCCACAAAGGTGGTGCCTCAATGGATCCTGGAAACTATTGCCCCATAAGCCTGACTAGCTTGGTCTGCAAAGCTATGGAAAGGATCATCATGGACCTCATAAATAAAGATATTGGGGACCTACAGACACTGGATCCTACCCAGTTCAGCTTTGTTAAGGGCAGATCCTGCTCTTAAACCTGGTCGATTTCTTTGAAAAAGTCACCAAGGCCATTGGCGAGGGGAAGGTGGTCCACACAGCCTACCTGGACTTCGCAAAAGCCTTCGATACAATACCCTACTCGGGCATTATAGATAAGCTCACCAGCTTAAATATAAACCCCTATGTCACTAGATGGGTTGCAAACTGGCTCAAGGACAGCACCTACATGGTTAGAATTGCTGGAGCCATGTCAGACTCCAAACCAGTTACAAGTGGCATCCCACAAGGCTCAGTCCTGGGACCTCTCTTGTTTGGTATATATTTCTCAGAGGTACAGGCCAACACAGAAGGACTGTGGCTGACCAAGTTCGCAGATGACTGCAAACTAGGTGCCATAATCAACTCTCCAGCCAATACAAGCATCCTACAAAAGGGCCTCATAGAAACAGACAACTGTTGCCAGAGCCATGGCCTCAAGCTAACTGCCAAAAAGTGTATAGTCATCCCCTTTGGCAAAAACAAAGTGCCCACAAATTACCACATAGGTGGTAATCCATTAAGTACGGAAGAAGTAATTAGGGACCTGGGGACCCAAGTTGATAGCTCATTTGAAAACCACGTGGCCAAAGTGGTTAGAAAAACATTTTATATAGCCCACCTAATCATGAAGGGATTCACATCTAAATCAGGGGAGGTCATCATGCCTCTTTACTCATCCCTCATCAGGCCCATAATTGAGTACAATGCCCCTTTTGGGATGTACCTTACCAGGCACCTGCAGCAACTGGAAAGACCCCAAAAGTACCTCACCAAGAGGATCAAAGGGCTCAAACAGATGCCATATGCTGCCCGGTTAAAGAAACTCCAGCTCTACTCAGTGGCATACTGCCTGCTCAGAGGCGATCTGTGCCTGACGTATAAAGCCATGTCCAACCCTGAATTAATGGACATGCTGCACCTCAGAAAATCCAAATCCCATCGAGCTACATGCTCGAGAGACTTGAACCTCAGCAATGAAATAAATAGGACATGCTGGAGGGACAGATTCATAACCCAGAGGCTCCCTTCACTCTGGAATAAAATCCCATTCCAGGTTAGGCAGAGTCCCTCATTGACTCTCTTCAAGAGGAATCTTGATGAGTGGATGGGAGATCATAGGTTTACCCCGGGTATCACTTCTGTGTCACTGTTAGACAGAGGCACAGTATACTAACCTCGAAAAAGGGCATAGCAAAATTCATTTAAAATGGGTGGCGAAAGCCAAACACACTCTGGCTAGGCTTATAAATGCCCTAGGGCAGATAGCCTAGTATGAACCTATGAACCTATAATCTGCTGAATGTTACCTTTAAGGCTCCTGTCATAGTTGAAGAAGGCCTTGTGATTGTCCTCAGCCTGGGAGGCTATCCTGACCTCGTAATTGTTCTTTATTAGACCTCTTAGTTTATTCTTTAGTTGAATCGGAATGCCCTTGTTTCTATGAGTGTTGCTCTTTCTGATTTTAACCGTTGCTTTTTTCTTTTTTTGCATATCATATTAACATAAGGTAAGGATTCCATCAGTATGGTTTGTTTTTGGTTTTATATCTGTGCTTACTCCGGGTAGGTATGGCAGCCTCAGTGCAGCTATTTACATGTTGATACAGGGTTTCCGTAAATAATTCTGCATAGGTAGCTGTGTTTCTGCGGTTTGGGGGAGCCATACATTTTGACAAACTGTCACTTTATAGGATGTAGTTTGCTTTAGAGTAGTTCCTTGCTGTTACCGGTTTAGTTGGGTTTTCTGAGTTGATTTTTATTTTGAGGGAAAGAGATTGTGGTCCAACCTCGCCAATGAGAATGTGACATGGGTTGAGGGTGAAATGCTCACCCATGTTGGTGAGTATTAGGTCAAATATATTTGATTCTCTGGTTGGAGTGCACACTCTCTGCTCCAGGGTGTTTGGGTTGATGTAGTCCAGGACACATTGTTCCTGTGAGATAGAGGCAGTGTATGTTTCCTAGTCTGTAGAAGGGTAGTGAAAGTCTCCAATGAATAGGATAGTTTGTTGGATGGTGAGTGCCTCTGGTAGGTCTAGGTAAGAGCTGTGAGCTGTGTGGGTCATAGAAGGTGACCTGTAGCTGACTAGGACATGGTAAGGAACCTTGTCTATGGAGACCTGGAAGAGGATGAACTCCAGGGCATCATCCTGTTTTACCAACCTGGAGCTGTATTTGTCGTTAACATAGATCAAGACACCTCCACCTTTAGTCCCTGTCTAAGCCGCTGTTGGTTCAAATTTGTTGAAGGCACTGTGGCCTTGTACTCTCAGTATAATTTCTGCAGCTTTAAACCAGTTCTTACTAACAGCAGTCTATTAACCATATCCTCCCATGCGGTTAGATATTTGATTCCTCTAGGCTGACAATAGAAACTAAACCAGTTATTAAACTCAATCATTTTTTTGTTCATACTGTGGCATTATCCTTGTTGAAGGTAGAATACAACTCAGTGCAAGGCACATCCCTGTATGTGACACATAATCATTAAGATCCAAAATTTCTCTTTTCATATAGTCCAGAGAGGTCTTTATTTAGCTACAGGATATATATATATATATATATATATATATCTATATCTATATATATATATATATACACACATATATATATATATATATATATATATATATATATATATATATAGATTTATGTCAGAAGACTGAAAAACCAAAAGACTGAATTCCAAAAAAAAACCGCATCGAGTATCCTTCCACTTGAGAAAGGTAAGCAAGCTTTACTTCTGCACGCCTTTCCCCATAGGGTTGCTTTCTTTAGTACCTGGGCTGCTAACTGCACCTGAATCCATTGGGTCAGAGTAAGGGCTCTATTACTCTATGCTATGGAACCAACACTAGTTTTATTTATTCCTTGTATATGAACATTTTCTGTACTAAAATAAAGTTACATAAATTTATTGAAATGCATTGATTTTTTAACTGTAGAAATCCGGAAGGACAGATCCAGCACAGGTAGAACAACATACAGTCCAGGTCAATATTACATAAACGAAAATCTGAAAACGCGAACAACCTAAAGGTCAAAAATGCAGGACCTCGAACATGCTATTATGGGGGGCTGTGCCCCCCACTAAATATATATACCAACTCAGAGATCACACTACAGTGAGGAAAGGGCAAATATACCAGTCCTCACTGTACCGGGATCTCACAAAAAGCAGATCAAGATCCAGCATTTCCGACCTTTAGGTCGTTCGTTAATTTATGCTTTCGGCATTCTAATAGGAACCCTACAGTACAGGCTGGTAGGACTACTGATGATAGATAGTAATTCACTTATAGAAAGTTTTAGGGGAGGCGGTACAGCAGAGAGAAGGAGCTTTGCAGCAGTCAAGGTATTTTCCAACCTGTCACTGAAAGAGTGTTATTTATTCTTGTCATTTTATTTTATTTATTTTTATTTACGTTTTGGTTACTGGGAAAGAGCACATCTCAACTTGACCGTTTCCAGGCTCAGCCTGGATTACATTTGGAATAGTAGCTACAAAAATGTAACAAACACAGCCAGCAGTCAAATACAAAGTTAATATAAGTTGCTCACTATCTTTCTGTGGGAGCCAGAAGGGATTTGTCTATAAGGTAAATTAAAGGTTAGTATTTCAAAATCTAATTTTTTTCCTGTCAATTGGACTGTTAAGCCTTTGAAAAGATCCCATAATTACTTCACTTTTTCAAGCAGTAAGTGCCCCTCTTGTACTTCAGTATAAGGCTATATCACTTCCCCACTAAATAGCAATCAGCTTTTGGAGTCATTGTTGATGAAGACCAGTATGTCGAAGAAACAAGGCCTACAAATGTTAGGTAGTGTAAAATAGTTAAAAATTACTTTCTCTCCAAGGTTTTATTATATGATGTCATTTTCTTACACCATCCATCTGTGTCAGGTTAAGGGAATTACAGAGACTAGCTCATGATGTTGTATGGAATGGAGTGTTGCTACACAGGTAGAGCAGCATATAAACAAAGACCCTAGCCATACCTCTCAAGTAAACAAAGACCCTAGCCATACCTCTCAAGTAAACAAAGACCCTAGCCATACCTCTCAAGTAAACAAAGACCCTAGCCATACCTCTCAAGTAAACAAAGACCCTAGCCCTACCTCTCCAGTAAGCAAAGAACCTAGCCATACCTCTCAAGTAAACAAAGACCTTAGCCATACCTCTCAAGTAAACAAAGACGCTACCCATACCTCTCAAGTAAACAAAGAACCTAGCTATACCTCTCAAGTAAATAAAGAACTTAGCCATACCTGTCAAGTAAACAAAGAACCTAGCCATACCTCTCAACTGTACAGATTTTTGCAGAATGTCCAAATTTTTGCCTCATGTTTTTGGTCTGTTCCTCATAAAATCTTTAGTTTTCCGGCAACTCTTTGAAGACTGAACTCGCAAAATAATGACAGATTTTTGAGTTTCAGACTTTATACCCATCAGAAAATTCATGCTAATGCAACATCTCTTATTCTAACAACTTCCTAAGTTTAAAAGAGCAATATTTAAAAACTGCCCCTATTTTGGATCTTTGTCCTGCATTATTCATGTCTTTGTCCAGATTTTTTTCTCTAAGAAGTTGAGAGCTGTGGACTTAGCAGGTGCCTAAGCTGGGTAAATGTCCCCAGGCATTCAATGTACATCAGTTTTCCCGACTGCATCTTGTAGTCTATTAGCACACTCCATGCAGTATCAGTATTCCTCAGTGCCATATCTCCCTTATCACTTAAAGAAATACTACTTAAGGTCAAAGTTCTCTTACATTTGTGTGGTATAGGAAATTTCCATGTGCCACAGCTGGACAAAACAAGATATGTTACAGCAAAGGCATATTGTTAGACTCCCACACTAGAGGTTGATGGGGATGAGCTACCTGATGGTGTTCATTGGTCATAAGCTTAGTGAAAACATATTTAGCCATGAGTCTATATTGCACTAGTTAACATCTACCAGTCTTTGGGGATTAATGTCTATCTGTTCTCTTTCTTCTTACAAAACAAATATGACTTATTATGGATATGAAAAAAAAAACATTTTAAGATTCTGGCAGTTAAGGGATGCCCTACATAAATCACCCTAGTAGAAAGAGATAGAGGGAATACTTATCAATAGTTATTCTTCCCCTTCTACCTGAATGTCATTCTTCACTGCAGTTGCTGATTGATATTAAGCTGGTGTATATCCCTATGCCGTTGGTGTTTCCTGAGACACTCCATACTTGTCCCTTTGCTAAGAATCTCTTTGAGAATTAATGTCAGGCAGCAGAAAAAAAGTGAAAAGGCAGTGGCAATAACATGTTATATGAGAGCATTTGCTTGCATCTGTGAAAAACTGTTGAAGTATGTTCATAATGCAGTCACCACCAAGTTAATGTGCTTATGTAATTACGAAAGTGCAGTTACTAATTGCAGACTCTTGGATTGCCTCCTTCTCCATCAGCCTATTTCAGGCTTTCTGATTCAGGCAACAAACTGTGTCCTTTTGCTTTAGACTTGTATGTCTTATCTTCACAAGATGTTTGGATTGCTTTCTCTTATCACGTTTCTATACAACTAGGGTGGTGATCACACAGATGGGCAGAGCAGCTGACAGAGATAATTAGAACTGCCGTAACATTCACTCTTATCACGTTTCTATACAACTAGGGTGGTGATCACACAGATGGGCAGAACAGCTGACAGAGATAATTAGAACTGCCGTAACATTCACTCTTATCACGTTTCTATACAACTAGGGTGGTGATCACAAAGATGGGCAGCACAGCTGACAGAGATAATTAGAACTGCCGTAACATTCATAGGAGATTACTAAGCTAACGACACAAGAGCCCTAGCAAGCATGGCCATTATTAAGTGGATTTTACCAAATTATCGATCCTTAAGGTTTCTATACAACTAGGGTGGTGATCACAAAGATGGGCAGCACAGCTGACAGAGATAATTAGAACTGCCGTAACATTCCCTCTTATCACGTTTCTATACAACTAGGGTGGTGATCACAAAGATGGGCAGCACAGCTGACAGAGATAATTAGAACTGCCGTAACATTCACTCTTATCACGTTTCTATACAACTAGGGTGGTGATCACAAAGATGGGCAGAGCAGCTGACAGAGATAATTAGAACTGCCGTAACATTCACTCTTATCACGTTTCTATACAACTAGGGTGGTGATCACAAAGATGGGCAGCACAGCTGACAGAGATAATTAGAACTGCCGTAACATTCATAGGAGATTACTAAGCTAACGACACAAGAGCCCTAGCAAGCATGGCCATTATTAAGTGGATTTTACCAAATTATCGATCCTTAAGGTTTCTATACAACTAGGGTGGTGATCACAAAGATGGGCAGAACAGCTGACAGAGATAATTAGAACTGCCGTAACATTCACTCTTATCACGTTTCTATACAACTAGGGTGGTGATCACAAAGATGGGCAGAGCAGCTGACAGAGATAATTAGAACTGCCGTAACATTCACTCTTATCACGTTTCTATACAACTAGGGTGGTGATCACAAAGATGGGCAGCACAGCTGACAGAGATAATTAGAACTGCCGTAACATTCACTCTTATCACGTTTCTATACAACTAGGGTGGTGATCACAAAGATGGGCAGAGCAGCTGACAGAGATAATTAGAACTGCCGTAACATTCATAGGAGATTACTAAGCTAATGACAAGAGCCCTAGCAAGCATGGCCATTATTAAGTGGATTTTACCAAATTATCGATCCTTAAGTGCTAAGAAATGGCTTAGGTTTCCACCTATGCCTTTGAGTATTTTACAGACAGCCCCTGTCCATAAGGGACATGAGCACCACCACAGGGGTGGGGAGAAACAGACAAATGTAGGCTTTGTAAAACAGAATTGGAAACAGTTGCACACCTTGTTGATGGTTGTGACATACTAATGACAGAAGGACTGTATACTGAAAGGCATAATAATGTAGCAAGATTGTTGCACCGGGGATTGTGCAAACATTATAATATTAAAGTAGATGAAAAACACTAGAAACATGAGCAACAAAGCATAATAGAAAATGATGAAGTCTACATCATTTGGGATCACCCATTACCAACAGTTCAAAAGACAAATGTGAGAAACCCAGATATAGTGGTCCATGAAAAGAAGACAAAAGTAGCATTAATCATTGAAGTTGCTACACCCAGTGACTACATTGTCTTGCATACAGTGAGAAACAATGTCAAAAAATATCATGATTTGCAAGCAGATATGAGAGCAGTGGAATAAAGATACACAGACAGTTCCAATAGTAGTAGGAACAACAGGTCTCATAAAGAATCTACAATCGTATTTAGATATGTTATCAAGACATTTAACTCAAGGAGTCATTACTGGGCACATTGCAGGTGCTGTAAAAAGCACTTCTGCCTAATATCAAAGATTGAAACAAGGGGGTGGAGCCTAGATGGCTTACTGGTAACAGCATCTTTTTAGAGCTCCATATAAACGTACTAGAAATTAAAGAAAAAATTAACCTCATCATTTAGAAACAGGAAAACTTCATAGATGAACTTCTAAACTACAACCTTATCAAATTTCAATAATATCTGGTGAGTTTTTCCTGTCAAAATATTTTGGAGATCTTCACAACTATATGGAAATGGCTAGCTCAAACAATCACCACACAGAATCTACTATGAAGAAAGAAAGAAATTCAATTGATATCTTCCACATTACATGAACTGTCTTTGAAAATGGATAGATTCACAGAGAATCTGGAAAATCTAAAGGAGAACTGTCAAAAACAAACTGATGTACTTAAGGAAATATTACAAAAACATCAAAATAAAATTAACTGATATGGAAATATCTCTGATATAGATGGGAGACTTAAAGAGGAAGAACATCAGACAGAATTTTTATTACATCAAAATATCTGGATAGCCAACAAAATAGATGATCTGGAGAATAGGGAGAGGAGAACCAACATAAGAATTGTTGGTCTACCAGAGAAAACAAAGGGAGAAGACATTATAACATTTTTAAACTCATGGATGCCTGAAATCCTAGACCTGAAGGAAGGACTTTCATATGAAATAGAAAGAGCTCCTAGAGCCATTGGAAAACCACAACTTTCTTCATCTAAAATACCACCAAGATCAATTGTGGTAAAATGTCTATCATACCAAGATAAAGATCTTATATTAAAATCAGCCTGGAAGAAGAGTCCCCTAACATATAAATTAAGCCAGATAAGATTTGATAATGACTACTCAGCAAAAGTACTAGAACTAAGAAAAAACATGGCCCTTAGTGATACTTCTTAAACAAAACAAAATAAAGGCACAACCAGTTTATCCAGCTAAAATCAGAATTTTCCATTCAAATGACTGGAGAAACTTCAACAACATTGAGGAAGCATCTTCATTTATCAAAAATAATAATGTCATCTCCATCCCTGATGAAATGGACTGGTCTAATACAACTAATCTGAAAAGATCCCCAGAGAAAAACTCTTGGACTGATGTGAATTAAAAGAAACAAAGAACTGAACATAAAACTACTGAATCCCTCAAAGATTCAACTAAGACATAGAACACTGGTGCTACATCAACTTAAAAAAAAAAGTATGTATACTTTCTATTTCATTGATTATAACATAGTGATATTTTTTCTTTCTATTAGTCACTACATAAGCTTATCTAACTTTAAATCTAAACTTGACAACAAATTCAAATGAAAACAAAAGTTTAACACTACATCAAAATTAAATCCACTTGAAAATAAAAAGCCTAAATGTCAAGTTAGTTTATTAAATAATATACGGAAAGTATATAGAACTGACTGAGTACTTCTATTGTTTTTAATACATTTTTTGAATAGTACTTGATTGATTTGTTTAATGAATGGTACACAAAAAGATATGAGATGTTTCACATAAATGACCCTATCAGTTTTGTTTCTTGATGAAAAAAATATACTCATAACACTCTTACGACAATAGATTTCCATATCTTAAAAAAAATGTACTAGGCCTCAGAGATTAAACATGAGAATCTCTGATAACTTTCTGTCTGAAATGCTCATGAGCATTTATAACTGACATTCCTAACCTTTGCTCTGATTTAAAATAAAAAGAAACTAATTTTATGCAGCAATCATACAGTGTATGCTACAACACGAATGTTAAGTCAACTTGCAACAAGAACATAAGTACAGGAAGCTATTGCATTTAAGTTGCTTACATCAAAGATTTTTGTGTATTCACTTGAAGTATGCCCTTAGAGATAGATAAGATAAATGCATTTCCTTGTATCCGGATAGGAAAAGAGACCAATTTAACAATCCGCATTTGTTATTAATTATTTTCAATCTACAAGAGTCAGATAATGATGCGGAAATGTGCAGAACAGCATATTAACGTATATATGCACTGCCCACTATCTCTCATACCTCCCAATAGGGAAAAATGCATAACAAATAAAACTTCTGGTACCTTTTCGTTTAACAACTATCACTGAATGCTGCTGTCTTTGCCGAAATTTTGTTGGCAGCTTGCATTGGCTTTGGGAAAAAAAACGTAGTTACTATGACACCTTTGTTTTACTTCAACTAAGACCTTTTTAGACTCATTTAAGGTCATACGAGACTTAACAGCAATGGATTGATGTATTGAAACTGATTACTGCATTCTCTATCATTTCTTACTGCTGACAACAGAAGATACAGATGTGCATATGATGACTGTGAATGTTGCAGTAGTTGAACCAAGAACTAACTCAATATTAACACCCACACTACCAAAAGCAGTCTCATTTTATTATATATATATATATATATATATATATATATATAAAAGTATGTAAAACTGATTTGCTGTCATCGCTGTAGTTTTGCCTATGGTAATCTTGAAAGAACAGACATTCTGTGAACAGCTTTTTGACAAGATATGTATTGGGTCCTGACATATGTGAATTGTGTTGTAACAAACCATAGAGTCTTAGAACAGAAACTTACAGTAGTACATGTGTTGTAGTATTTAATGACCTGTCCACTTGTTTGCAGTTAAATAGCATGACTGTATCAGATAAATCTCAGCATTTATCTCCAGAGTTATGGATCAGGCAGTGAATATATACATTTCTTTAACAAGCTTGCGCTGATTTATTACAATGTTAAACTATGAATAACAGTGTCATATTGTAGAAACAGTGCACTTTGATTCTTTATAGTATTTTAACTGTATTGATGCACCACTATGCTGTAAACATGATGTTATTTAATCTTAGAGGTGAAATTCTAATGTATTAATAGTAATATAGAAAAAGTTCTAGAGGTTGTATTCAGCTTTATATCAGATGCATTAAACTAATTCCTGTCTGTAGCTAGACTATAAGAAGTTACATTCAAATAATATAGATACCTAAACATTAATGATTACTGTAATATCCAAAAAAGTGAAAACAGTGAACCCTTATGTTAAAAATGAATTGCAAGCTATTGAATGAGTATTGTTTGTTTCAGGAAAAGGGAATGAAAACTCAGCTATAACTTAGTTCAAAAAAAATATCTAATATGAAACTTCATATGTTGTTATATTATGTTTTTATTGAAAATTTGCCAACAAGACATAGAAGGAATTTTAAGACCCATCATTTGATTCTTTGAACACTGACTGAACTCATCATCCATAACTTTACATAAATTTGATCAAAGGAAGATAACTCTTCCATAAAATGTAATACTGAATTTCTTACTATGCAAATAACAATGGATTGAGAGAAATGAAGTGTACTAAGAAAATAAACTTATAATTCAGGGTATAGATTACCTTGATTATTTTAGATGAGAATCAGTGTCAGGGAATTTGAGGCTTAGAAAAAGTGGAGGTTTTTCTTCATTACCAAAATTTCATTAACTGAACCAAAGTGATATATAAATAAAGGTTACTGAGTTACTGTGAATTTTCTGAAGTTACAGTAGATTAGAAATTAACTTATATTCACAAACTAATTTTGTTATGAACAATGAAATAAATTTCTAATAGAAAATGAATATTGAAAGAACTAGAACAGTATAAGAAAGAAATGTCAAGTTGATATTATTTATAATTTTATAATGCATTAACTCACTCAAGTATTACACTAAAGTGTTTATAAATTAATCATTTAAAATAAATGCATAGCTTTATTTATTCATATATGACTGGTTTAATTTCATCAGTTGGTTAACAATTTAATGTTGTGAAGCAAGAAATTCTAGATAAATGTTTCTGAATATACTAATAGAAATGTTATATTTAACAGACAGTTGTAATCTGAAAGAAAGACCACTAAGTGATTAAACTATGTTATAATAGAAGAAAGATACTAAAATAGTTGATTAATACATATACATATATCTCCAAAAAAAAAAAAAAAAAGATCATTTACTGGAGCTTGGAAAGGGTGATTTCCAATATACTGGATGGTTGAGATGAAGGTCAATCTAATATATTTTTTTCTATCTATTGGCTTGGAAGTGTATATCACTTCATGTTTTTTAGAGGGTTTATTAGAACAATTGCTTTTTCCATTTATCTATTCAGGAAACTTTAATGTTTTCTTTTCTTTATTGGCTTGAACAAAATATGTCATATACTTGTTATAAAAAATAATCTATTCATAATGAACAAAATCAAGAAAGATGTTACACACTACATATAAAACATCACAAACATATCTATTATCATAAATATTACCTATAAGTAACTTATAGCAATGGATCTAACCTTTCTATCCTTAAATGCCAGTGGATTAAATAACCCAAGGAAAAGATCAAACGTATTAAAATATATGAAATTGAATAAAATACAAGCAATATTTCTTAAAGAAACACATTTCAAAACAGAAGATACCTTTAATTGGAATACTAATGAATACAAAATATTAGCTCACTCCTCATATAAGAAAAACATTAGAGGAACTCTTATTCTATGGAAAAATGCTATAATGCCTCAAATCCTTTTTAAATAGGAGGTTAAAGAAGGACTTTTGTCTACAGTTATAGTAAAATATAATAATAGAATCTGGACTCTAGCAAATGTTTACTGTTTCCCAGGTATAGGCATAGGAACAGTAACAAAACCTATAGACTTAATTACTAGCATATATAAGGGCTTGATATTAGGAGGAGACTTCAATTGTATCTTGGATAATACAGAGACTTCCAACAAAAAAAGCTTGTGCATTGGTAACACAGGAAAACTCTTAAAAATATTGTGAAAGTCTAAATCTAATTGACACATTTAGATACAAATAAACTAATTTGTTATCATTCTCACTCCAAGATTATAGATTTGGTGCTCAAACCAGGATTGACAAAATATTCATATCTCAAGAATTAAACACAAAAATATTTTTTTTCATAATCCCATGTCCTTTCTCTGATCATAACTCATTAATTCTCAAAATGCATACACATTTTAAGAGATTAGTCCTTATGTCAAGAATCCCAGCTTACATTACAACATTAAAGCAATTTAAACCATGGCTATTTTCAGAAATACTATTCTTCTTAGATATAAACTATTCTAATGAATCTAATATAATAAACTTATGGGATACCCTGAAAGCTTATTTAAATGGAAAAATCCTATCATGGTATAAAAATAAAATAAAAAAAAATAGGATTCAGAACTACATAACATCCAAAAACAAATCACTGAACTTAATCTAAATGATTCTATAACTCCTCATAAAACTAAAAAAGCAATTGAACAATTAAACAAAAAATATACTGAAATTCTAACCCATAAAACTAATATAGCATTAGAAAGAATAAATCTTAACTCATTCGCTGTAACTCCCAAACATATGAATAACTTAGCAGTTAGGGTTAAAAGAAAAGCTTCTGAAAACAACATCTCAAACATCAAAATATAAAAAAGTATCAGACATAAGTGATATATTGGATGCCTTTAAAAATCATTACACTAATCATTATAGGGAAGAATTTAACCTTACTAAAATATCAATTTTAGAGTTAAATTCAACCAATCTAAAGGTAATTCCAGAAAAATTAATATTTGATCTTCAAAAACAAATCTCCCTAAAAGAAATTACTGAAAACATTAAGGAAAGTAAAAATAATAAAGCACTGGGAATTGACGGAATAATTAATGAAGTGTATACGATATTTCCAACCTCAGTAATATCTTTATTTCATAAAACATTAAATGAAATACAAATGAAAAACATAATTCCAGCTTCATGGAAATACTCCTTAATCTCACCTATCTTAAAAGAAAAAAAAAAGATTCTTTACAATGTAATTCATATAGACCAATTTCAGTACTCAACAATGACTACAAAATATTTATGTCAATAATAGTTAGTAGAATCAAAAAAACCTTTAACTCAAATCATAAATGAAGACCAAACTGGATTTGTTTATACTAAACATGCCCAAGATAATATACATATAATATTAACTCTTATAGACTTCTTAAACATAGAAATAGGGAAGCACTAATAGCAACTTTGGACATAGAAAAAGCATTTGACTCCCTTAGATGGGAATTTCTTTTTAAAACCTTAGAATTGTTTAATTTTCCACTTAAATTTATTGCATTAATAAAAAAAAATTATAAAGATAATCTTGCATATGTCAAACTTGGACCTTTCATTTCAGAAGCTATTGAAATATCTAGAGGCACAAAGCAAGGATGCCCAATGTCCTCTATACTATTTGCCCTGGTAATAGAATTATTTGCAAAATCAATCCATAACAATCCCAGAATAAATGGTATTGATATATATGGACAACTTAACTCAAAAATTATGCTATTTGCTGATGATATACTGCTCACACTAAATGCTTCAGAGGAGTCTTTATTGGAACTAGATAAACAAGTAGATCAATTATATTTAATCTCTGGTCTTTCTTTTAACAAGACAAAGTCAAATTATCAACTTTTAAATAAAAAAGAGACTCCTTATTAAACAAGAGTCATATAATAGGCAAACAAGTTTCCACAATAAAATATTTAGGAATAATACTAAGTGACAGTCTAGAATCAACACTAGCCCAAAACTATAATTATATAATAAATAATATAAAAATATTAACTACAAAATGGAATAAAATGTATTTGAAATTTGAAGACAGACTGCAAATTATAAAAATTATATTACTGCCCAAAATAAACTACATTGCGCAAGCCATATCAATGATTCCAGAAAGAAAAATAATAAATGAAATCCTTCTAAACTTCCTTTGGTATCCAAAAAAATAAGATAACATACTCGCATCACATCAGACCATGGGAAAGAGGTGGAATCAACTTTCCAGACATAGAGGCATATATAAAAGCTTCTATATTTAAAATTATCATTAATTGGTTTGATAGTAATTATTCCTCAATATGGAAAACTTTGTATACTATTATTTTCCTAAATAAAACTAGAATAACTAAAAATCTCACCTCAATAGGACATAATAATGTATTGTGGCATGGTTTAATGATTAATATTCAATGTAATATATCAAAACCAACTAATTTAAATTACATAAATAACATATATAGTATATTTAGAAGATTTATCCATTCCATCTCAGGCATTAAAATATGGTTAGATTTATTAATACCCTTTAGTTCTACAAAAAAATAATTTAATACAATTCATAAAAATACTTTAATAAATTGGGAGATGAAAAACTTTAGCTGTTGGCAATATTGTTTAAATGATCAAAAGTATTAGACATTCAACAAATGCAAAATACATTTAATATATCAGATACTGATTGGTTGGTACATCTAAGCAGATTGTCACATGCCCAAGATTTAAATAGAATAATAATTTGCTCTTCTTACAAGACTAGCCCTAAATTCATAAATCTTATGTCTGAATTAATATATAACAAACTTAACTGGACAAACTTGACATCAAAAATATATAAAATTTTAATGATCTATAAAACCAACACTAACCTAAAATGTTGGAACTACATAGCTAAAATGACTTCAAACTAATTTAACAGCTGAAAGTAAAGCCAAACCTAAAGTTTTGGAACTACATAGCTAAAGGACTTCAAACTAATTTAACAGCTGAAAGTAAAGCCAGTCTCTTATATTCTATCAACTCAACATTTAATTTACAAGTATGGAAAATCTATAATTGGAGATTTATACACAGATCATTTATCATACCAGATAAATTAGCTAAATTTACAACAAAAAAAAATATTACCTGCTGGAACTGTTTATTAAACTGTAAAGCAGATTGGCTTCATGTGTTTTATGAATGTATTAAAATTAAAAAAAATTGGGAAGAAATTACTAAATTCCTACAAGCTATTTTCACAGATGCATTTGTTTTAACCAAATCCATCATTTTCTTAAATGTAAATGATAATACAGAAATGAGTACAAAGGATTTATATCTATTAAGGTCCATATTGGCTGTGGCGAGAAAATGTATAACAAGACATTGGAAGTCAATACAAGAACCCACTACTGAAGAATTCTTGAAATTGTTGAAAGAAACTGTGTTACTTGAAATCAAAGTCAAAGAACAGAGAATTGTTCCTAGAAAATGGACTAACAATCCTTGGGTGAAAATCCTTGCTCTTATTGAGACATTAGAACTGGACTCAGAGTAATCCTTCATGTGTAACTTATTTAAAGTTTTTGTTTGTTCAAATAATTTGTTTTTTTTTTCTACTCTTTATATTTGTCTTATTTTTACATTATTAATTGTTCAAGCTAATTGTATACAGTGTATATAGAATGTTATAACATCTATCTATATAGAAGACTGTAATAATTATTATTATATATGAAAAATAGAAAGAAATTCAAGGGAAAAAAAGATTGAAACAATACTAATTTCATGAACTTTAATCATTCTTTGACTTAGGAATTGAGTCCATTCCCGTAAGGGTATTAGAAACTCAAAAAAATTGGAGAAATTAAAAAATGAATTTACTGTCATCTCCTCCAGATGAACAGATCATAAAAGCATATCTAGTAATTAGAATTGACAGACTAGTGCAATCCTTAGCAATTAGTAAGATTATATATGTGTCTTCCATATATTTATTTGTTTGTTTGTTGACTATGGTAGAATGTTGATCCAAGAAGACTAACTTTAATCTCTGCCAGGGGGTTACAACAAAGAACCACACAATGCAACATGGCATTATAACAAGTATGATACACAATTATATACACTGTGTTAATAATTAGAGGCTCTATAACTAATGGGTCTACTTCATTTCGTTGAAAACTCATTTAATTGAAATTCAAATGATTGGGACCAATTCACTGAAAGCTCACTTTACTGAAAACTCATTTCACTGAAACTCATTTCGTTGAAAGTTATGTATGGCCTTTTCCACACTGTAGTGCGGTCTTGGAGTTAGTATATATAGTAAGGGGGTGGGGGGCACAGCCCCTACCCACATTGGGAGGTGTGGTGGGCAAAGACCCCCCCCCCCACATAGATTGGTTATATGTTGTCTTCTGGAAAGAGTTATTTATTGCATTTGTAAGTATCCATCTGTATGCTTTAAAATGTTTACAATATGTGGGGGGGCTACACCCCACACACCCACCAATGTTGGGGGATGTGCCCCCACACCCCCCCCTTACTTTATATGCTAACTCCAGGATCTTACTACAGTGGGGAAAAAGGCCATATATAACTTTCAATTAAATGAGTTTTAGTGAAATTACTCTTCAGTGAAGATAGCTTTCAGTGAATTGGTCACAGGAAACTGACTTTCAGTGAAATGAGCTTTCAACAAAATGAACTAGACCCATATACACACATACACATTAAATCTTGTTTCAGATATTTACAGTAGAAAACAAAACATGCTAAGAAGTGGGCCACACAAACATCTTCATGATGATAACATTTAGTAAGAGAATTTAAGTGGAATTTCAGTCAAGTTAACCAAAGAAGGACATTTATGACAACAGGTAAACGTAACATTAATTAAGATGCAGAGTTCATTAATTTGAGTACTCGGTCTAATTAGTAGTTCATTTAACAGTCTGTAAAACAGAAAAAAAATGTTGATGCAGAGTAATATATAGGGGAAACTCTGTGTTGCTTTCTTAGTTAACAAAACTGTATTTTCATTTTTGCTCTGCGGTCTCTTAGCTGTACATTACTGTAGTCATGGTCAGTGCGGTCAGAATTTCCTTAAAAATGTTTTCCTATAAAGTTGTTGTGTTTATGTAGAGAATATTAAAAAAGATGTCTTAGCCCTGTGTTTTTGCCACACTTTTTCCACTTTTCCATCTTTGCTCACCTTTTACATATTCTCTATAACCCCTTTTTATATTCACTCTATCATTTCTCCTAATAATGGATAAGTAGTATTTTTATGAATTCTTCCCATTCCAGGTGTCATAGCTCTTAGTCTTATATAGCTTTAAAAATAGATGTGCATCCAGTTACATGTATACTGCAGTGAATCATTATGTGTGAAACTTGGTAGTCTCTACCAAAATCAGCAGCTAGGTGTGTACCCAGGTGTATGTATACTGCAATGAACTTTTAAGTGGGAATCTAGTGAGCTCTACCAAAGTGAACAACTAAGTATGTATCCAGGTGTATTAAAACTCCAATGTAGCATCAAAGTCAACAGTTAGGTATGTATCCAGACATATGTGCATACTGCAATCAACCATTACATGTGAATCTTAGTGATTTCTACAAAAGTCAACAACTAGGTGTGTATCCAGTTGCGTATACTACAGTGAACCATTACATGTGAATCTTAATGCTCTCTATCAAAGCAAACAGCTAGGTGTGCAGCCAGTTTTTTGTGTACTGCACCCATCAGTAGGTTGTGCAGTCAGTGGTCTGTATACTGCACGCATCAGTAGGTTGTGCAGTCAGTGGTCTGTATAATGCACTTATCCATGAAATGTACATCCAAGCATCCTGTAAATGTTTCCTGATAGTAAACATTTTTATATAATGCTCTATACTGTAAGATGTTTAATTACTTTAAGCATACATTCTAAAGATTCTAGTTTATATGCATATGCCTGATAAGATAGAATTCCTGTCTTTACATCAAGTACAAAATGTCATACTCAAACTGAAAAATTAAAACAAAGTGTTTTTCAGGGAGGGCAAGTACTGCTATACCTTCCTTACATCCCCATGACTCTGGGTCATTCAGCCTTAGCAGTTATGCATCCTCGAAAGGACTGTTGCTGCAGTATTCAGTATTAGAGGATATGCAGATATTCTGGAACAAGACAAAACACATCAGCTTTGTGCCACCATTATATAAGCAGTACATCTTACAAGTTAAACTTACTGGCCAAAAATATGTGAGATTTTTTATGTCTGAATGCAGTAAAATGTTAAGTATTGTGGCATGTAATGTACAGTGTTGCTTTTATGTAGTAGTTTGTGTGTGTGGAGTAGAAGCATGAAATTAAAATCTCCGGTGTGCGAGAGTTTGAATTTCGCACTTCTGAGTTTTCTTCCCTTTAAGGTTTCGGCTTTATAGCTTCGAAATACTGAATTTTGACATTTCAGTTTCTTGAGGATATAAAGTGAAATAAAAAAAAATATATATATATATATATATATATATATATATATATATATATATATCCATCTCTGGCTAGCATCTTTGCAGGTGGGACTCCTTATGTGGCTGTATATCTTCTAGAAAATACAGACAGAAATTCTTAGTGTGCTTCATCAGAAGATGCTGCATTATGAAAGTTCCCTTCCACAACCATGTCCTGGTATCATTGCAAGATAACTGTAGATGACCTTTTTCAGTTGGCTCCTGCAAATACGTTTCCATGTCTAGTCATCAAAATAAATGGCATTCACACACATTCTCTGCATAGGCTGTGTGTTGGTTACCTTGTAAAAATTTTGCCCGGTGTTCTTAGCAAACACAGTCTGTTAGTCAGTAATCAGTACCCCATCATTTCTGTACATTTCTGCCAAAATATGGATAAGGAGCCACAAAACCATACACTTAATCTCAGAGCTCCCTTATCATTCTATTATAGAGCATTCTCACTTTATTTATAGCCATTTCAGCTTCTATGAATCCATCCATCAATCCATCCTCAACCCCTTCTGCACATGGGATCGGGGTGTCACTTTCAACAGTGACAATCATCTCAAGCCAAAGCTCACGCCATCTGGTGGCTAGCCCTGCCACATTAGTTCATCCGTACCACACACTTGCACACACAATTGCAACTACTGCCAATTTAGAGTGCCCAATCCACCTACTACATGTCTTTGGAATGTCGGAGGAAACTTGAGGACCTGAAGGAAACCCACGAGTCTGCAGGGAGGACATGCAAACTCTGCACAGAAGGCACCTCATCTGAGAATCAAACCTCTTGCTTTGAGGTGACAATGCTAACTACTTTAACTAAAACAGAAGAACTTTTCTCATCATGCAGAAATGGTCTGAATGACCTAAAATCTCTTCCTTTCAGTTCTATTTGCGGCTTCCCTCTAAACCTTAGTCATCCTCATGGAACATACACACATAGACAGGTTTTTTTGAATGTTTTGCCTGTTTAGCTTACATATTTTCAAAGCATGGCTGTTTTGTACACACCTTTTTAGAGCATGCACACTCCACCTTACTGCTGCAAAGGTGCAAGTTGTATATACCCCTCATACGAACCTATATTTTCAAAACCTGTCAAATGCATTTGGGCAGCAGGGCCAGAATCAAAAATGACCACTAGGGCAGTTGCCTAATAACCATCTGTAAACGTGCCTGATTCTGACTGAATCACACATTGCAATGCCGAATGAGCATCCTTTGTTCACTGCATGGATGAATACCAAGTCTTAAGAGGATATCTAGTTGTACCTTAAAGACAGACCATAAAATAATACCTTTCACAAGCTGCAATCAGAAATTCTAGTAAAAACAGATCACAGCACACCAACATTGCAGGCTTATAATGCCTGCCACACATTTAAACCAGCTACTTCACAAGCAGGGACTGAAGGTGGAGGTGTCTCTAGTTACATCAAAAATAAATATACTTAAAGGCTGGTTAAACAGGACAATGCACTTGAGCTGCTCCATGTTCAAATCACCATAAGTAAAATCCAATACCACTTCCTTGTAAGATATAAATTCCACTCTATGACCCAGGAAACCCATGCCATGTATTTAAACTTATTAGAAACACTAACCATCCAACACAATACCATATTCATGGGTGACTAATTACCCCACTTTTAACTGGGAACCCTATATGACATCAAACGTACATGCACAGAGATTCATGGACTTTGTAAACACAAACTCCCTGGACCGGATAGTCAATACACCAACTAGGGGTGCAACCATACTGGACATGGTCGTCACTAGTATGGGAGAGTGCTGCACACCCCCTACTGTAATATCTTCCCAGGTAAAGATCGGACCACAAAATGGTCTCCTTTGAAGTAAAAATAAAACCTGGACCCAGCTAAATGGGGAATATTCAGGAACTATTCTAAGGCTAACCTCCTGCTATTAAGTGAGAAACTGGCAAAATTTGAAGCCCCTATAAACCCTGAGAACACATCTGCCTATGAAGAACTGCTCACGGAAACCATTTACAAGCATGTTAATAGTTGTATAGAGGCAGCTGTACCCACAAGGAAGAAGTACTGAACTAACTCAAAAAACAAGCCACCGTGGTGGAATCACAAAATCAGTTGGATGTATAACAGGAGGAAGAAAATCATAGCAAAAATTGGGAGGTGCAGCACCAACCAGGATAAAAGCACTCTCATTAAACTAAACAAACAACTCAGAGGAAAAGTAAAGTCTACCAAAGCCAAATTTGAGTTATGTTTGACCTCCCAGGCCAAGGACAACCACAAACCATTCTTTAGCTATGTCCGCAACCTCAAAGGCAATTCACAATTGTATGCAGAGCTCATTGGAAATGGAGCCACCTATACTGAGCCAGAAGGTATAGCAAACTTCCTGGCTGATAAAATCAGCTCCAACTTTATTCCTCTCTCCCCCTCCACCTTCCCTCAGGAAATATCATAAAATATAACTTCCCCTACTATCACTGGGGAACAGGTCCTTAATGCTCTATCTAAGACCAAGAACACTGCATCAATGGGCCCAGACAATATCCCATGATGCCTTCTAAATAGCATGAAACATGACACATCAGGGCCTCTGGAATTACTATTTAACTGTAGCCTCCAAACAAGCTTCATGCCTCATGAATGGAGAAATGCAACAGTCATTCCTCTGCACAAAGGTGGGCTATCTACAGACTCTGGAAACAACAGACCCATAAGTCTCACTAGTCTTATACGTAAAGCCATGGAAATAATTATCTTGGAAATGATCAATAGAGATATAGTAAACCTCCAGACACTGGAACCAACACTGTCTGGTTTCATAAATGGCAAATCATGCCTACTCAACTTAGTGGACTTCTTTAAGGAGGTCACCAACGGAATGGATGAGGGCAAAATCATTCACACTGCCTATCTTGACCAAGCCAAGGCATATGACATAATACGGCACTCGGGCATTGTTGACAAACTCAAGAAGTTAGATACAAATCCATATGTCACATGGTGGATAGCCAACTGACTCATGACCCAGGAAGCTAGAAATTGGGAGTCCACCTCTACAAAGAGGCCAGTCACAATTGGAGTCTCTCAGTGATCAGTCTTTGGACTGCTCCTTTTTGGCATTTACTTCTCAGAAGTCAAGGCTAATGTCAATGGTCTCTGGATGACTAAATTTGCAGATGACTGCAAATTAGGAGCTGTCATTGAATTTCACATTGACACAAATATTCTCCAGGAGGGGCTGACACAGACAAACAACTGGTGTCAGAGTCATGGACTAAAACTAAATGCCAAGAAATGCATAATAGTATCCTTTGGAAATTCATCCATCCCTGGTAACTATCATATTGACAACACATGCCTTAGAGTTGTCCCAGTAGTCAGAGACTTGGGGACAAACATAGATAGTGATCTAGCCTTTGATCATCATGTGTCTACAGTGGTGAGGAAATCATTCTATGTTGCGCAACTTATAAACAAAGGCATTGCATCTAAGTCCAAGGTAGTCATTGTTCCAATGTATTTGGCATTCATCAGACCTATCACTGAGTACAATGCACTCTTTGGTATGTACCTAACCAGGCATATCCAACAATTGGAATGTCCACAGAGGTTCATAACTAAAAGAATACAGGGCATACGTAATATGTCCTATGCAGACTGCCTCAAGGCCCTATCCCTGTATTCTGTCTCTTACAGGCTTTTGAGTCAAGGTCTATGCCTGGCATGCAGGGCATTGTCAGACATCATTCTGATTAACCTACTGCATATCCACAAAACAAACAGTACCAGGATTACCCATTCTAAAGACTTAAACCTTACCTGTGATATAAAATAGGACTGGCTGGAGAGAAAGAGGTATGTATCCCATTGACTACCCCCATCTGTGGAACAGGCTCCCCATCCATGTGAAGCAGAGTTCCTCCCTAATCCAATTCAAGTGCAACTTGGACAATTGGATGGGAAACTGGAAATTCATCTCTAGTTTGGCACCTATGTGTCTGATGCAAACAGATAACCTGTAAATGGTTCATCTCCCAGGCCCATGCTTACACTTATCAAGGGTATCAGAACTTGTCAGAGATTTGGGATGCATGGCTAGGTTTAAAACGGCCCTTGTGGCCATTAGCCTAGTAAACACCTATGAACTTGTGCCCCTGTTTTTTAATCACTTTTGGAAACTGCAGCATTGTACGCCAAGAGGAATCCATTTTCCACATCCTAAAATTCTGCACAGCTGCAACACTGCTGCAATGGATCAAAGCTGCCTGTCCTAAATATATGTATTGTATGTGTCTGTTGTGGACACCAAGTACAATCTCCTCACCAAAACACTGAAATGACTTTTAATTTGTATTAGTCAATAGAAAATACAGCTACAGCTGTAGCACTTTATTGCTCTCTACTCACTCCAGTGAGCAGTATCTAATTTTTAACCTAACATTAGTCCTTACACCATCATCCAACCCATGGCATCTTCATGAGTCTCATTTCTGTTGAAGTAAAGTTTTACTTCTTCTGATTCTGTTAGTCATTCCCACTGAAGATTTCCTGTGCCAAAGTAGTTAGTGGGGTGTATGCATTCCCACATGACACTGAAGCACACTCTATAAAAATGCCTTAGATTGTTTCAGACTATGATGTAGTTTTTACATCATCACAAACTATGAAGAATTCAGAAAATATATGATTTCATTGCCCTAATCTGTATCATCAAAGCTCAACAATTCAGAGTATATCCTATTTCTCTAATACTAAACAAATTAAAACTAATGCTGACACAAGAAGCCTTAACATTCTGCAAAATGTTTTTATTCATTTAAGTAACTTAAACCAACACAATGATATTTTGGCAAATGAACAATGAGTTATCGCTGTTAAAAAAAGATGCAACTATTGAAACTACTGAGAAGTTAGAAACTAAACCAATAAAACCTTTATATACGAGTGAACTGAAGCTTGTAAATATTACATTATACAACAGAATCTTGAAGTCTTGGTGTAATTATTTTGGAAGCACATACACCTCTTCTTGATGATGATATTTCTCTCTCACTGCAAAAACATAATTCTTCCTTCAGTTTCTACTATTTTACCGGCTACAAATAGCATTACACTAATTAAATGCTTGGCTTCATGCTATGCAGTACTTGGATTATGACAGAGGTGCATATGGTCTTAGTGTGCAGTGTGGGCCTAAAGTTGAGAGAAGTAAAATATGGACAAGTACTGAGTAACGGTTCAACTGCCTTAGAGGGAGAACGCTACTAAGGCTGCTTTGTCCTGTGTTTTTGGTGGCTTGAGCAATAATTTCTCTGCAACCTCATTGTATATTGATTTAGTATGATCTTGTGATGGTTTGGGTGACTTTGTGTGTTTCTTACAGATGATGTCTGTTGGTGAGAAGCGAACCCCTAATTATACTGACATACTATGCCAAACTACTTCATGTTGTCCAGTAACAGTTGGCTACCAGTCAGCATTAGCTGGCTCCTTCAGTTACTCAGAACACCAACTGCGTTGTGGCTGGCAGCAGAAATAATAAATGTAGACTGGTCTCCCATATTTCCCAATCATGTTGAATTACCAAGGACAGCAATAATACGCTGAATCATTTTAGATAATAAGCTGAGAAAATATGTCAGGTAGATTAACCATGCTGTAGATAAGCTGTGCAAGGTGAGTTGAGGATGATTTAACAATAATGCAGCAATCATTTGAATCTACAGGGAAGAAATTATATTATGCATAATGCACTATGAATAGTAAAGACCTGTAGTTCAGTAGCTCTCACAATTACAGCAGGAAGATGGCTGTATGTTAATTATGTATAATGACAATATTATGAGCAGTAAAGAAGTAACATGCTTTACACACAGTACAGTCCAAGAGAGGGACATGACTATAGTTTGGTACTGCAAGAAATTCAGTATAATAACAGTAGTATGAGGGCTGAACAGGCAATACCTATCAACTACAGTATATTCCATAAGAGCAGACTCAAATGGTACTGGTAGTATGATTTGAAATTGTCTCAAAAAACCTACACTTCAAGGTTCAATTCACCAAATGAATGAGAGAGTCTGATTGCATGAAACACGTCCTTAGATGTGCCTTCAAATATGCTGAGATATAACACAATGACTGTTTCTAGGATTTATCACACTTGGTTGTATTCTCTGTAGCTTTTTGTGTAAGATTTGTTGTTCATTGCTTTTAATACATTAAGAGATCACACTAGAATTTTGCCTATTCAGACTAATTAATGTAGCTAGGCTTTATAAATAGCAAAGGTGTAGTAAAGTCACATGGCTATGTTGTAGTTTTCATTATTATTGATATTATTTGCTTTTCTGAGAAATTAGAAGCATCTTTAGTCTCTAGTAGAGCTACAGTGCTTCTATTATGACAGAAAATACAATCCATCTCATTGCAAGCTGTTTCTTCTATAAGCTTGAAAGCTGCGTTAGTGAAATTAGACACCTCAAAACAAGCACCCTCTCCACCTTTGCACTTATATATGCTAATTCCATAGTAACATAACATTGGGGAATAAAGGTTAAGTTCCCAATAGTGCACTGCAGACTTCACCAATATTTTTTTCACTTTAGTATGAGCATGAAACAGCTTTGTGACATAGGGAAGCTGTGTCAGTGCCAGGGCCACCATTAATAACGTTGCCTAGCATGCTTGGTTTGTTATTCATTTTATTTTTACTTACCAATTTCTTTTAATTAATGGTGCTGTTTAGTAGGACTATGTTAAGGTTTGTGTGGGGATCCATATTGAATTTATGAGTCAGTGATTATATTTGGCAATGTCTCAAACAGTATGTAAATGCAAATGTATTGTACACAGTGGTTTAAGTGGATGTATACGTTTATGTAAAATGTAGTTTATACTGCATTTTTGGGAGCAGGTGGTATGCAGGCATATGCGCTTGTTCCTTTTTTATTGTTGTTTACAGGTTTTTTAGTTTTGTATACGAGTGTGTTTTTTTGAGATATTTGTAATATGTGATTTATGTGCATATTTTTTGTTTGTTTCTAGATGTTGTGCATATCTTTGTACGGGTCAGTTTTGTGTTACACTGTGTTATGTGGTTATATGCATGTTTTATGGCAGGGGTGTATATCATAGTTTCTAATCTTTGTGTTGTTCATGAGCTTGTTTCCTACAACTGAGAATTTCTTTTTTCTTTTTTGCAGGCATGTTTATTTTATCTATGTCAGTATAACACATTTTATTTGTATAACAATTTATGGAGGTAACAGATCATTAAATCATGTATACCAATTTCTTCTGATAGGTCAGCCCTTTCATTATTGTAGTTCAGTTTAGTGCATTACTATTTCTGGACATTGCTCTTTACACGGTTTCCTTTTGATTGTCGCTTCAGTTCTGTTACTTTTCATTTCTGACTTCCTTTGTTGTTTCCAATCATCCTTTCGTCATCTGAACTTTTCTCATCAGTTTATTGTATTTGTTAATTGGCTTTCTTATTACTTCATTTTTTTCTTAATGCATTGATGGTTGTACTTGTTTAATGAATTGATGGTTAATATAAATAGTCTGACTACTATTTTTTTTTTGCAATGTGTTGTTTCTTCTGAAGTTGGAATTTGGGTATTCCATACCTACTATGTATAGATACTAACTTTAGGATTATTTCTAAACATGGACCTTTCTAGTAATCAACAATTATATACACACAACAGACGAAATGACAATGAGTATCACAACTTTAAAATAATGAAAACAAAAAATATATACCGTTTGGACAGCATATATAGTCAGGATCTCCAGTCGGGGAACTTTTTTTTTTTTTTAAGATAGATAGATTATAGGTGTTCTGGCACGGATAATGGACAAATTGAAACATTTATTTATTTTAATTTTGTCCAGTGTTTGGAAACACAAGTCTTAACCAGACAGCAAGCATACTTAGGAAGATTTGATTCTTCTCACACCTATCAGACTCTCAGTTCCCAGGGAAAGTTTGTTGTCATTCAAAATATTTTTTACAAATTTAAATACTTTATTTCTAAATTTCAGAACTTTTGCACTTCCTGTATTGAAAGTGATACAAAAATACCAACAGCAGCATGACTTCATACAACAGCAGCATGACTTCATACTGTACATGACAGCAAATAATTAGGATAAAAAGTGTTTTTTTAGATGAAGTTAGGTCATGTTAAAAAATGAGTAGAGTATGAAAGCAGATTGTACAGATTACTATATAGATTTCTCATAATTAAAATGTTGGTGAACCTTTCTCCAAATTTAAAGCTGAAACCATGTTTGCTATACTTAATTCTTAAATTTAGAAACAAGTCAAAATATGGTCTTACAAGCAAACAGAACTTGAATAACAACAGAAATACTAGTACATAATCTTTTCAAACTCTTTCACATGAACATTCATCTGCAGGGAGGGCCAACTTTTTGGGAAAGGGCTGCGACATAAGTTAGAGCAGCTTCATTGCTGACAACTGCATTTGACTGCATGAGCCTGTGAATGCTGTGTTCAATCTGAGTTTACAATTGCAAGCATTACCTGAGTTACGGAACAAACTTTTACTTCCTTAGTCTCTGCTAGGTAGTTTTTCCAGTGACGCTCCCACTGAAAGGCTATCGTGATTTATGAGCCCCCAACAGCTGTAATCCAACCTACTCACCTAAGCGGCTTACTCTTACAGTTTGTCCCATAGGGACTACCACAGGTTAATACTTAAAACTTCTAAACGTAAAGTTAAAACAAACAACTGCTCTGAATGTTATGTACTTGGCTGGGTCCACGGCACTGCCCTAAAGTCCTCATACTCCTGCATAAGCTACTATAAAACCAATTAATTGGTTGATGGAAAGGGTAAGGTACTAAAGTTTAATGGTCAATTCTAAACCTAAAAATATGCAGTTTCACTGTGGAATTCCTTACCTTGCAAGCACCAGTCACAGTAACCTGGTGCTTGGGTAAAAGCCCTGCTCTGCTCGCCATCGCTATGCTTCGGTTCACTCCGCGCTCCAGCTTGCCCCCAGGGGTGTCAAATTTATTGCCCTTAGCCACACCCACCTCTCTTCTACCAATCACTGACTCAAACAGTCACTAATGACATCCTCCACTCCTGACTATGCCACCACACCTGATGCTATCCTACCTACTATCCTCAGGCCTACTCCTCTAACAATTTCCAATCCTAGAATTTAGTGATAATCCTCCCCAGACAGTGAAAATGTCTTCACCCAAATCGATGATAATATGCTCTTTCTCGCCACTCTTACTCTTATTCTACCTGCTTACCATTTATGAAAATCAACACCTCACTGGATTTCAACTCCCAAAATCCCAAACAATTTCTTTAGCTATTACTAACAACTCCAGCTACCTCCCAAACCACCTCAAACCTTACTCCCCAAATCCTTGCAACTTACAACCAATAAGGCCTAAATACATCAACCCAAACCAAAGTCCCTCCCCAACCACCACACATAGCTCCCACAAAATAAACCACATCAACATTACTTTAACTAATAGGAACCAGAAATCTCTTCTAGCCTGTCACCTAAACATCAGAAGTATTAATAACAAGATTCATAATCTGCATGCTCTGTTAGAAATTTACTCCCCTGACATTTTTTTGTCTAAGAGAAACCTAATTAAAACCAACAACAAAAGGCAATGAAGTATTACCCCCAGGGTACAATATACTTAGGGTTGACCGCACAACCAGGAAAGGTGGATGAGTAGCCTTACTACATAAAAATACACTAAATTTTACTATGGCTACATCAATAACACCCCAGTATAGCAACACAGAAATCCTAATAGCTAAACTAATAATAAAAAAAAAAAAAAGCTTAAACAGTGCCTGTATATATATTCCCCCTGGTAATAATGCAGCCACATTAGAGGGCATCCTCAGTTGGATATCCACCACCCATCCCCATGAAATGATTATCCTTGGTGATATGAATATCGACTGGTATGCATGCTCCACAAAATCACCCTCAAATCATGTGAACTTACACGGGTTCACACAGATCATAACCTCCCCTACCAGAATAACTAATGCTAACAATAAAGAGACCATCATCGACTGGATCCTCGTCAATAAATACCCCCAAATTTATAAAGCGGGGATTATTCCAGATAGCCCAAGTGATCACTTTATAACTTATGTAATCAAGCATAAGTCTGACATTCCCCAGCAACCAAACCTTAAAACCTTAAAAATATCAGGAACAAAAAATACTTTAATCTTCAAAATTTCCTTACTGAACTCGAAGCATGCAACTGGTCTACCCTAAAACACCTCCCATTAGCCAATGCAGTTCACTACTTTAATATTAAACTCCTTACAATACTTGAATCTCCCGCTCCTACCCGGACCATCAGAGTCAGAAATAAAAAGGCCCCTTGGCTCTCTAAAGACACCAAAGCAAAAATTATAATCAAAAATAAAGCTTGGGACACCTGGCGCTCAACTAGGGACCCAATAGACCATCTACAATACAAACAGCTCAGGAACTATACAAAAAAATTAATCTTACTAGATAAAAAGAACTACTACTGCCAGCTTCAACAAACACCACAACAGTCCCCAAAAGTTCTGGGCAGGAATCAACGGACTCCTCTGCCCAGGTCAAACTACCACCCCAAGCCCCTGTACCCACAGCCTAAACTCCCCTGATGAGACAGCTAATGCCTTCAACAGTTTTTTTACCGAAACAGTTCAGTCACTCACTAACCAACTAACCTCTAACCACTCCTTCCCAGAGCTAGCGAAGCCCACAACCCAACCAACATTTAACCTCCAACCAGTATCGACTCTTATCCGAGTCCTCCTAAAAAAATTAAAACCTACCACTCTACCTGTGAATCTTCTATCAACTGAATACTTGAAAAAAAATCAGCTGATGTCATTGACTACCCTATATCATTACTTATCAACAGAACAATCACCAAAGCCACCATCCCCTGCCTATGGAAAATATCACATATCATTCCTCTCCATAAAGGGGGCAGCTCCACTCAGCTTTCTAACTACAGGCCCATAGCTATTTTGTCTCCATTAGCCAAAATTATGGAGAAATGTGCCCACAGACAACTCATAGTCCACCTTATGCAAAACAAGCCTTTGACTGACTCTCAGCGTGGCTTTAGTCCTAACCATAGTATCACCACAGCCCTCCTATCTTTAATACTATAAACCTTAACAGAAACAGCAATAAACTGTCTTCATCCCTCTTCCTAGATTGCTCAAAAGCCTTCGATATGGTTAACCTCCAGCTCCTCATCAATACTTGAAAGCACTACTTTTAAAAAGCCATACCATCCAATGGTTTCCATCTTCATAAATGACCTTCACACAGTCATTCCAAATACTACCTGCATTCAATATGCAGACGACTCGACCTTAATCTGCGCTGCCTCCACAGAAACTAAACTTAAGACATTAACTCAGAATACCTTCAACTCAGTTGAAAACTGGTTGGCTAATCGCCGGCTGCTACTCAATCCCAAAAAAACAAAATTACTTCTTTTCACTCCCTCCTGCAAGTCCACATCTCCATCTTTCAATATTACATCTAACAATGGGACCTTGATTTCCCCAGATACCCACACGAAACTCTTAGGTGTCATTATAGATAACTTCAAATATGACCTGCATGTTAACAACACTATCAAAACCATTAATAAGAAACTCGGCTCCCTTTACAAGATTAAGCCCTTTCTCACTCCCCTTGCCAGGACAACCACAGCTCGATCCCATCTTCTGTTTACCCTGCTATATACCTCTCCACTACTCAACAACCTAAACAAATCCTCTCTTAATAAACTCTCAAGTTGCTACAACCACATAGCTCGATTTGCTACAGGCTTGACATATAGGACTCACCATTGCACTAATCTTAAACTCCTAGACTGGCTGGAATTTCCTAGCCTTCTAAAATATAACAAGCTAATCGTAGCCCATAAAGTACTCAACCACCCTGAAAATACTCCTGCATTAAACAGCATTATCTTCCCCCATAGTAACTCTAGATCTCTACGCTCATCCACCAGGCTTATGGCTCAAACTCTTAGAGCCAATAACAGCGCTGGAGACTCCGTTTGCCATCTCTGTTGGCAAAACATGGAACTCTCTACCAGCAGCTCTTAATCTTGAACCCTTTCTAACACTTTTCAAAAAAAAATCTTAGGAAATATTTTAAAACACACTGGCTATGCCCCTGTACTAACCCTGATTAAATACTCTCCTAACTCTCATAATGTCTCTGTACTAAACCCTTGTACTCTCCAGGGTTTACATGTAGTGACCAAATTTGCTCTGTTTTCAGATAGACCATAATGTCTGTGTAATTTATTATTCAAACATATGATTGACTAATGTCTGTATCAATGTATGTTTGTTCCAATGTAACCAGATGACCGACTAATATGTTTTGCCCATTGTAAGTCTTTCAATGTATCTCATGTTTTGCCCTTTGTAAGTCTATGTATTCTTATTCCTCTATAAGTGTATTTTTCTAAATGTAATTTTTTATACATCCTATGGAGCTTTTCTCTCCGGGCATCCGCTGAAAATGGACATGTATCCAGTCGGACTATCCCAGTCAACAAATGTAAAATAAATAAAACAGTCATTCTTCTAAACTATAACATAGTAAGCACTATTTGGACAGTCACATGATCAGCTTGATAAGAAGGTTTGAGACTCTGGGCATTCACGTGTGCAATGACAAGCCTCAAAACTGTAACATAGGTAGTGTAAAAAAGAGACAGATGCAGCAAAATTCCAATATTATACAAGAGAGCAAGCAGAGGATCATAGATGCACATGAGGCCTAGCTTATGGAAAGATGGGGGAAGGCATATTTTAGGGAAGGGAAGAAGGGGCTTATGTGGGAAGGAAAGCGTGAGTAGCAAAGGAAGAATAGACAGAATGGAGAGAAAAACAAACAAAATGCAAATAAAGACAGACGGGGGGGATGGACATAAAAGGTAAGGACAGCAATCGTAGGATGCAGACATAGGATGACAACTAGAGATGAGGTGGTCTTATCTACATACAGGCTGTGAGGATTTATACACAACAAAGAGGAGGATAATCTGAATAGCAGATATGATGGGTGCAGAGGGCATGTCTAACTAACTCAGTGTAATTTTCTCAGATACAAGTCATCTCTATGGCTGATGTAATGCACAGACTGTGCACCCGGTGGCCAAATGATCAGGATTGGCTGGTTCTATAACTGTATCCATCATACCAAGTGGTGCTCCATGGACTCAATAAAGGAATCCAACTGCTGGTGCACCTTGGATGTGGCCAACTTCCATACCTGATACAGGTGGACCATGCAAGAACTCTAGCAGGCCACTCTCAGAAAAGGGGGTAGTGGAGGGTTAAAGATACCATCAAATAGACTAGTAGGCTATTTTCAGTATGATGGCATTTGTCCATCTTGTTAGATGCATGCCTGGTGACTTTTTATAGATTCATAGGTACTTACCAGGCTATTGATCTGTGAGGATATTAAGTCCAGCCTTACTGTGAGGATATTAAGTCCAGCCTTACATTCCATTGGTAGATTATTTACCTTCTACTTTACTTACGAAAAATACAACATGACACAAAGGAGAATATATTGGGACATTTACATGTCTCTCCTTTTCCATGAGGGATCAGGGTGCTAAACAGAGTCTAATTTTGAGGCTTCCCATCCATTTATACAATCTATAACTGGAGAGAGTCAGACAAGCAATTTGCTTTTTGTGGAGTGGAAGACAGCTCCATGAAAGTGACATTCTCTGTGATGCAAACATCTCTCCAACATTTTCTATTTATTTTGAAAAAGGAATTGAGATCCCTTAAGCAGGTGTTTATGATACCATTAGACTTGTATATGTGTAATAGGTCTGACAGAACAGGGTTTGTTGAAACTCAGTACTTGAATTAAAGTTCTCATCTCAGTGCTCGATATGACCCTGAGAAGGAGGACAATGCTTTATGATGGTCTGCATACTATTTATGATTTAGCCCTACATTTTTTTTTTTATCAGTAAAACACTGCAGTCATTCCAGTTGTGACAAGTGTTTGTATATGTGCATACTGAACGGGCATTATATTTGATGAAGTGTTTGTATATGTGCATACTGAAAGGGCATTATATTTGCTGATTATCCTTGTAATGCCTTTACATATAAGCTATGCAATGAAAAAGGACTTCCTTTCACCAGTGAGTATGTGGTGATCAAAGAACTGTTCGTTGTTGACATAGGTTTTCAAAGCCCTAACTAAAGGATGGAAATTCAGGACTGTGCTGTCAACATGTTAGTTACAAGGAGAGTCCTGCTTACCAAACGACACAATTACATTGCATCTTGGCATTTAGATTTAGTCGATGGTTTTGATGCCAGCTTTTAATTGGTGTATACCCTCTTGGTGAAACTTGGTGACATCTGGGGAGCTTCTGATGGCACCAGCTTGGCACTGGTCTGAAAACTCAGTCAGCTACAAACCTGACCTCCAAGAAATAAATGCTAATGAGGAGTGACCGAAGGACAGGTGACAGGTCTTTTTAGCAGGTAGAGATAGCCATTCTAACTTCTTGGGCTATGTTTGCAAACCAGTTTGCTATATGATGAGTTACACAGAGGTTGACATTTAGTTCTGAGTGTTTATCTACAATATCTGTGTGTGGAATGGTCTAGATATGACCTATGTACTGTTTTGCCATCATCCATTGCGTTATCATGTTTTTCAGAGAAGTCCAGCAGTTTATGTTGACATAACCTGCTTTGAAAAATCTGAACTGGGTTGGGTCAACAGTCTGTAGTCACCTTATAGCCTTATTTTTTAATCCCATAATGATCCTTTCCATTTGATACGTAGGTGAACCAACATCTGATATGTCATCTTGATTATATCCAGGTTGTCCATACATTTACAGGTCTACTTCAATATACCAAAATCCAATTAGATCAAAGACCACATACTTGAGGCTAGAATAGCATAACATCAAAAACCCGAAATATCAAAAAGCCAAGGTATAAATAGCCAAACTCTCAAAATACTGAATTTTGCAACACGAATGTGTCCATCTTCCAAATAACTTCCCAATCTGCTTCCAAATGTGATTAAAGTGCAAATCCAACACCTGTGTAACTTTTTCTCAGCTTTAGTAACCTCTGGCAACCATTCTTAGTGAACCATCAACTTAATATGAATTACACATCTACATACATAGTAGCCTTTCATCTCCTTCAATAAATTCAACAAACGAGTAACTGCTTTCAGTGTCCAATACCCATGCAACACTTTCTCTCTTTTAGTACCCTGTTGAAAATATCCATGTTAAAGCATCAAAAAAACACACACTTCTAATTTACATTTTAGAAAGTCCTGCAATTGCTTGAACAAACTCAGTGGGTGAAAAGCTACCTTTATTATTCAAGATGCTCTCAAACTGACCATGCATCTGTAGGAGTTTTCTTTTTTTAGGCAAAGAAGAACAGCTTACTGTTAACTCTTGCTTGAAGCCCCCCAACGTATTTCTGCTCCCTAGCAAGAGCTGTCAGTAAAATTGAATGATCTGTAGCTGGAGCACCAAGTATGCATGTAAGCCACCGATGCCATCCCTCCTCTGATTGCGTGGTAAGAACAATGCATTCAAGTCAGAAATATTCCAAAATGTTTTAGGGAAAAGAGGTGGAAATCTAGTAAATGCCATAGTTCTAGAGGCAAATTTCCTCACTTTCCCCAAAAAAATACCAATTGGAAAAAATATTTCATTAACTCTTTACCCTCTTCAGGGAACTAGTCTTTTAAGATATGAAATATAGACAGTACTTCCTCTTCAGGCAAGAACGCTAATGCTGCCAAGCCTTTTACACATAACTGAAACCTTAGCAAAAAATTATACAGTGAAGCCAGCCCAAGATGTTGAACCTTTCTCCAGATGTTTTGTCCAAAGTGGAATAGGCACCCTTTGGAAGTAGCCCCACTGATATTTAGCCATATACTCTTAATAGTGGCCACTTCATAATGACAAAGAACAAACTGAAGGTTATTTTCAAACCCATTGTCAGACAACAAATGAAATGAACAGTGCCACATCATACTGTAAGCCTTTAAGGACTTTTTACACATTAAGCAATATAAAAGTGGTACTAATTTGCTATATGCTCTGTTTTTAACAAGTCCATGCACTCTATATAATTGTCTGCACAAAACACCTTTACAAAAGTGGGTGTGATCCATAATCCAAATGGTAGCTCTGCTAAGACTAAAGAGGTTGTTTACAGTACTGAATACTACACAAAACACATTTACAAAAGTGGGTGTGATCCATAATCCAAATGATAGCTCTGCTAAGACTAAAGAGGTTGTTTACAGTACTGAATACTACACAAAACACATTTACAAAAGTGGGTGCAATCCATAATCCAAATGGTAGCTCTGCTAAGACTGAAGAGGTTGTTTACAGTACTGAATACTACACAAAACACCTTTACAAAAGTGGGTGCAATCCATAATCCAAATGGTAGCTCTGCTAAGACTGAAGAGGTTGTTTACAGTACTGAATACTACACAAAACACCTTTACAAAAGTGGGTGTGATCCATAATCCAAATGGTAGCTCTGCTAAGACTGAAGAAGTTGTTTATAGTACTGAATACTACACAAAACACCTTTACAAAAGTGGGTGTGATCCATAATCCAAATGGTAGCTCTGCTAAGACTAAAGAGGTTGTTTACAGTGCTGAATAGTACTGCAGTGCTTCCACTACAGTCATCCACCATTCTTTTTTCTACAAAACTACCCATTTGAAAAGGAAACATATTTAAATCCAATGTTTGTAAAGTCAAATCAGGTACATAAGTATTATCATATTGTTTATAATGGACTCTACCTATCTGTTGAGGTAGTGCTTTTCTAGTAGGCAAACTAGGTATGTACTCCAGAGAAGAAGAAGCAATGGCATTGTCTACCATTACACATGGAGTGTCTCTTGACACAGCCGCTATATGTTTCAGCTCACTACAAGTGCTATATTTCTGGACCTCAACAGGATTACCTATGTGATTGTGAGGTACTGTTTTAAGTAACTCCTCTCCTTCAGATAAAGATAGCATGACAGTTCTTCCTTTGAATTTCTCTGAACATTTAACCTTACACCAGTACCTTTTTAATTGTTTTTCTCTCTCTAAATGGAACACATAGCCTTCTATTAATTTGACTGTTCAATGTAACTGCCCAACAACTCCCTGAGTTGACACTTTAGGAGCTTTTGTTCTCCGGTATGATGTACAAGGTATTAAAGAAGTATACCTCTATTTAAAGAGTACTACTAATGTTAAAATAAACACAGAATGCATTCTCTAACTATTACAAGTCAGAAAAGAGTATTTGAAACTCGTTCATTTGAATTTTCGGCTTTATGACATTACAGAGTATTAGTCTCCTATCTGGTCTTCGATCTAACAGGCTTTCGGTATATAGAAGTAGACCCACAGTTACACATCCTGGCTACATTTGGACCTCTAGAAAGAGGAATCAGAAATAAAAAATGTAGCACATTAATATCCATTTATTAGAAATACAATTTCAGTCCTACAGTACAAATATTGGCATAGAATACATGGATTCATACGTAAGTAATAGACAATCAGTCTGCAGGCCATAAAAAGCCAAAAAGACTAGCCTGTAACCTATACACAAGGGGGCAAAAACAAGACAGACTTATGGGTAAATGTGAGACTATCCATTCAATTATCTAGGTTGAGTTACCTTGAAGGTGGCAATGATATGACTTTGACATATAGTAGAAGTTTGTTCCAGAGGCAAAGGATACACTGGGATATGAATGTGTTATGCCAACATGTTTTATTTATTTACTGAAGAAGGTTAATTCCTTTAACTGAGTATTTTGGGAATGATTAGTTTTGTGAAGGAATATGAGGACAAAGATGGTCAGACCTTTCTTAGCTTGAAAGGTTAGATAAAAATGACTGTGGAGGTGTTCATAGGAGACTGATCTTTTTAGTTATGAATCTCTGAGTTTTCTCAAACTGAGTGATGCATTTTGAGAATTACATGACAAAAAGAACATTAAATTCAGTAATGGGTCTGATGAGATACAAGTATAAGGGAATTAAGACTTCTCTGGAGTTTGAGGAGATGACTTTGGAAATTAGATGAGCTACACCACAGACTTTCCAAACTACTACAGAGACATGATGGTCAAAAGATAAGGAATTATGAACAGGAGTGCTTAGATCCCTACAACAGCAAGTAACTGAAGGGGTGTCATAATTATATGTCTTGTGAAAGTGTTTTGATTACCAAAATGAACTATATTACATTTTCCCACATTTAATTTGATAACACTGTCTTTAGTTGATTTGTTAACATGGTCTCTCATACAGTAATAGTAAGTCAACAGAGAATCAAATCTTAGCATCCAATTTATACACATCTACAAACTTTGGTAACTACAGGCCAGGAGTCCATATAGCAGAGGGTCCAATACTGAATCCTTTTTATACCACTGATAACCTTTTTGATCTCAGAAGTGTCATCTGTGACTAACAACATGGCTTCTGACAGTTAGTTAACCAGTGCATGACATAAGGTTTTATATTCAGATCTACAAGTCTTTCAAAAATGTCTGAAATGAAAATCGTGTCAATGGCCTTGACTAGGTCCAGAAATGTTTGTAAATTGTAACGGCTATACATTGCTTCAGTTATTTTTTCACTGAAATTAATGGGGTTAAACAAGCAGGAACTTCCTTTGATAAAGCTGAATTGATGAGGACCCAGAGTTTTCCATGTCAAGATTAATGAGATCTGAAATAATACATTCCAGTGTTTTACATATGAGGCTAGTGAGACAAATGGGTCCGTAGTTAACAGGACCTATGCTTGGGCCATCCTTGTGTGATGGTATTACAATCACTGTTTTACAGGCTTAGATCATGTGACCAGTGAAATGTTACAGAGATTAAGTAGGTGTTCAGACAGGCCACATATGCTGCCGATAGTCAGACAACCTGGTATGTTATTAGGACATGGTTGTTTTGGGTTAAGAGATGGCTGAGAGCACTTGTTTCATAGTAATTAAAGGAATGGCTAGGACTGTGTAATTTGTGGAAAAGCTATTAAGTACAGATGGAGTTTAACATTTGCACTAAATTTGTCAGCTAGGATATTAGTCGTTTCCTTTGGATCAGAGTGGGCAGTGTGTTATTGTGGACTAGATCTAAACATTATTGGGTATTCTTAATTTTTTCAAACAGTTAAAGAAAAGTTTGCAGTTATTTTAGTTTTAGTGGCAATTTTATCTTCACAGTCAGCTTTCAGCCCCTAATGACTCCCTTAAACTCTTTTACTAGTTTATTGAAGTGTGCTCTTAAGGTAGGTCGAATGACACTGCTTACATGCGTTAAGTAACAGTTTCTCTTGTTAAATAATTTATTTAAATGGTTATTAAACCATAAAGGTTTGTTTCTAAATTCCTCATTGTACTTCGCGCAGATAGGTATTGTCTTATCTATGTAACTATTTAATGGGAGTAGATGTGAGATGCATAGATAGTGGTTTTAGCAATGGGATCTTTGAAGGATGAATACAACACAGAGGATTATAAGTGGTTTACCAATGCTATAACCATGTTATTACATATTCCAGGCATGGATGCCAGGAAATTTACCCCGAGAATGAAGCATTGGCTAACCTCTCATAACTGTCTGTACTGCATGGAAATGTACCTACCTTCACCCTACCTAATCCATGCTAGGCAATTGCTCCCAGGGGGTTCTCTCTCTGGTTCCTAAGCTCTCTATAACTCTCATAGATATCCTCCTATGGGACTATCTAATCTCCAAACAACTCCTATAGCTTCTATCTCTCTAAGCTCTCAACAACTCCTATAGCTACTCTCACATGACTCAACCTTGTAAATAATGTAACTAGCATCCCATTTTAAATGTAAGTAAAGTGTATTCCACTATTTCTTTTTTTATAAATGCTCATACTTACGTTTCCAAACCTATTACATAAGAGAGTTTCCTCAAATGAAATTGTATAACCCTCAACTTCACTCTCAATGAACTTTGCTAAATATGCATGATACCAAATGTGTTAATTTGTAACTGTTCTACATAATTTTATCTTTTATACCTTTGTATCACTTGTATATTAACTATATAATGCATATTGGAGCTTTTCTCCCTGGGCCTCCACTGAAAATGGGTCATTTCGGCCCAGTGAACTTCCCCGGTAATCAAACTGGAAATAAATAAATAAATAAATGTACAGCAAGTTGCAGTAAAAGTGGGAAAAAAAAGTTTTGCTGGGTTTCATTGCTGATCTAGTGTTGTATGACACTTTTAATATGGTTGTGAAATCCAGTTCCTGATGTTTACACTGAACTTCATTACCACTCAGCTACCTAAACATTTGCAGAACGCCCAGATTTTTGCCTCATATATTGAATGCGTTCCTCATGAAGTCTATGATTTTCAGACAAACAACTGATGACTGAAGACACTAAATAATAGAATACATTTATATTTCAGACTTCATATCTTTCAATAAATCAGGCCAACACACTTCTGTTATTCTGGTAAAATAATTTATTAAGGGCATTGTGCAACTCAAGGGAAGTTTGCTTTTGCAAAATCCTTAAACACAGAGGTATTTGCAGGGGAAATATTACCAGTTTTAAGGAGAAAAGTGATCGATTAGTGGTTGGTTTTACAAGGGAGAAGATTTAAAATGCAGTCACTCGAGCAATGGGTCATATTGATTAATATTATTGCTGCAATGTGAAACTGCTACCCCAAGTAAAGGAAAGATGGCAAGAAGTTTGCCAGACTCAGCAGTTTAATACATTGGCTCTTGGCGATTTGGTCACAGACTAATGTTGATGTGACACCCTAACCCTGAGAAAAAATGGGAAAAACAGAGTTACTCTTTTATTATGTTATTTTTCCATGGTCGGATATTGTAACTTCTTACCCTCATTTCAGCACTTTTTCTTTACGGGGAGCATTTTAAAAAGTGTCACTCTTGTGAGTAGCTACTTTGTTCAATCAAACAAAGGTACCAGTCGTAGTGAACGAACCACAGAAGAGCTGTTCAACAAGTATAACAATACTTAGAAAATCGCCACTACACGTTTTCTGTTTAAATGCAAGCTTCGGTGAAAAGATGATGTCACCAGAGTTAAAAATCCAATTTATTAAAATGTCAGAAGGTAACTGCCACAACACGTTTTCAGAAATGTATAAACGTTGCTAACTGCCACAACACATTTTCGTAGGAGTTACACTCGAACTTCATCAGATATAAAACAAACATCATTTCGTCACTTCCTTTTTATACATCTTGGTAAAAATACTCATTCAATTAACCAATTAAACTTGTAAAGAAACGTTGATTCAAACAGCATTTAAATAAATCATATGTATAAATATAAACTAGTTCCATGGCATTGGGTAATGAAACCAAGTTTAAATATAAAAACCTTTACACTAATATATATATATATATAATATAAACATTTATAGCTGTAGTTATTACTATATAAAGTAGCTATAGTTGAACAGCTCTTCTGTGGTTTGTTCACTACAACTGGTACCTTTGTTTGTTTGTGCTGTTTTACAAGGCGCACTCCATTTTTCTTGGTACTTTGTTCAATAGTACTAATGTGGTGTGAAATGTTGCCCAAAGTGAAGGAAAGGTAGGAATTTTATGTTTTTCTTACATTGTCAGACAAAGTCAGGATTGCTCTTTTATTCTGTATTTGTTTCCTGGTCAGATATTGTCACTCCAAATCTAATGTATCGTAAAAGAACATCACCTTAACAAGCAGTTACAAGTGTGGAATGACCATTGCAGCTACCAGTGACACAAAGACATGATTTGTTCATCTTTGCATGTCCAGTCTGTTCAGTGCAGAAGGTATAGATATAATATGGATGGATATGATACAGATAAGACTTATGTGTGAAACGCAGATCTGGGGATCATTTAGTTGGATTTTCTGAAGTTGGAATATATGACTATGCAGTCTTGCTTTTCATTTGTATGTATACCATGACTATGATCACATATTTCTGGTTGTGAAAATATTAAACAATAAGGAAGTAGACACTCAGACAGTCCAAATGGAGGACTGTAATGCCTTTAAAGATAGTAGTACACATGTTAGTATACGGTGGAGTATGGCAATCTGATGTATGATCACATAGTATATCTGATATATTATTGGCTAGTTAATAATGGAGATAGTCTAGATAAACCCCTAAGGTGACAAGTAACAACTGAAATTAAAAGAAACACAATAAATAGAGATGGTGGGAATAGAGAAATGGGGGGAGGGGGGTTGCATCTAATGTTAGTAATATTATTGAATCTCAAAATGTTGATTAGTGTGTTAGACAATTAACTGAGGTTCAAGAGTGTCTAGAATTAACAGAGGAGCATTACAGTGACAAGCTTAAGCAGGTGCTTAATGAGAGATATTAGGAAAGTTGAAAAGAATTTATTTTCTAAAACAAGGTCATATGATGGGATGATGATCTTTGGTGACACCAACCGTATTGTCAAAATTAACTTGACAAGCTTTAAGACTAATGAAAGGAATATTAGCGACTAGGATTCAGTCTTTATTTTTGTGGGATAATACAAGGTCCATATAACCACAGAGGATTATTGAAAGGATCTACAGTTTACAAACATAAATGTCAGAGGAATTCAATAATTACAATTTATCCTGGGAGGAAATGATAGAAAGGCACATTATTTGGCAGAAAAATGTTCATCTACATGACCTGGGGAATTAATTTTTAATAAATAATGAAACAAAAACAGCTCTATCATTGTTATTAAAAGTAGGTAAGGGTAAACAAGCATATCGCATGAAAAAGACATGCTTTCTGAGTAACATAAGGATCTCACATAGTAATTCAATTGAAAAATATATTCGTAATTGTAAATATTAACAACAGGCAAGTAGGCGCAAACTATTTATTGTGGATTAAGAAGATGGACAAAGGAAAGAAGAAAAAGTACAAACATTGGCAGGTATGTGAAAGAGTTTCTCCTTTTACAAATAAATTAAAATATCAGAGCACTACAGAAAATTTCAGAAAGTTAATGCACACTACAACTAGGAAAAATATTTGCTGAAGATTGTACAGTGATACCAATTAAATATAGCCACAAAGATAAAATCCAACTAAAATATTGTCTGGATTCTTGTTCAAAGATAACCTTTTTGTGAGATGTTAAGTGCTTTGAACTCATTTGGTCCCTATATTGTTGTGGGCCCTGGTCAATTTTTTTTTTCTTTACAAAAACAATACAATGCATTAAAGAGACCACTTAATTTTGGGTTTGTTCTGAAAATCAGAAAGTTGTCATAATTCCGTTACTAAGTAGACAGAAATTCCTAGAACTACGCAATAGAGACAAAATAGACAGAAATTCCTAGAACTACGCAATAGAGTCAAAAAGCTAATAAAACAGGACAAATTCCAATACTACCAGTCTGCCCTAGACTCCTCACAACACAGTCCCAAACAATTCTGGTCCTCCATAAACTCCATCCTCCACCCAGGTAAAGTCAGTACCCCTCCTCCTAACATCCCTCACTCCTCAGAAAATATTGCTACCTCATTCAACACACACTTCACCCAAACCATACTATCACTAGCTAAACAACACAACCCCCCTCCCCTCCAACCCACACCTTCAACTAGTAATCTCCCCACTGCCTTCTCTTTTTCTCCTGTACATACCTCCAACATAAAAAAACTCTTAACTAAACTTAAACCCACCAAATTAGCAGCAGACAACATCCCAAGTGAATACCTACAAATCGCAGCTGATGCTTTGGCCTATCCAGTATCCATCTTGATTAACCGATCTCTGTCAGAAAGTTACTTTCCCACACTGTGGAAAGTATCACATATAATTCCCCTCCACAAAGGCGGACCCTCCACAGAACTAACCAATTACTGCCCCATAGCTATTCTCTCTCCACTCTCCAAAATATTAGAGAGATGCATACACTCTCAGGTCTCAGACTACCTCCTTACTAACATCCTCCTTTTAAGTACTCAGCATGGTTTCTGACCAAACCATAGCACCACCACTGCCTTACTCTCCTTTACTAACACTATCCTTCAGCATAAAAACAATGGCTATCTCTCCTCTGCTACTTTCCTAGACCTATCTAAAGCATTTGACATGGTCCCACACAAACAACTTATCTCTGTCCTCAATAACCTATCCTTCTCACAATCAGTCACCAACTGGTTTCAGAGTTACCTGTCTGACCGCCAACAATCCATTGTATGGCAGAATGACACATCTCCCCAACTACCTGTCTCCATAGGGGTTCCCCAAGGATCCATCCTTGGACCCCTACTCTTCTCTGTTTACACCAATAATCTAGCCTCTGACACCAAACATGGCACACTCATACAATATGCAGATGACTCGATCATCATTTGCTCAGCCCAGTCCCTACCAAAACTGCAAAAAGTCACACAGGAAGCCTTTTCCTCTGTTGAAACATGGTTATCCGATGCCCAAACAAAACTAAACTACTCATCTTCCAACCCACCAAACATACTCAAAACAACTCTCACTTTAACTTCACAGCAAAAGACAGCACCACTATATACCCAACTGAACACACCAAATTGCTAGGAGTGGAAATAGACAACAAACTAAAATTTGACATTCACATATCCATGACCATAAAAAAAGTCCACAAAAAACTAGGAGCGTTATACAGAAATAAGCAATTTCTCACCAAAGCAGCAAAGATTTCAATAGCACATTCCCACCTTATCTCCACCCTACTTTATGCCTCTCCAATATATACCAACCTAAGGCAATGTGATCTAAACAAGCTAGAGACCTGCTACAACAAAATCGCCAAATTCGCCACAGGGGCATCCTACCGTAGTCACCACTGTCTCTCACTTGCTGAACTGGGCTGGCTTGAACTCCCTCACCTCCTTCAGTGGTATCAACTCTCACTCGCCCACAAACTAGTAAACCATCCACTAAATGTCCCATCCCTCCAGAATCTACTCCAACCCTATCGCACCACCAGACCACTAAGATCCAGCAACAAAAATCACTTGCAGATCACTAAAGCTAATAACTCTGCTGGTGAAGCACTATTCTCTTGCGCCATAGCCAAATTATGGAACTCACTCCCACTCACAATTACCTCCATACCATCATGCACCCACTTCAAAACTTTACTAAAAGCGCACCTAAAAACATGCTGGCTATGCCCTTGCAACTCCCACTCTAATATCATCAACCCCATCCAACCACTACCTTTCTTTCCACTCCACTAATTACCCTGATTATAGCAAGTTCAGATGCTCATAAGCCTAGTACTTATTATACAGCAGGAACTTCTCATTGTAACATTTGTTAATGTCTGTTATGTACTTCACAGATAAAGATTCTAGTTGTCTACTGATGTACTATGTTCTTCATCTGTAAATATGTTGTAAGTAATTGCTATGTTAAATTGTTAATCGCTATGTAATCCAATGTAACTACTGTCTGTTTATTTTACTGTGGAGCTTTTCTCCCCGGGTCTCCACTGAAAATGGACCTACGTCCAGTCGGACACTCCCGGTCAACAAATTTAAATAAATAAATAAATAATAAATAAGTAGGGCGAGCCCCACAGCAGTCAATAATTATGGAGCTAGCAGTTTGACTTGCATCATACATGAATGCTTTGAGCCCATTGCATGTGAGCTAATGTCTGGGTTGTTAAAGCCAGGCATAGATAGGAACGTGGAATTACTGAGGAATAATCATACCCGTCCAGCCTTACAGTTTATCAAGCTGTATAGGATGCAATTCATCAGGATTTATTGGTTGACATATTATATGTAAAACTGGCCAGAGCAGTTTACTCCGTATCCCAATGAGTGTTAGTGCAAATGGATACATCAGTAGATGAGTAAAAACTTGTCTAGCTGGAAGAATTTGTAAGATTACAATTGCAGATACTACATCAAAAATAAAGCCTTTTAGATTAGAGATACTCCAGAGTCAATGCAAGGAACATTATTATTTACCTTTTTCATGTCTAATTTCCATATTAGAATGGCACACGGGTTATCAACTATTTTAGTAATGTGTGATAATATTAACCCTGCAACTGTCTCTAACTCTAAACCTACACATTACCTCAGAAAAACCCTTTCCATAAGACTACCATTATAAAAAGAAATCCGGTCTGAATGTTGTGGCAGGGCTTTGCTTTAGAGATCCCAAAAGGAAATTGTTTTGTTTGTATGATCATTTTTGTGCTCCTTGCTTTGGGTGTTCTATAATTTGAATCGAAGAAATGTTTTTGCCATAATCATGTTTCAGCATGCCAACATTCATGCAATAATCATGTATATATTTGTGTGTGTGTGAATATATGCATACATAAGTGTTCCAGCACTTTTACTGAATGCTGCTTTGGTTGACATCTGTTTCTCTGATACAGTTTGGTCCACTAAATAGATGGTCAACACCAGTTAACAAAAGTAGTAGATTGGATGATTCTTGGGGTTGGCAAATTTGCCATTTCCTCGAGAATTGTCCAATCTCAGAGTTAGCATATAATTAGCAGGAGATGTGGTTGGGGGGGGGGCAGGGAGGCTTGCCCCCCCTCAAAAAAGATGTTTTCTTTAAATGTTTTATTTATTTATTTTTTACTTTTTGTATGCAACGAGACTGATACTCATTGCATGTCTAGTAGTGTGTTGACATGCATAATTTTGATTATTTGATGTCAACATATGCACTTTGACATTAGTGCCATTCAACAAATGTAAATAAATCCATATAGATATACATGGCTTTATGACAATTGCTTGAAATGCTATAACATTTTTCTTTATCACTACCTTACCTACAGTTACGTAAGTGCTATTTACTTTTTGTTGGCCAGCTGTGGCTGTTCAACCTGTTTCTTTATGATGTTGTGCCATTTTGCTGACAGGGAGTTTTGAGAGTTTATGTTTGGCAAATGGCCGTTCAATAAATGTGCCATCTGATGGCCAAACATAGACCCATACAAAAATGTCCTTATAGGTAGCAAGAACACAAAACTCCTTCATGGCAGACAGAATGGATGTCCACCTTTGGAGTCCTTTCACTGAGACACTTGACTATTGGACTTTAGAGCAAATGGGAATGTCCAAATGGCAGGAATCTTGATGTTCAGTAGTCATGGGTACAAAAGAGAACATGGGGAAAGTAAATTATATAGGTAAACCAAACAATTGGAATTTGGGTAGCCAGACAGGTTAGTGAGAGAATCTGTGGTAGTTTTAATTAAATTTGTTTTTATATGGGCTGTACTAGTGGACAATCGCCATAAAAGTATCTTAACATTAAATCTATGCAGGCTGTGAGAGTGAAAATGATGTCAGCAGATTATGGCAGTAAGAAATATATTACAGCTACATCATGTAAAGGGACATGTCTATTTAAATGGCTGTGATGTGAAACTACTTAAACCGATTTAAAATGAGAAATATGCTTGCATCAATGACAACTTGTAGATATAAAATTAGTTCACTTGAAAGGAATATAGATTTCTTTGGCTGTTGATGTCCACTGAGCTGTTCATCTACTGCGGTTCAAACATTGTCCATTTCAAGGGTGCAGTCACAGCTAATGCTGGCAAACAATAAGCATAAGGCAGGAAGCCCTGGATGAGACAACAATGTACAAAGCACTCATGCTCACTCACTCACACAATATACATATGACAAAGAGAATTTTGAAGCATTGCTGATGCATCTGCCTGATTGTGATTGGAATTGGTAAGGAATCTGGAACCTTCTACAGACACCTCAGGTTATAAAAATGAGTTAATATGCTATACTATGAACATCTGACTGTTTCTCAAAGAAGTGGCATTTCATGCATCCATCCCTGCCTGAATTATCTCTGTTTGATTTAATCAGTATCAGGTGGAATGAAGATGGGTTGTTTTAGAACATTATTGAGCATGTTTTGGAGAAAGCATAAAGTTGCTTAAAATTATCAAAATTATATTTAACCTTCAGTTAAAAAAAGGATCAATCAGGTGTCATCACAAATTACAAAATTGTTTTTTTGAGGGGGGTAGGGGTGAATGTAAAATCTGAAAAACTAACAAATGCATGTAACCTCCTGTAGGATAATTACTTTTGCAGAAAACTGATAATTAGACTTGTGCATAAAACCACATATGAAATTAGCTCACTTTGCAAAAAAGATTATAGTATAAGCGATCATCTGCCTAGTGAATCGGAGTTTTGCTGCATTTTTGTGTACGCTGATGTGAGAACACCAAAAAAGCAGTGCATAAGGCAAATAGATTTTGTGAGACTGTTGATAATTTATGCTACTGAGAACTGTCTAAGAATAATAAGCATGCAGTCAGTTATCTACCTGGTAGAGAGGGAAAGAACCAGACTATGACAGAGTCGATCTACATTTGGTTAACATCACAAATGCAAGGGGAGGCAATCTAGGTGGGAGAGGAATAAAAAAGGCAGTCGCATCTTAAAGGGTGTAGGGTAAGGGAGTATTCTGGGCTGTTCCTGATATTATGATATCGAGGTAACCAGGGCCAGCAGAGAGATGATGTATTACTGTCATTATAGAGATGAAGCATATACCATGGAGGAACTGTCATTGCAGGCATGAGGCATCTCCATAGACAGATAATTTGATTAAGACTTGCTCAGAGTAAAAGGCATGTCAGAAAAGTACAGTGGACCTATAAGCTATGACAGAAAGGCACACCAGATGTGCACATACACACACCTCACCCACCCACACATGCATGCATCTATACACATGCATACACACCACACTCACTCACATGCCTACAAGGATGTAAGGATGTCAAGAGAAACAAATATTATGGTAATTCTGTGGCCATCTCATAATTATAAAGAATTCATGAAAATCAACAGTTAGGAAATGACTGTTTGCAGGAATACTAAAACTATTTGAAAATAAGAGAAGGTATGGCAATGCATCATGATCTCATCTAGGTAATGAGACCTTATCATGAAAAGTATTTGTATTCTTCATCCTCATAAAGTTAGAGCTTGATTTGTACCGATCACAAAGCAGCTGTGTTCCTTGACAATGTAATGATACCCTGCAGACACCAAACATCCATACAAAATGTTGGTTGAGATGCACAGAGTAGTGGAATCACTGCAGGATGCAACAGATGTTAAATTAGCAGGTTCATCTATGCTGTCTAAGCTAAAGGAACAGATGAAATTACAGCCTGGATTTCAGAGAAAGTATGAAAGACAAGCCTAAGTCATTTGTTGAACTATCAAGCATAGCAGATTGAATGGTTCTTTTCTGAATTAATTCATATGTCCAACACGTAGCAGGAAATTGTCTAAATAATTGAAGACATTTTGTTGTGAAAATTGGCACATTGTTAAGTATCAGTGTATCACAAAAGACGTCACTGGGTAAAGGAAGAATATATTTTTAGTGTTCTTCTGCAAAGAGTGAACACTCAGTGAATGAACATCCCTTTTGAATCAAGTCAAACAAACAGGGCATTAACTGAAGCATAAGAGAAGGTCACAGTTTGGGAAAAAATAATCTAATAATGTTCAACATTCTTAAACTTTCAAAACGATTGAAATCTGACAACAATAGAAATAGATTAAAACTGTATGTGATTCAAAACGGCGGTAGACAGACATACAGTATCTTCTCTTTTGTCCCTATCAGACCCTTCCCTGGTCTGAAGACACCCACCCAACTGCTGAAATGAGGGATTATTTTATAGCATTTCATGAGCAGCAAAGTCTTACAACCAATAAAGAAATATAAAGGAGTCAGTTAAATTCATCAGACATATCGAAACATTGCAAATAGATAAAAGAAAACCATAAAAGCAATTCATTATTTTTTTCTGCATTTCTCTGTACTCTTTTACGGTGTACAAGTTTAAACCACATCCAGCAAATCAAAGCACACAGAAAAATGTTGTTGCAACAGACAATAAAAGGTGCGAGTACACACTGCTAACAAAATAGAAATGTTAGAATTTTGACCTGTAATCTTTTTGTCTAATAAGGCATTTAATATATTGATTTTTTTTTACCCAAGATGCTGGTATGCTGCATGATAAAAACTTTAAAATTTGAATAACAGTGTATATTAAGAATTTTTTCTGATGTGTGGAAGTGATATTTGCCCCACTGCCATAACAAGTGCATCATTCAAGCCCCTGTGCTTGTCAAATATCCTCTGTAGAAATGGGTAAGACTGGATTCTGCCACGTACGTGGTACGGCGGTAGCGTTGTTACCTCACAGCAAGAGGTTCTCCCGTTCAATTCTCGGCTGGGCTTGGAAGTGCTTTCTGTGTGGAGTCTGCATGTCCTCCCCGCGGTTGGGTAGCGTTCGAAAGACATGCGTGCATAAATGGGTGTGCCTTCGTTGAAGGTTGGGCGTTGAGCTGGCACCTCGGTGTTTCATAAAAATCTACTGCCAATCATTAGCGGACCGGAGTTCCGCTGTGGCGACTGCTTACCGGGAAAAGCCAAAAGACAAACATTTCATCATTAGCAGAATCAGCCTCAATTCCATGTATTGACTTATTCTGGATATATTTAAGAACATATTTATAAATGAAAAGATACTTGATTTATGATCTTATTTGACAACGGAAAATGATACATATGGAGGTGTCACGATAAATGGCCACAGCTCTAAGGAGAAGATCAGAGCCATTGGGGTCCCTGGTACAATGGCTTAACTTAGCATTTATAATGTCAAGGAAGCACTTAACATTCTGGCCACTGTCATCATAGGTCAGCCATTTATTGATGGATATGTCAAGGAGAAACGTTTTGGGTTTGCTGAAGATTTCAACTAAGGTGTTGACACCTGTCCTGCATAGAAGGGGACATAGTGGGTGTTCTATTGCTATCTGTGTGGTGGCAAACAATGTTTAGGGTGATTTGAAAATACAGGACATTAGATTTTGTATCCAGAGGAGACTGCTGTGATATGATAATATCACTGACAAATAGTGATAGCTGCCCAGGGTCTATATCATATGAGCGAATCACACAAATTGTGAACGCTCATAATATCGAACGTACTGGACCTCAAACTTCCTATTGTGGGGGACTGTGCCCCCCACACTCCCTGCTAAATATATATTCCAACTCCCAGATCACACTACAGTGAGGAAAGGGCAAATATCCCAATTCTTTACTGTATCGCAATCTCTGAAAAAGCACTTTGAGGTCCGGTACGTTTGACATTACGAGCGTTTGTAATTTGTGTGATTCGCTCATATGATATAGACCCAGTTACCCACACTTACCAGTTGGTTTTAAGATATAATAAGCACTAAACCCAAGAATAGAAAGCAAGAGTGCTTTTATTGCTTTGACACCATGTCTCTGCACCTTCACATGTATATGAATGTGCTCAAGTTGCAGCACAACTCCAAATTCGAGCATTTATTATTAAGACTCAGTGCTTTCAGTAGAGTCACTATAATGTATTTCACATTAGAATTCAGTAGGTTGGAATATCTAACAAATGGATTTTGCATAAAAAGAGTACAATGGGTCAACAAGGGTTTTAGACAGAAACCAGCTGCACAACCGATTATTAAATCAATCATCTTGTCTTTGAACCTAAATAATCATACCTCTCAACCTCTTACAGCAAGAAGTCTGGACAAAGCTATAACAAATGGGGGGACAAAGCCCCTAAAATAGGGACAATTTTTAGATTTTGCTGTTACAAACTTAGAAAGTTGATACCATTGCAGATTTTGCATTAGCATGAATTTTCTGAAGGGTATGAAGCCCGAAACATAAATGTCTGTCATTATTTTCTCACTTTAATCCTTAACATCTTCTCATTGATTTGCCAGAAAACCGCAATTTTATGAAAAACGGACCAAAAATATGAGGCAAAAATCTGGACATTCTGTACAGTTGAGAGGTATCTAAATAAGTTATCTTGTCCTTGAATCTTAGCATCATCACTACTTTCTAAGCCGGTATCTTTCATGCTTCATACAGAGGCATAGCAAGTTCAATCATATCCTTTTACATTATAAATTGTAATTGGCCTATTAGATGGAATATATAAACAATATGGCCACACAGCTAATACATCTTGAAAAAGCCTGAGACTCTCAGGCAAAAGCACTTGGTTTTATTTCGTGTCAAACTAAAGAGGATTTGTCCCAGTTCTAAGCATCTGTTTTTTGGCTTTACAAACTTTGGGAGAATCTCTATATGAACTCTGCTTTCGGGTAATTATTCCATTTCGGTGGACTTTGATCTGTGTCGAGGGCTGAGCAGGTGGTACTTCTGGTTGTTTTTCTTATATCCTTTTACATGTCCATCTGAGTTCTGAACTTCAGGTCACTCATCCTAACATGATGAAGCCCTATCAGATCAGAATTATATTTATCAGGATGGAGGAATCTAAGACCCCTTGTTGCATCCTAGAAACTGACCAGAAAAGGAACTACCAGCCTAATCATATCCAGCCTGGTGAGGGTAGTGCCCAGATGCCAGACAGCTGGAGACACCTATTACTACACTATTGGAAGGTGTTGTCTCAGTGATTATTAAAGAACTGTAATCAAAACCCTGGTGACTTCTAGCAGTATTAGCACTGGAAACTCATAGGCTCATAGGTATATACTGCTAGTCTAATGACCACTAGATACCTTAAAAGCCTAGCTGTGCAACACAAATGTGACCCACAAGTTTGAATTATAGGGTGTGATTTACTAACTGCCTCTATCAGATACATAGGAGCCAAATCAGGGGTGAATTTCCTGTTACCCATCCAATGGTCCAAGTTGTGCTTAAATGGGGATAGAGAGGAACTCTGCTTCACATGGATGTGGGTATGCAGGATGATGATGATGCATTTGTTTCTTAATATCTGATGTTTCTTAGGCCTTTAACTTCTTAGCCCGGGATACTTAGGCAGTGCTCTCTTACCAATATCAGCGTAAGGTGGTTCAGTGGAGGTACTCTGTGCTGTGTTGTGTGTGTGCGTTTGTTGTTCTTACCAAATGTGTTCTAAGGTGAGAAGGATGTCTGCAAGTTCAGTAAATAATTACACCTCTCGCATACTGGACTGTTGTGAGTAGCATACCTCTCATCCTCTCAGAGCAAAAAATCTAGGCAAAGCCATAAATAAAGGCCCACAAATTGGAACATTTTTAAAATATCTGTCTTACAAATGTAGAAAGTTGATAGAACAATGGTTTTACAGTAGCATTAATTTTTCTGAAGGGTATGAAGTCTGAAACTCAAATGTATGTCATTATTTTTTTTACTTCAGCCCTCAACAATCTGCCAGTAATTTGTCAGAAAACCAAAATTTTATGAATAACAGACCAAAAACATGAGGCAAAAATCTATACAGTTAAGAGGTATGACAGTAGGAATAGGTTCATAGGTTGGTACTAGGCTATCGACCCTAGGGCCTATACAAGCCTAACCCTAACAATTCCCTGGCTATTTCTTCCCACACTATTTACTTCCCTGGACCCCTGTCTAGCAGGGTGACTGACATGATCCCCGGGATGAATTTCCTTTTTCCCATCTAATCGTCAAGGTTCCTTTTGAAGAGGGAAAAAGAGGTGCTCTGCTTGACATGTATGGGCAGTCTATTCCAGAGTCTGGGGAGTCTCTGGGCCAGGAACCTATCCCTCCAGTATGTTTGTTTATTGTGATGACAAGGTTTAGATCCCTGGAGTGTGTGGCTCTGAGGGATTGGGATTTCTTTAAGTGTAGCATGTCCAACAGCTCTGGGTTTGACATGGCCTTGTATGTTAAGCAATGATCGCCTCTGAGTAGGCGATATTCGACAGAGTATAGCTGGAGTGTTTTAACGTGGTCAGCGTGGGGCATCTGCTTTAGGCCTATGATTCTTTTAGTGAGGTATTTCTGTGGCCTTTCTAGTTGTTGCAGATGTCTTGAAAGGTACATACCAAATGGGGCATTGTATTCAATAATGGGTTTAATGAGGGATGAGTACAGTGGGACAATAACCTCTTTTTTTTGGATGAAAAGCCCTTAGTGATGAGGTGTGCCACATAGAAGGATTTCCTGACTGTTGTGGCGATGTGGTTATTGAAGGTGAGACCACTGTCCACCTCTGTCCCTAAGTCTCTTATCACACTTTCAGTGTTTAGTGTACTGCCACTTATGTGGTAATTCACGGGTACATGTTTTTTCCCAAAGGGGATAACTATATAATTTTTGGCATTGAGCTTGAGCCTATGGCTCTGGCACCAAGCATCTGTTTCTGTAAGGCCCTTTTGTAGAGTATCCACATCATCTGAGGATTCAATAATGGCTGCCAGTTTGCAGTCATCTGCAAACTTTGTTAGCCAAAGTCCCTTAGTGTTGGCCTCTACTTCAGACAAGTAGATGCCAAACAAGAGCGGTCACAGGACTGAACCCTGAGGTACTCCACTTGTCACTTGTCTGGAGCTGGATTTGGAGTCGGCTACCTTTTACAGTGTGGGTTCTTTAAGTAAGCCAGTTGGCAACCCACCAAGTGACGTAGGGATTAATGCCCAGCTTAGTAAGTCTATCTATGATTCCAGATTGGGGGATGGTGTCAAAAGCCTTGACGAGGTCCAAACAGACTGTGTGGACTGCCTTAACCTCGTCTATGACTCTAAATAAAGAGATTTAGTAATCTTGTGGCAAATGCTACAGTATCTCAGTGTGCTTAGTGTTACTAACCCGACTTCAGAAGGGCAAAGGTTGACAGAAATTCCAGAATGACCAGTGCAGATGAAGGGGTAAAAGAAAATAATCTGTAACACAAAATAAATTTAAATCAAATTATTTTGTTGTTTGTTTTTTTTTTTTTTTTTCTGGGGTCTGACAAATAAATAGCAGCAGTGAGCAACACGGGTTCATCGGTTCATAATTAAGTACTAGGCTAGCTGCCCTCCTGGGCCATTTTAAGCCTAACTAATTTTCCTTTTTTTGTGATCAAAATAACCTATCCCATTTGTTTATAGATTGGACTTACCATCCCATGGTCAATAATTATATATTACCCCTAATAAGTATAAATGGAACATACCATAAATAATTGGAGGGGGGCAATGCATGGGCTAAACCATTTAGGAGCTGCCTCTGTTAGTAGCACAGGGGATAATCTCATCCAATGGTTCTGCGTGAGGTAATTGTAGAGCAATAGGTACCGACAGTTTAAATGAAAAGCTCAGGTTTCTAACTGCAAATAGCTTCCATGTAGCCAAGTCATACGAGTTTATTAGATATGTAATCCAGAAGAATATAATGCAGCAATGTAGAGCATCACCTTTTAAAATGCTGTAACAGTACTAGTGATCTACAAGTGCAGTCAGTACCTGAGGTAATAAATTAAATTTTCTATCTACCCAGTATCAATAATTGAGAATACTATAATACTGTTAGTAGAGAACAACAATACAACAGCAAAAAACACAACAGTGCAATATTATTTAAATGTAATAACTCTGCAGCAGTACAATGCATTCAGAAGTGCAGTCTGTATGTAAAGCCAGAACACAGGTTAATGATTTCATTGAATTTAATAAGGAAACTTAGCTGAGAGATAGGTCATCTACAACAAAGCTGTGTGTGTGGGGGGGGTAGTATCTATCTACATATATATATATATATATATATATATATATATATATATATATATATATATATATATACATATATATACATATATATATATATATATATATATATATATATATATATATATATATATATATATACACACACACACACACGCACACACACATACACACACACATAGGTACGAGCCAATTTCCCTTTTTGTGCGTGAAAATAACTATCCCACCATTTGGTTCGAGACTGGTCTTTTACGTTAGCCCTATTGAGAATAATGCATAGGGTAAAGCATTCAGGAACTGTCTTGCCGCTGCCCATTAGTAGTACAGGAGACAGTCCTGAGACGAATTTTGCTTCCCAACTATAGATCTAAGTTGCACTTGAATATGGACAGGGATGAATTTTGTCGATGAGGAGTCTGTTCCAGAGCAGCAGTATCCTCTGCGAGATGTACCTGTCCCTCCAAACCATTCTGTTGAAGATGTGCAATATTTTCAAATCTGTATAAATATTTCCAAAATAAAAGGGATTTCAAGCTGTTGCATAGCATGAGGAATAACTTCAGATGATGATGAAAAATTATTTGATATTTGTACTGGTAGCATTTGAGAGATGTTTGGTGTTATATACAGATAAGCACAATATTTATCTTAATATCACAGTATAGAAGCATCTAGAAAATAATTTCTTCTTGTTACATGAAAGATCCAAGTCTCCTGGACAGATGTGCTCTGAGATAATATGTTTAATAGTTTCCAATATATGAAAAGTTCTTTATGAAACTTTAGAGGAAAACAAAATTCTGGGTTTGTGGGCAATATCACTGACAAATACCGATAGTTAAGCAACAACAGAAGAGGCTCACCACAGCTATTCTTCAAAACAGTTTAATCCAAAACGAAAAATATATACAGGATCCAAAAGTGAGCGCTTTTACGTTCTAACAAACGTTTCATCAGACTTCCAAAGTATAACTGTTCATATCACTCATACCTTATATAACTTTTTTAAAAACTCATTCATCCAATCACTCAATAAATGTTATTATGACATCATAAAAATAATTAATCCTTTAAAAACACATACATCTATTTCTAAAACTTCTTTCAAAAGAACATGCAGTGAAAGCACAATATCAAATCACTAAATCATCTTTCTCACACAAATGCAATCATAAAACTTATGTAAACATATGAACATATATAACAGTTGCATAAATACATATTCAAAAAACTACCTCATATTTTTTAAAAATATATATAAATACATATATAAAATCATATTTTTCATGCTAATACTAACTTGTGTCTTTTGGCTTTTCCCGGTTAGGGGTCGCCACAGTGGAACTCCGGTCCGCTAATGATTGGCAGGGGATTTTTCATGCCGAGTTGCCAGCCCTGATGCACAACCTTCAATGAAGGCACGCCCATTCATGCATGTCTCCACGCAGAAGACGCTCTAGCTGAGAATCGAACTGGACAGCGTCTTACTGTGAGGCGACAATGCTACCACAGCACCATCACCGCAGTTTAACTATTTAATATTATAGCCATGTGTTTCAAAATTCTTTCCTAATGTACATATGGGCACTTCACTAAAAATGGTTTAAGTGATACTTTGTCATTCAAACCATGGGCTCTATGTGCTTGCAATCTCATTATCCATTTATTTTCTATTTCCTCTGTGTAAACCTTAATATCTCCCAATCTACCTGTTTTTTTTAAACTAATTCCAGTTCTCTAAATTTGAATTTATGCATAGTCCCATATTCTAAAACATGTCTAGCTAAAGCATTCCCCTCATCTTCTTTATTGATGGCATAAATATGCTCCCTAACACGTTCCTTAAGTGTCATGTTTGTCTTTCCTATGTAAAAGGACCTACATGTTTGACATTGAGCTAAATATATAAGGTCTCTAGATCTGCAGTCAGCATAACTATGAAAAATATACTGTTGCCCTGTATCAGGATGTATGAATTTATTTTCATTAACCATATATATGCATTGATTCCAATTCCTGCAAGAACATGTTCCTTTTTTCTGTACATGTGGTCCTTCTCTTACATTTTCTTCATAGCAAAGCAATCTTTTCAATGACTTCATGTTCTTATATGTAAAAATCTGCAGATCTAGAGAAAATATGAGAATGAATAGAGCGTGTCCCTATTTTTCTGGCCAAGGAATGGAAACTCACAACACAGCCATTGATAAGACATCCGTAAATACAACATTTTAGAAAATATCATTATATTATACAAATGACTTTTATCATATTAAGAATATAATAAGTAAACACTGGAATGTCCTTACAGTTGATCCTAATATTAAGAAATCAGTAAGCGAAAAACCACAATTTATATTTAAAAATAAAAAGAATCTGCACAGACTTTTGTGTTATAATAGTTTAAACTCAGATTGTGAGGACAAAGTTTTTCTTGGTACTGTCCCTTGTCAAAGATGCAACTATTGTTCATATATATCTTCTTCAAATATGTTTATACACCCAAATACTAGCAGAATGTTTACATTTAATATTAATGCCACTTGCAATTCTGAACACGTTGTATATCTAGCTCTCTGCTCTTCCGGTCCCTCCTTCTATGTGGGTAAAACCGATCGAATGCTTAGGGACAGGATTCGAGAGCACCTCTTATCAGATTCATGTTCATTCAACTATTAATGCCCTTTCTAAGCATGTATTAGAAACGGATGTCACACATACTTTCCATTTTTTGGTTATTCATGTTAACACACCTACTATCAGAGGAGGAAATATTACGAATTATACAGAAAGAAATTAAGTTAATTGGATTATCAGACTGTAAGCCCATATTCCAACAGGGCTTAATGATAAAGTACCTTTAAAACCAGCACTCAGAAATAGGAGATACCATTATAAATGATTTTTGTGCTAATATATTTATTATTTAGATACACATATTACTAAGAAGTATATAACGTTTAACATTATTATGCATTATATGCATCTATAAATGAATATATTATGATTTACTATGCGTTTTATCATCATGTTATTGTATTATGTTTTTCTTTTATTTAATTATGTAGAGCTATTGTGATTTGTTAATTGATTATGATGTCATTTTTAATGAAGCTGTGATTCCATATATAAGGAGCTTTGCATTTAATGTGCATGTAATGGTTTGATAAAGCTATTTTAGCAAAAGCGCTCACCAGTTTGCAAATAAACCTGTTTTTACCGAAGGAGTTTTATGAAATTTGTTCTACTGTATTTGGATATCTATTTGGTCTGAAAAGACATTTGCGACTAATTCTTAATCCTTTTTGCATTTGTGGTCTGAATCTTTTATCTCTGTGTCAGTTTCACTGGCTTGAAGAGTTTGGACATTTCAGCCCGATGCCCGTTCTGAGCATCTGTTATACGTTACAAAACATCCTAGTTGTTGAAGTTAAAGGGTAAATTCTAGCAGATTATCATAAGAAAGTATTGCAACACTTAAGACAGATATATCTCACTGAAGTAAAAAGTATAATATTTATATATATATATATATATATATATATATATATATATATATATATGTGTGTGTGTGTGTGTGTGTGTGTGTGTGTGTGTGTGTGTGTGTGTGTGTGTGTGTGTGTGTGTGTGTGCGTGTCCCATTCAGAAGACCATCTCAACAGAAAGTCAAACTTCATATGGCTGAGACCATATGACTGATTTTCTGAAATGTCAAAGCTTTTAAACAGAGATCCTGGTACAGAGGGGATTGGGGAATTTACTCTTTTCCCCACTGTAGTGCAGTTTCGGAGTTGGTATATATATAATATGCAGGTGGTATGGGATGTGCAAGGGGCCTACCCCCCTGCAAAAACACAGATTTTTGTTGTTTTCTGTTGTTCAAATTTTTGGAAAGTTGATCATATGACTTTGACCATATGAAGTTCAACTTTCTGTTGAGTCAATCTTCTGAATGGGATCAATCTATATACATAAATATATATATATATATATATATATATATATATATATACATACACATATATATCTAGGTCTACTTCAAAGTACTGAAAAAGCCATATCAGAGAAGACTTAATCATCAAGATGACATCGTCAAAACTTTAAATCATCGAACACCTTGAACTCCGAAAGCTATCCTTAGGAAAAGAACCACTTGGCTGGAACAAAAAAACAAACAAGGAAGCAAGTAAAACCCTCCAAAGTGGGGGGCTTCACTCCCAAACTAAATATACCAATGCTAAGATCACACAACATTGGGAAAAGGGCATAGTTTAGTATAGTGGCTAAGTGGTTCTTTTCCTGGGATTAGTTTTCACTGTTCTGGGAGTATTATGATGTAAAGATTTGGCGACGTTGTCTCGATGAATCTATCTTCAATATTCTGTTACTCTAATCTTTTGAAGATATATATATATATATATATATATATATATATAAATATATAAAATTACTTATATTCTAAAAAGTAATATATTACTTTTACTAGTTACTAACTAAAGTAATGCGTTACTTTTACATAAGTGTAGTTTATCAATTATAATATAGAGATTTACTCACACAAGTAAGCACATGCATATAAGAGTATTATTAAAGTTTATACACAATGTTACAATGATGATGAATAGCATTTAACAGTTGAAAAACTCCAGCAGATTACTCTCTATAGCTGAGTGACACACTGGTGCAGTGATTAGTGTTGTCAACCCACAGTACGTGGATTGCTGGTTCAGTTCTGGGTTGGGATGCCTTCTGTGTAGAGTTTGCATGTCTTCCCTGTTGCTTGTCTTGTGTATTCAAACAAGACAATGAGGCTTGGCTGTTTGTTTCAAATGTTTATTATACACTGACTAGAATATAACACTTAAATGAACTAGCTAAATGACTGAGTGCTACACACATATATGCTTTCACTCTCGCTGCTTACACAAAATGGCGCTCTGGCACTCTGCTTGCATATGCTCAGTACTTATATGCGCGTGCCCACAAACTACAGTGGCTTTAAAGGTACAACAAACAGTATGATCTACATCTGCCCTCATTGATAATTTTGTCATGCAAATGAAAAATGACAATCACATAGACACAAAAATTATAAACACACAAACAATAACAATAATGTCCAGGTTGCCGTGTTTCTAGGATTATGTCTTGAGATATGACCTGACCTCATTATATAATAATCAGTACTGGGTTTAGAAACATGGGGACAGTTACTGGGGAATGTTCATCATTGGGAACTTCAGGGGCACTTTCAGGAATGAGAACAGAAGATGAATTGTTCTCTGGAACAGGAACATTTGATAGCATACTCTGAGAATTACAGTTTCAATTACAGACAAGATGCTGTAAAACTGGCTCGGACACCAGCAATAAATGTTTCCAATTCCACCTGAATTCCATTCCTTGTGACTCAGTGATGTACAATCTCAGCTCCACACATAGATGTTTCACAAGTCCTACTTGATCAAACCCTTTTTCTCTCTGCATCCTCACAATTCTCTTCTCCTTTTAATGGATTGAGAGGTTTGCTGGTTTCATCATAACAGAATTTCTGTGACAAACACTTTTTCATGAATTGAGCTTTTACTGCTTTGTTGTTTTTAGCACTTGGAATCAGCAAATTCTTACTGATTGGTAGTGTAGTTCTAGTTTGTCTCTATATCAATCTCTGAGCAGGTGAACCAAATAAATTGTCTTGAGGAATGTTTTTGGGATTAAGCAAAATGAGAAAAATATCGGTTTTGTCTCTCTTGGATTTCTCCAACAACAGTTTCACACTTTGAACTGCACGTTCAGCCAAGCTATTAGATTGTGGATACTCAGGACTACTAGTAACATGCACAAAGTCCCATGTCTCAAGAAATCTTTTTAACTGCTAACTTGTAAACTGTGCACCATTGTCAGAAACGACTTTATACAGACTACCATGGACAGAAAAATGTCTCTTCAATTTCATAATGACAGTACTGGAAGTTAGGTTAGGAAGTAGGCCACTCTCAAACCAATGTGAATAAGAGTCTACTAATACCAAATAATCTTGACCATTCCATTTGAAAATATCTGTGGCTATAGTCAACCAAGGGAGTTCAGGAATCTGGTTCAGCTGAAGTGGTTCTTTTTGTTGATGCAGTTTAGTACTATTACAAATTGAGCAAGCTGAGATTTTCTTCTCAATATCTTTTGAAATAGAAGGCTAAAATACAAGTCCTCTTGTGCTTCTTTTGGTAGAATCAGTTCTCGGGTGACCTTGATGCAAGATTTTTATATATTCTTGTTGAAAGGATGTGGAAGAAAAAGTTCTCACTTCCATAGCTTCAAAAAATCAGCTTTTTCATGGTCATTGTGGTCATTTGGGAAATCCGGATAAACTATTAGCAAGATAAAGATTTTTGCCTTTTGTGTAAACCATATTGAAATTGTACTCAGTTGCAATCCTGCTGGAGCTGTGTGCATTGGTTTTCTCAAAATAGCAACCAGAGGTTGGTGATCAGTTTCAATCTGGACAGGTTGGCCATAAATATAACCATTGAACTTTGATCATATAAACACTATTGCCCAAAGCTCTTTATTCAATTTGCACATACTGCATCTCAGTGTGAGTTAAAGTTCTCGACACATGTGCTACTGGTCTGCCCTCTTGAAGAATTACTGCACCAAGACCATATTTTGAAGCATCACAAGAAAGATTAATAAGTTTGTTAACAACATAATATCTCAAAGTGGGTGGACTGGCAATTATCTGTTTCAGGACATCAAATGCTGCTGGTGTTGTTCCGACCAGGACCAAGTTACATTTTTGCATGTCAGCTCTTGTAGCAGTGCTGAAAGCTGACTTAATTCAGGAATGAACTTGCCTAAATAGTTGACCATGCTAAGAAAATGTTGTAAAGATATGGCATTGCTTGGAGCTGGCATTTCAAGAATTGCAGCTTGCTTGGACAAATCTTATTGTAAGCCTGAACTGGTAAACAAATGACCCACATAGGTAACTTCTTTTAGCCTGAATTTACATGTCTGAGGATTCAGTTTAAGATTCAAAAGCATGATCTAGAAATTTTCTGAGGTTTCTATCATGTTTGACTTCACCGTTGCCTCCTACAAGAATATCATCTACTATAATAGCACATGGATAACCAGAAAACATTTGCTCCATCACACGTTGGAAGACTTCACTGGCAGAATTTATCCCAAATAGCATTATCAAAAATCTGTACCTTCCAAATGCTGTACTGAAAGTGGTTAGTAAGGAAGATTTTTGATCAAGTAAAATCTGCCAAAATAAACTTTTTGCATCTAAGGCAGAAAAAATAGTGGCATTTGGCATCAGGGCTGCTACTTCAACTGTACACATGGGATGATGAAGTCATTCAGTGCTTTATTCACATCTCTTGGAACAATTCATATTCAAATGTCATCTGAACTTTTTTTATGAGCTACTACCATGGAAGATTCCCATTCAGTTGGTTCTTCTACCGGAAAGATTACTCCTAAATGTGACATTCTGTCTAGCTCTGCTTTTACTTTGCCCTGCTTTGCTACTGGAACCTTCCATGCTGGTCTGACAAATGGGCTTACCTAGTGGTCTAGCTTCATGGAGTACACAACTGGGAGTTTGCCAAGCCCATCTTTGAAAACAGCATATTCAGAAAAAATATTCTGTGTGAAACCTTCATTGTTGTTGATGCTTAAATGGTGGACTTCCTTATTAAATGAAAGCAGTCCCATTTTCAAATTATCTTTGAGGCCTAACAATGACTGCACATGTCGTTTGACTATGTGAAACTGCAAGTCATGGCTGCTCCCAGCAGAATAGCATGAAAGCACTACTGAGCCTTTGGTATGAATCTCTTCACCGCCATAAGCAACAAGCTTCACACACTTTGCCAAATCAAGTTTTCACCAGCTTTTACCTTAGCAAACATGTTTACTTACACATTGCACTTTGAACCAGTATCAACTTTGAGCTCTACAGATCTCCCATTAATCAGTACAGTACAAAATACTTCACTATTTGCCAACAAATCTACTGCATTAACCTTTTCCTCAAGCACAAAGACACCATCAACATAAGAAGTAGGGTCGCAGCTACCTACTTGATCAACTTGCGTCTTGGCATGCTTGCTCTTAATGTGCCTCTTTAGATTTACAAATCTTTCTGAAATGATTGCACTGTTTACTTTTGTGACATTGCTGACCAAAAGCTATGCACTTTTGTCATTTAGGTTCATGACTGCCTTCCAATTACGATGGCTGACTATGAGGTTTACCATGAGTTTTGCTAAATCACCCCTCAGTTGTGCTGCATGTGCCCTAGGTTTTTACTAAAGCTGTCCTGGGTTTCATTGTGAGAACCACACTCTTTGGCCTATACCTCTTAACCTCATGCCGCATACTATCAACATTTATGCTGGAAGAAGCTGCAAGCATGCTCTTCTCATTCAGAAGCACATCCGTGTGCTTTTCTCTAAGATCATATATCTGACAAATCTCTATGGTATTGCTTAAAGTTAAATCATGGTCTCAAAGCAAAATCTTTCTCACTGCATCATTATTAATGCCACACACAAGCCTGTCTTTTATCAGCTCATCTCTCAGATCACCAAATCTGCATGTTTTTGCCTTGTTTCTCAAGTCAGTTATATATGCTGCAAAAGTTTTACCGGGCTTTTGATCTCTTGTGCAAAATACATGCCTTTCCATTGTAATATTCATTTAAGGGTTGCACATTTCTTTAAATTTACATTTTAAGCATGCAAGGTCTTCCTGCTTTCAGCCTGTACCAGAATATGGTGATCTTCCCTCTCCACTGCATAAACAGCAGGTGCAGACCCAAATGAACAGTCTCTCTCAATGGCTTCTGAACCAGCTAAATTGAGAAAAATAAATGCTTTTGTACATGCGTCTTTATCAGAAAAAGCAGTCTATATGAAAATATATTCTTGCTAAAACACACTCCAATTTTCAGAAATATTATCAAACACAAGGAGACCAGGTCTGTGAAATCCCTTTGCCATGCCAAACAAGTATCAAACACACACCAGACACTTGTAATTATATTCAACTGCACAACAGAATCTTTGAAATAACTGTACTCTTTGAAAAGACTGTACTGTAATACTGCACACACTGCCAACACTTTACACACTTTAGATACTTTGAATAGCTTTAGTTAATGTGAAAAAGTAGTACATTGTGAGACAGTACAGTCATTTTCTCTTTTTCAAACTTTTTTTGTATGATTTGGATATTGTTTCAAATGTTTTTTTTATTATGTTCAAGTACTTTTTTTCAGTATGTCACAATTTTGAACATTTTGTTTATTCAGTAATTGGCTTGGAATTATTTGCTTTATATTCATTGAGGGGAAAATCATTTAAATGAGTTTAAGTACCTGGAAATATTTTCTGACTTGTTGATGAGTCTCTGAGATTCTCTATGAGGCTACTGTAAAATAATCATTACACATCAAACCTGACAACTTCCCATTAAATCTTTCCATAATAAAGAAATATGTATGTAACATAGCATAGCATAGATCTAAATCAATATACCTCATGCAAATGTCATTAGGACTACACCATTCTGGATCCCTGTTGATATAGTTCCAGTGATCTAAAAAGCACTTGGATAGATGTTTCCACTGCAAACTACAATGTTTATTCACAAAGAGAGAGCACCACCAACCACAATGTAAGATTTAACGCTGACATACAACCAGTATGTTTTCGTCAAAAAACTTCAACTGATGAAGAAGGGCTTGACCACATCATCTTTAGAGATATATCATACTGACATATGCTCTGTCTTTCATGAAAAGAAGGAGGATTAATTACATGAATTAGAAGAAATACACCAGGCCCTTTCTTGGGAACCGACCTGCTCTCCAACCTTGGCCAACATGGCTCTGAGACAACTGTCAGCATTCCTATTTTCCCATCACAAAGCTTTATCTTCTGCTTTCCACTTCCAGAAATGCTGTAAATACCCCAAACAAGTGCTGTCACCCCTTAAATGCTGCACCACGAAAATTAAAATACTTATGCCAGCAAAAGCAGCTCAACTGAAATTTCTTAGAATGACTGCCATCATATATGCAAAGGCCAAAATCCAGCTGTCCAAAGTCCTAACCCCAAACTTAACTGGATTCCTCTGCTAATGACATTGTCATATCTTTTGATACCAGGGTATCCACCTCTGCAATCCTTCATAGCCTAACTACTTCTATTAAATCAAAAACTCCATGACTTTTCTACTTGAAATTTTTTCCTGAATAGACAGGAGGATAAGGGACACTAAAAAATGCATTTTCCTGCTAGCCCCTTGAGACTAAATAGTCACCTTGCCAGTAGTGCAAGTACTAGCTCACCAGAGGCGGTCAGGACATCTAAGTCCTCTTTGAACTCTCCTCTCCTCAAGCTTACTGTTCCAGTTGACATCATCCTCCACTAATCTGAGCAACTCCTGAAGCACAATCCTGCTTTCTTTGCTCAATTCCTGAAGAAACCCTAAAGGGGACTCAGCTAATATATGCTGGCCTGCCTCACCTTCCATGTTGAGAGATAAATCTTGCTGATGTTGGAAAGAATTCGCAGAACCATGACATCATGCAACAACATTTGGGGCAGCACACCAGCAACCTACAACTACCAACCCTAGGACAAGGAAGAAGACCCATTCCATCCACTCTGGAATGTAGAGGAACAACTGGGAGCCAAACCATGGAATGCAAAGTAAATTCTGAGATCTATTACCTCCTAACCCTTCCCAGGTCTCATTTGCGAAGTGCTGAGCTCCCTTGAACTATTATAAAGCCTGGACTACCTACAACTAAAATTAAGTATAGCAGAATGCATGTAACAATAATTTGTTCTCTCTCTTTTAAAATACTTGTGAAGTATTATCCTTAATCAAATATCTTCCCATAAGACTGAAAGGAACCAGATGTACCCTTTACCATTCTACAAAGATACCAGCACAATGCATTCCTCTGTACCCTGGTCACCTGAGTGAAGGTAACTGGTCACTGTGTCCCCAATCACCCATGCCAAAGAGGCTATTCCCTCTCTCCCTCCTGTTCTGCCTCATTTCCTCCCCTATTTACCCTGTGACCCTGCACTTCCTTTAACTTCCCTCTCTGCTTCAATGCTCTATATAATAAATCTTCCTAAAATCCTTGCTTATCACAACATACAACCATGTCAGGTATACATGGCCAAATACGTCTGCTTAGCAAACTATTTATTTAAGAAATCCATGTGTCCTTGTTGCTTCCTTTGGCATGCTATCATTTTCTGTTGTACTCTATATATAAATAGTAGCACAATACCCTGGTTAGGCGCAGACTTCCCATAAGTCTACAAAGCTAAGGAATGCTTGTAGCGCTGTCAGAAAAGACTGGGGGAGAGCATGATGAACTGCTTTCAGTTTTGATGTTAAAGGACAATTTACTTTTCTGTTTCACTCTCAAACATCCAGTCTAGCATTTGTTAAACACATTTTTTCACCCTGTTATTTTTTTATTGTTTTTTCTGTGCTTTTGAGTTGTTTTCTCTGTCTTTGTAGCTGATGTCAAGGATGTCTTAATAATGGAACTGTTGCAAATGAATGAAACTGACTAGGTGATGTGCATGGTATCAGTGCGATGGAACTTTTCTTCCCGAGCCTCCACTGAAAAAGGGCACAACTGAGCTGGACTTTCTCAGTAAAATAAATAAACAAACTCATACTGCAGGGATTCCTGCAGTATCAGTGCTGACATACAGGGTGAGCTGTTCCTGTGCCACAAAGACACCACACACATCATTATTTGCACATTTGCATTGCTGTTTCTCACTAATACAGATTTTCATAGTTTCACAGAATGGCATGTTCAGTGATATTGTCTGAAATGTACATAGGGTTACATGAGTTCCTATTAGCTGACGTAACTCATTCACTCCAATAAAGCTCAGGAAGTTTGCACTGTAACTTCCAATGGAAAGAGCCTAAGCCTTTTGACAGAATCAAATTATATCCTCACATTTTAAACAAAGATTCATATCGATGGAACCAGAGTGATTATGAAATATGTATAAATGGCAAACCCTTCAGCATAAACTATTTTTGTAGTGGTAGTATTCTTTAGGTTCTAGGTCTTAAACTGAACGTTATAAGTCACAATAAACACAGCAACTATTACATTTGCAATATTTTGATTTGTAATACTTTCGACCTACAATATCTCAGCAACCACTCAAGTTTCACATGTCCTCTCAGCAGCATTTTATTCAATTAGCTGAGACCTTTCATATGTGGCTAAGGAGTTCTGTCTTACTTGGTTGTTGAGATATTTAGAAAAATGTGAAAATTATATGTATATAAATTAATATAAAACAACAGTTAATATCTATTTACCTGCACTAGACAGACGTCAAATATTAATGCAGTTGAGTTTGCCACTGTGCAAGTTTTAAGATGAAATATTTTGAAACATTGTACATAGCATGGTTTTAGAATTAATGATGCAAATATGAACAAGCAAGATTTGATACCTAGAGGCGTCAATATGAGTTAACTGCAGATGCACCTGGAGGTGTTACTCAGATGTAATGAGTTAAGCAATCCTTGAGCAGTTTTTTACCTTGTTTTGCACTTGGGCAAACAGTTATCATTTGCATAGCATGTTACTCCAAACATGCATGTTTTGGAGTCGGGACCTTATCTGTGCACCTGCATTAAGCTCCACCCATATGAAGGTACAAACAAGTCCAGAGTGGTGTATTGAAATTTGATTCTAAATCAAGGGAACCATTTTATGCCCAGTTAAAACATAAAAAGATACTGCACCAAAGCAAATACAGTGTGCATGTAATATATTCATTGTGTTTTCATTCTAAAAACCCATGGTGCAATTGCCACATGATGTATGCATGTAACTCTTTCTCTCTCTCTCTCTCTCTAGATAAATATATATATATATATATATATATAATTTAGTTAACATTTGTTTACTGGGAAAGTCCGGCTTGGAACAAAGCCAGTTTTCAGCAGTGGCCCGGGGAGAAATGCTCCAGACACATGTCTTTGTAACGTGGGAAGAACCCACACAAATGCAGGGAGGATATGCGGACTCCACACAGAACGTACCCCAGCCAAGAATCGAAGCAGAGAGCCTCTTGCTGTGAGGTGATAAAGCTACTGCTGCACCACTGCTCCATATAGATATATAATCTATATACATACATATATATCTATCTATACATGTATGTATGTATGTATATATATATATATATATATATATATATATATATATATATAGAGAGAGAGAGAGAGAGAGAGAGAGATTACAAGATTTTTAACATGTTTTCATTTAATTTTATTTAACTTTATGGGCTATTGTATGGAAACTTATGATTTATAGATGTCAGTATCTCCGAAGAAGAGGACAGTTTTGTTTCCTTTTAATGTGTAGGTAAGAAATTGGATAGAGAGTTACAGTAAGTGGTATTTTATTTGTTTGATAAGTATATGAAATGGACCATTTGGGTTGCTTTTTTAATTATGGCCTTACTATGATGAAAACAAATGAAGTAGAATCTATATAACAATACATATAATAAGAGTACTAGATTTATAAAACTGAAAATTATCATAGTCTTTAATAAATTATATTGTCAGTTTCTTCACTGGTACGATTTAGGAACCTGATATCCAACTTAACACAGGTTAGATTATATTGTAATAACTGCATGGAAATTATGTAATCTTCCAAAGAGAAAATATGCTCTTAATGTTGACTGGCAGGGTCATGAATGAAAAAAGGTCTGCAGATCAAACAAATTACCTTGTTAGCAAATAAACAAACAAATCAGTAAACAAAATGGCCTTACATCTGTTCATTTGCATAATATTTTATGTTAAAGTACAGTAAAAACTTTCTCCTGAAGAAACTGTGTGTGGATATTTCCTAACTGAAATTGTAAATGATTTCCATAGCTTGGAGTCATGAATGGAAAACATTTTGGAGGCACAGGTTATAGCATGCCCCTAATTACTATAAACACAGACTAGTGTCATTTGACCTACATCGTCAAATTACTAGTATTTCTGTCAAAGACCAGTGTAAAGGCCTGCATAGATCTAGGCAGATTAGTTTGTCTAAATGATGGAATAGTCCCATATCATTTTCTATCATCTTTAGCATCAATGACATTCTGCCAGCACAATTAGAGTTGCAGAATTAAACAGTTAGATTTTTAGTTGCACCTCGGGGTTTGAATCCCATCTGTTACTGTAATGAATTGTCTATATTTTCTTTGTGTGAAGTAGGGTGAAAAAATCTGAACAGTGGTCTCTCTGAGCCTTTAAAATTCCTAACAAATTGCAGAAATTATGCTGTACCCATATAATGAATTTCTGTGGTTTGGGAACACCTTTGTTCTTAACAGCTGTTTACAATGGCCTGCCAGGGAGAATAAAATAAAGATAAATATTGCAAGTAACTTATTGTACTTTGAGTCTATGTAGTAGAAATGTTATAAATTACTACCTAACTGAATAATCTAGGAGGTAAATTTGTGTTTCTTTTTGAGAGGTAAATACTATATTAAGCAATTCAAGAAAGAATATCTGGACAGATGTGCCTGAATTATTTCAGATTACAAATTTCTAAAGGCTTCAGTTAGCATGGAGAATGGTCTAGTCTCCAATGTAAAGCAATGTCTTTTGGCTTTTTCTGGTTAGGTGTCGCCACAGCAAAACTCCGGTCTGCTATTGATTGGCAGTGGATTTTTACAGTGCCAAGTTGCCAGCCCGACGCCCAACCTTCAAGGAAGGCACACCGATTCACGCTCGCATCTATCTGCATGTCTTTAATGTCACTCGACCATGGGGAGGACATGCACACTCCACACAGAAGGCATTCCAGCCGAGGATCGAATGGGAGAACCGCTTTCTGTGAGGTGACAATGCTAACTGCTGCACCATTGTGACACTATGTAACACTACCTTAAACCCTGCACCCACCACAATATTGATAATAGAGGTATTTTACACAGCAGTAATGTCAGCATGTGTTGAAGAAACTGCTTCTTCCGGAATGATACACTAGAAACATTGTTACTGAATTCTATTATGTATTCATAGCTCAGTTTGCAATATGATAATCTTTGTGAATTTTCTAGCTTTGTCTAAAGAAGGCCACCACCAACTCGGTACTTGTTTGCCAACATCTGTACTGAGAGCATTACATGAAAAATGTTGTCATTTGCATTACTAAGATTAGGATTAGACAGATGGCATGTCATGTCTGCTGTCTGATATTTAAAGCATAATTTTATTTTAAAGTCATCTCCTGTGTTAAAAAGGCAATGCTAGCCTGGAGTCCTGCACATAATATTACTCTTGCGCTCCAACTGTGTGCCAGCCGCACATGTGCAGCCAATGCATCAGGAATACAATATTTTAAATGACACAGTTTGGGTGCAGACTGCTTTTGCAATGTTATGTGTAGGATTCTGAGCTGGTGGCAGCCTAGCTTTTGGAAAAAATATATAAATTGCATGCTACATTAGTATGTGTTTATACCAAAGCTTAAGGTAGGAAGGTGAGAGCAGTTTCCAGAATTCATGGAGGATTTTCTCTGATGCTTCATTAGAATATGCTGCTTTAGAAAGAGGAAGGCATTTTCTTATAGTCACCTATGTTTAGACACGCAGGGGAAAATGATAACCCAAGTGCAAATTATTTTGAAATCCAGCCTTGAATCTGCACTGCTATAACTTTATTGTATTACAACACTTATTTTACACAACAGTTAATAAAAGGGCATTCATTACTGAAAACTTTGACATGAAGCTGAAAGAATATATCGCATTATATTTTAACAATCTCAACTGTATAACTTGTTTAAAAGAGTGACATGGCACATGGTGTATCTTCCCAGTGCAGAGACGCCAGTGCACACAGAATGACATAGCTCAGCTGAAGTTAGCACTGTCACACCCCATATAACTTAGCTACATCCAGTGCATTTGATAGCAATGATCCCAGAATAAAGGTGATGTTAAATCAATGTCATATGACTTGTAATACAATAATATGGATTATATTGGGAATGCATTTTGAACTGAGATCAACCCTCCATTTTGAAAAGTATTTACAAAGGTTTCTAATACTATGGTAAAACTGTTTCTTTTCAATATAGATGTCATTGGCTAAATAAAAATAAGCAGATGACTATGTGTAAACAAGAAGTATGATTTTATCTGCTTATATGAAAGTAAAAAAAAAATCCATGAAATGCCATTATTGGCTTATAATCCTGAGTAGAATTTTGGACCTTTCATTTTCCCAAAAGCCTATGTTTTACGGTTTGGATTTGAGGTTTCCTTAAATAAATGTCTTGCCTTGTCCCATCTTGTCACTTCTATGTACCAGTAATGACATAATTCCCCATATTGTCTTTTGGACCTCAAACTGCACAGACCCAAAATGATGTTCCACATTCAAAATGGCTACAAAATTACTTTCACCAGTTCAGGTTAAATCTACCTTGAAACCTAACTCGCAATTCAACACTAAGAGAAGAATATAAAGGAAATAAGAGAAATCTGAGTTAACAACAAAGTATCATAACCTATGCAAATCCACAAACAAACTTCAGTCAATTGTCCTGTTCCAAGGTGGGACAGCATACACAGAAACACACACTGTAGTGTGTATTCATGGTTAGAAAACACTTTTGTTTGCCATCTGCAAAGTGATTTGAAAGCACCTTTAAAGTGAAATGAATTTTGTTCACAGCACATTTTTATAGACTGCCTGGGAAGTCAGGCAAGTCTGATGTGTCTGAAATTCTCACACCAAGTGTAGCAACCATTTATTTCATATTCAGTTTCAAATATATATATATATATATATATATATATATATATATTTATATGGGTCTCTGTCTTAGTATCAAAAACACGGTTCATCGAATCATGTTTTCGATAACATACTTTAGCAAAATGCATACTGAAATAGGCATCCTGAGCCGATGGAACAGCTGTCTCTTGTTTACTGACACGTATTACATGAACCAACAGACACAGCATGTAAGAGATACTTGTATACAATATTATTGGAATCACATCTCTCTCTCAAAGCCGCAACAAATAAGTAGCAGTTTGTCAGTGCCACACCACACAACACTAAACAAAGCACATGCGGCTCAGACCTAAAGACCTATCTATTCTGAGGCTCTTAAAAATATCTTTGACTTAGCCTCTGATGTCACTCAAAGGGGGTACAATATATATCAGCCTGGGAAGAGATGGTAGACAATCCGAACTTGTTTGAAGTGATTACCCACATCTGTCCATCTAAGGCTTCTGAATACTGGCAAAATCCCTGTCTACCTTCATAATACCTTTTTTTAGTCAATGTCAACCTTGTAAAGACTCCAACATAACTAAACAGAATTTAGATAACAGCAAGGTATTGTTTCTTAATGCCACCAGTCTTAACAAAAGCTTCCACTTCTTACAAGTACTCTTTCCTTGAAAAATAGATGACTCGACACTAAATTTAAGTCACATTTGCTTTCTTGAAAATAAGCATATTTCACCTGTTCACTGACACTGGATTACAGTGAATAATTTGCTGCTGGAAATGTCTGTGGAGTCGATGTCCTGTGGAGTAACTTGGCTAAATGCTTCTGCAGAAACTGATTTAAGATTGCCTTCATCCCACATATTAATGGTTTCTCCTTGTTTCATATGAAAGATTGTTTTCTGCCTGTGGTGCGTAGTTCATTAGAAAGATTAAGAACAAATAGTAAAGCAAAGTAAGAAGTGACACTACTGTCTCATTAAGTTTTTTCCCCTTGTATATCTCCAGTGAACTAACTAATAAATTACTGCACTCCATAGGCATTGAATTACTAGCAAAATACAATACTATCTTTTATGTGTATGCATGCCCTGCAGTTAATTATGATTATATAGGCTGACTGACAGTTTATTCTCTCCATTGCTGGTTTATTTTGTGTTAACAATGTGGAGCAGAAATGAAAACTTCCCCTTTAATAATGTTTGACGTCTGTCCCCATCTCGGGGTATCAGTGACATACCTCAGTCATTTCTGTCACTGCTTAATCCGGTTACAAATCCTTTCTAAAAGGAAACACAAAAGCATCAACAGTGGCTTTCTGTAGACTGTTAATTTCTAACTTGCATAAGTTATTAGGAGAATTTTTGGAACCTTTTCTGGCGATGAATGCTTTCGCCATACTCTGTTAATCATTTTGATGTATTCTGCACCCAAACAAGACACATTTGCATTCTACAAGTAAACTTATGGGACATTGGAGCTTTCTTTCCACCTCTGTAATATATATCTCATAAGTTTCTGTTGTAAAAATGGCCACACTAATAAAACTGGCTAAACACTGTCAGATGTTAAATAACATTTGTCAACTGATCACGACACAGCTGTATAATAATGTTTATGCTCTGTAATCCAGACTAAGGCAGTGTTATGTCTGGTTAGAAAACATGAATAAATTACATGTTTTCTACATTAATTAATTAAAGTAAATACAGTAAATATATTACTTAATTATCTTTGGGTTCTTCTACAATATCCACAAGGGGAATTAGATGTGAGAACCTGCTGTTTAAATGGTTGAATTGCTTCTTTTACATTTATAGTGTGTCACTGAGTACCACAGAGACAAAGGTCGGTTGTGCAGTGAGTTCTTCCTGTTGGAAAGAATAAGGAAGTTCTGGTACTTCAAATGGCAGGATCGTACCATCTGTCTGCAAACAGGGTGTGCACATAGGCTCCGAGAAAGATACAGAAGTTCTAAAAAAAATTCTGAGTTAAAAGTTGCAGCAGGCAAGTTAAATTTTCAATGAGTGTTCCAGTAGATCTGTCATCTAAACCATTTTGCAAAAAGGATTTGTTACAATTATTGCTGATGTTACCATCAAGACTTTTGACTTAATGTGGTACGTTCTGAAAGGCATATTTCTAAATTTAAGTCCTTATAAACAGACAATGCGTATTTTAAATACTGTCTGTCAGTTAAGATTGTGCTTAAGGTATTATGATAGCAACAATGAAAGGAAAATAAAAAAAACTGATGGACGAATTTGATAATTTAAAAAAAGACACTACAAAACAATGTGTTTGACTTTACTTCATTACATATCATGGGCCACAGCTCTATGATAATTTGTACTACCTTATCAGAAAAGGGGCTGTACTTCATTACATATCATGGGCCACAGCTCCATGATGATATGTACTACCTTATCAGAAAAGGGACCGTACTTCATTACATATCATGGGCCACAGCTCCATGATGATATGTACTACCTTATCAGAAAAGGGACCGTACTTCATTACATATCATGGGCCACAGCTCCATGATAATTTGTACTACCTTATCAGAAAATGGACTGTACTTCATTACATATCATGGGCCACAGCTCCATGATAATATGTACTACCTTATCAGAAAAGGGACCGTACTTCATTACATGTCATGGGCCACAGCTCCATGATAATATGTACTACCTTATCAGAAAAGGGACCGTACTTCATTACATATCATGGGCCACAGCTCCATGATAATTTGTACTACCTTATCAGAAAAGGGACTGTACTTCATTACATATCATGGGCCACAGCTCCATGATAATATGTAGTACCTTATCAGAAAAGGGACTGTACTTCATTACATATCATGGGCCACAGCTCCATGATAATATGTACTACCTTATCAGAAAAGGGACTGTACTTCATTACATATCATGGGCCACAGCTCCATGATAATATGTACTACCTTATCAGAAAAGGGACCGTACTTCATTACATATTATGGGCCACAGCTCCATGATAATATGTACTACCTTATCAGAAAAGGGACTGTACTTGATTACATATCATGGGCCACAGCTCCATGATAATTTGTACTACCTTATCAGAAAAGGGACTGTACTTCATTACATATCATGGGCCACAGCTCCATGATAATATGTAGTACCTTATCAGAAAAGGGACTGTACTTCATTACATATCATGGGCCACAGCTCCATGATAATTTGTACTACCTTATCAGAAAAAGGGACTGTACTTCATTACATATCATGGGCCACAGCTCCATGATAATATGTACTACCTTATCAGAAAAAGGGACTGTACTTCATTACATATCATGGGCCATAGCTCCATGATAATTTGTACTACCTTATCGGAAAAGGGACTGTACTTCATTACATATCATGGGCCATAGCTCCATGATAATATGTACTACCTTATCAGAAAAGGGACTGTACTTCATTACATGTCATGGGCCACAGCTCCATGATAATATGTACTACCTTATCAGAAAAAGGGACCGTACTTCATTACATATCATGGGCCACAGCTCCATGATAATATGTACTACCTTATCAGAAAGGGACTGTACTTCATTACATATCATGGGCCACAGCTCCATGATAATATGTACTACCTTATCAGAAAAGGGACTGTACTTCATTACATATCATGGGCCACAGGCTCCATGATAATTTGTACTACCTTATCAGAAAGGGACTCTACTTCATTACATAAAATGCACTTTCTTTGCCTTCATTCTTCTCATCACTCCTGTTAGAATTATAAAAAACAGAATAATACATACTCCCCTTTATTTCTCCTTTGACACCGTTATTCCTTGCAAACTTTAAACTTCTCTGTGAGTAGCCTCTGCTTAATAATCTTTATATATAATAAACTTCATCCATAAAAGTCCCCCATACTATATCTTGGAAAGTATTCATGGAAATGCGTTTGAACTCCCCATAAGGTAAGGAATCAATAAGATGGGGTGGAAGCATGCTCAAAGCATGCAAACGTTATTAACTACAGTAGGTTTACAGATGGGTTTATGTTGATCCTTCATTTCTTCATACACAAAGAAACACACATCCAAAAAATGAATCATCTTAAAGTTCAGATAACTAATCTTCAAACCATGAGAACTGGAGTTCAGTCTCTCAAAAAATACTTCAGAATCCTCCACTGAGCCCCTACAAATCAAAAGCAGGTCATCTATAAACTGTTTATAAATCCCTCCCTGCTTTTAAAGAACTCAGTTAAATACATAAATTACTTCTCAAATTCACCCATGTATAATATGGCATACGAAGGAGCATATGCTGCGCGCATAGCTGTACCTCTCTTTTGCAAGTACACCTTATCATTAAACATGAAATAATTATGAGAGAGACATAACTGGCTTTAGAGGACTTTACAAGACATACGATTTGTTTGTTTAAGCTGTGGAGGGTATTCTTCCTCTGGTGAGCAAGTCCCGTCTTGTGCACTTAGATAACCGTTTCTTCCTTTTGTTTTATAACCTTTTTATACTTGCTGTCTACCAGGGTGGCCTGTTTCTTCAGGAGGACCTGATTTTGATCCTCACAGGTACAGACATGTCTATACAGTTGTTTCAATGTCTATACAGGGCACTTGTATACTCCTCTGCATAGGAATTATTGTTAGATGTGTTAGCAGGGGGAGTTGAAACTTTTTATACCCTCATTTAATGGGCAAAAGTTTACTTTTGAGAATATTTTCAATTTGCTTGCTCCTGTGGGGGTGTCCATTCTGATCTTTATTCAAATGAGACAGATATATGGTCTGACCTCACCAGGGATGGCAGCACATAGGGGGTAGTGCTGTGACACTCCATGATGGTGAGTACCAGATCCAGGACATTTGAGCCCCTTGTAGGGGTGAAAACTAGTTGTTCCATAGCATTTGAATTAAAGTCCAGGAACCTTAGGTTGATCGCATTTCCGATCATATATGTTATCCAGTCTAGCTGAAATCTCCCTTGACCATAGTGTTTGGCTGTAGAGGAAGTGATTTTAGCAAGTCCAGGTAGTTGGTGTATTTTTCTTGGTTCATGGTGGGAGACTTGTAGCTAGTGATGATGTGGTAGGGTGTTTTACTTATATTGTACCTGGAGTAGCTGTAGAGAGTCATACTGTTTAACCAGTCTCGAGGTGTATTTGGATTTAATGAAGATGGATACACCTCCACCTTTATTTTTTTCATGCTCGTTTTGGAGTATGAATACGTGGAAGCCTTTGTAGCCTTGTATGGCCGGGGTGCTCTCGGTGGCCTTGAACCAAGTCTCAATAACTGCACAGATGTCAGCATCTTCCAAGGTGAGGATTGCTAAGAAGCTTCGATTTCACAACTCGACTTTTGAATCTAGGTTATTGAAAGACCTTAGCATGAATAGCAATGTAAGGGTTATGAAGCCTCATAAGGGAGGGGGCAACTATGATAATGAATACCACTGATTACTCTGGTAGAATGTTTCATCTGTTTAACAATGATAATTAATATGTTAGGACATCAAAAAATGAGACCAATATTGCCTATAATAAAACTGACTTATTTCTTGAGGATCTAGTTACTTAAGATGTGATAGACAATAGGTTATTATGATTTTTACATGCTAAACACCCTATAGTCCTTAGTGTGTTTGGTATTCATAGGAAGTTACTAGACTAATGGCCCTGGTGCCCTTACAAGCCTAGCCAAGAGTTTATCCCCAAAAAGAAAACTCATTCAGCACCTGTCACCCCTGTCAATGAGGAACACATGTGGAACCCCTGGGACAAATTTGTAGTTTCCCATCCACTCATCAAGGTTCACTTGAAGAGGGTCAGCAAGGTACTCTGACATGTATGGGAAGTCTATTCCAGAGACAGGCCAGCCTCTGGGAGACAAACCTGTCTCTACAGCAAGTGGTGTTGATGTTGCATATTAGATTCAGGCCTTTTGAGTGGGTAATGCATGGGGACTTAGATTTACGGATATAGAGCATCTCTAGTAGGGTAGGGTCCGAGATTGCCTTGTAGGCGGGACACAGATCACCTCTGAGCAATCTGTACGATATCATGTAGAGTGATAGTGATTTGAGCCTGTCCGGATAGGACAGGTGTTTGAGGTCATGGATTCTCTTTGTGAGGTATTTCTGTGGCTTTTCAAGTTGGTGCAGATATTTGGAGAGGTACATACCAAACAGGGTGTAATATTCAATTGTTGTTCTAATGAAGGAGGAGTATAGAGGGTAATAACCTCCTTTTGTTCTGGATACAATCCCTTTACTTTTGAGATAAACCAAGTAAAAGGCTTTTCTAATCACTGCCGCTACATGAAGGTCGAATGCGAGATTATCAACCTGAGTACAAAGGTCTCTCACTAAAGGTTGTGTGTGTAGGGGTTGCCATTGATGTAGTAATCAGTACGGAGCTGTGTTTTTGCCAAATGGTATGATGATACTTTTTTTTTTTTTTTTTTGCATTTAACTTGAGGCCAAGACTTTGGCACCAGACATTAGTTACTGTGAGACCCTCTTGCAGTATGTTAGCATCATTTGAAGAGTCCATGACAGCACCCAACTTACTATCATCTGCAAACTTGGTTAGCCACTGGTCTTTTGTCTTTGCCTGTACCTCTGAGAAGTAGATGCCCAACAGTAGGGGTCCCAGGACATATCCCTGGGGAACTACACTAGTGACAGGTCTGCTATCAGAATTGGAGGTGCCTATTTTGACCTTGAGGGTCCTGTTGGTGAGCCAGTTGGCCACACACCAGATGAGATAGGGATTTACTTCAAGTTGTGTTAGCTTTACGATGATGCCCAAGTGGAGGATTGTGTCAACGGCTTTGGGCAAGTCAGGGTAAGCTGTATGTACGTACTGACTTTCCCTCATCCAGGGCCTTGGTGACAGTCTCAAAGAAGTCAACCAGGTTCAACAAGCAAGATCTGCCTTTGACGAATCCAAACTGCGTGGGGTCAAGTGCTTAGAGATTGCCTAGGTCCTTGTTTATGAGATCCATAATGATATACTCCATGGTGTTACAGATCAGACTTGCCAAGCTAATGGGGTGATAGTTTCCTGGGTCAATAGTAGCACCACCTTGGTGGAAGGGGATGACAATGTAGTTCTCCAATCTGCTGGAATGAAGCCTGTACTTGGACTGTGGTTGAATAGAGTGCTCAATGGCAAAACCAGGTCTTGCTGGAGATGGTGCAGAATACAGCCTGTGATACTATCAGGACTCATGGCAGCTGTGTTCTTTGCCTTGTATAGGGACTTTAACACTCTGCTCTGAACCTATCTGCTTAACAGGTTGGCTACGTCAACAGGATTGGTGTAAGTGTTACTATTAAATACTAATTCGGAACAAACCTGGGCTTTGCAATGGGAGGCTCCTAACAAATGAAGAAGGCTGTGGTTTCCCTTTGTTTTGGAGGCTAGTTTTGATTCATAACTGGTTTTGGAAATTTTCACTAGTGATTTTAGTTGCTTGTTGAGGCTAAGGAGGAAGTTTTTCCAATTTTGAATGTGTTCCTTTTTACCCTTGGACAACAGTTTCTTCCTTTTGTTGTAAAGCCTGTTGAAAGAGGATGTCCACCAAACAGGTTTGTGTTTCCTTGTGGAGCAGATTTTTGTTCTGTTGGGTATGGCTAAGTACATGCAGTTGAACAGGTGCTTGCATACTATTCAGCATAGTTGTCTGCATCCTCTGAGGAGGGTGGTGATGTGAGGTTACAGATACCTTCCCTTAGGAGGTTGTAGTCAGCTTTTAAGAAGTTTTTTGCTTGATTATGACTGGTGGGGGGGGGGGGGTGAGATAGAAACTTCGAACAAAAGAGTCCAATGATCTGATTTCACCAAGGAAGAATGGGAGGGGATGAGACAAGTTGGTCTAGTGCTTTAAAATTGATGAAGTCAAGGAATCATTGAGTGAGTGCATTAGTGCAGGAATAGTTCACCCAGTCTATGTTGGGTTACTTGAAGTCATCAAGGATCAGAGTGTTGGGGGGCACCTTGATTGGGTCAAGTAGATCCAGGTAAGATGAGTGGGTGTCCTGAGTCATGGAGGGGGGGGTTGATAGCTGGCTTTAACTTGGATGGGTGTCTTGCCGACTGTCAGTTGCACCTGGAGTAGTTCCAGTACATCATACTGGCAAACCAGTCTGGTGGTGTGCTTGTCCTTAATGAAGATAGAGACTCCACCACCCTTAGTCTTCCTGACCTCATTTTGGGGTTGGAATGTGTGGAATGAGGTATAGCCTGGTGGAATGCTCTCTACAGCCCTGATCCCAGTTTCTGTGACTGCACAGACACTGGCATCTTCCAGTGCAAGGAGAGCCTCCAGTGAGTGCATTTGCTTTTTGACAGATGTTTTATGTTGGAAGATTTGTCTTTGGGACATTCCCTAAAAAAGACACAATGGGGGAGGTGAGAGCCTTGGCCAGGATCCAGAATCCCAGTGGTGACAGATGGAGACCATCTCTGGCCATGCACTGAGACCTGTCAACCATTTCATCCCAGACAGACAGATACTGGGTCCCCTTGGAATGACACCAGAAACTAAGCCAATTGTTTAAGTCAAATATTTTTTGCTGGTATTGTGGATTCATTCTTGGTGAAGGTAGATGCTGTGTAGGGCTAGGGTTATACCTGCCGGGAACACATACTCTGAGAGCTCAATCATGTCTCTTGTCATATAGTCCAGAGAGGTACATCTCAAGTCATTCACACCAACATGGACAATGACGGAGTCAGACTCTTACTTGTGGAGAAACTTAAGTGCGTGCGTGATGTGGCATGACCTTGTCCTTGTCGAGCCTGGTGAGGGAGACATTGGTGTGTCTCACAACTGAGTCACCATTGACTAGTATGTTTGGTCTATTGGTATGCCTTGCGGGCTGTGTTTGTGAAACACTGGTGTGTTGTCTTGTGTCTGTGATGTGTTTGGTGTTGTGTGTGGAATGTTTGTGAGTGTGTTTTGGAGGTCTCTCTGGTTTAGATAAGTTTTTTTTTGAGGACCTCTGCAAAGGTGGGTGTGTTTTGTGCATGACTATGTGATGTGGTGTTTGTGCTGGCAATCTACTTTTTGTCAGGAGTACTGACCTGCAAAGATTCACAAGAATATTGAGAAAACCCCTTTTGACCTATTGTGGCTGCTGGTGGATCAAAAAAAGTATCCACATGGATAGAGTAATTAAATCCTTAAGTCTAAATATCCCTATATTCTTAAGGTGTTGTGAGAATTTTTAGGTTAAGTGAAATCAGGTCTTTCAGCCTAGTTGGTATCTAGTTACTACTATAGATGTGATAGATCTTTTTTCTTATACTGTCCATGACATAGGTTTGAACTGGTTTAATGCAATTGTGAATTTCTGTATAACAGGGATGTCAATCTTATTGTTTAATTTATGGAAATTATTTTTGAAGAATAATTATGTTAATTTTGAAGGGGAATACTTTAAACAAATCAGTAGGGTGGCAATGGGTGCTGCATATGGCCCTCCTTTTGATGGTGTAGTTATGTGGTTTTGGGAACAGAAGTTTGTTTTTAACTCTGTATACTCTCATCTTTGTTTTTTGGATGATACATTCGTTACTTGGAAAGGTGAACTTGAACAGATAGTTAATTATACATCAACTCTGCTACGTTTTTTTTAAAGCTTATTTATCAGCATTCTGGACCAAATATTAATTATTTAGATATTTCATTACCTAAAGATTTAGATACAGGTAAATTAAATCCACTATATATAGAAAGATAATTTTTCTTTTTATTTTTGTAGTTATCATATATTTAAACAGAAAAAAGGTTAGTTAAGGGTCAAATGGTTAGATTATTGAGAAACATTTCTGATTATTTGGATTCAATTAAGGAGTTAAACATTTTGGCTAATATGCTTTTGGCAAGGGGTAATCCAAAGGACATGCTCACTAATATTAGAGATGAAATTTTACATGGAAGGCAACACAAATTTAAGCCAATTTTAGGAAAAGGCCTGTGTTATAATCATAGCAACAGAGATTATAAAGAAGCAATGCCAAGATATGAAAACAGCATTTACAATAAATACGACAGGAATAGCCAACATATTTTGTCCTTCATAAATAATAATCGGATTGTAATTTCTCATAAGTACTTTTGGAAAGCATTGGGTACTAGACATTGGTTTATTCATTCTAGACGGGTTTATATCACATGATCGAAAACAAAACATATCGAAGCTCCAAACCTTGAACTGAAAACCTCGAAACCGGAAACATCGAACGTGGGGAAAAAAAAACAGTACACACCCAAAACAACACAAAAACCACTCTATGCAGGGGGGGCAACCCCCCCCCACAGCCCCGCTACTTAAATATACCAACTCTGAGATCACACTACAGTGCAGTGAAAGGAAATCTTCCCATCCTGCACTCTATGGTGATCTCCACTTTACCCTTCAATGTTTTCCATTTCAAGGTTTCCAGTTCGAGGTTTGGAACTATGATATTCTCAGCTTTTGAGTTTGTGATATACACCCATTCTAGACAAGATAATATTAAGGAGAAACTTGAGATGGGTGTACATTTTTGTGTAAATCACAATATTAAGAAAACAGCATGCACCAAGAAATGTGGTGCCTCTGGACAGTGTAAATATATTTTTGAAGGAACTGAACTTCTTTTAAAAGTATTAACTACAAGTTTCAGAAACAGAAATAGAGTGTAGCTTCAAAAAAAGTATACAAGAACATTACTATGGTAGTAATGCAAAAAAAGGATTCTAATACACATTTCAAACACAAAGTAGTTTGTAATACTAATAAATTGTACTATTTCACAGTAGTAGAATGGGTTATTCAAAATCCCAGCGGGAGTCCTGGGAACATATGTTGGAATACTATGGCAATTGAGTCTTAATGCCATTGAATATCCTGGTTTGAATAACATTGTTTCTTTACATACTGTTTTAAATTTACATGCTGTTTTAACATGTGTCCTTTTTATCAGTTTGGAATGTTGGGGGTCTATTTAAATATTTTCATTGTTCTTAATTGATAGCATTTGTTTGGGTGTAATGTGCCATATGTATATAGTATATATAAGTGAGTTGTGCTTGTTTGTAAAATAGCTCTGATGAAGTCCTATGTGATGAAAGCACTTAACTTTGTTAAAAGTTTTTACTACAGCTAGTGGTGTCAATTGGGTCAGTCAGCCTTTTTTATTTGGTATAACGATCAGAATATGACTAAGGACACTAATAATGAAATTTAGGTGCATGTAATTGTATGAGGAGCAGAAGAAGCAAATGCAATTTCTGTGTTTGGGAGGAGTGAAAGCTTGTGAATGATTATTTGTAAGCTGGTTATGTTGTTGCAGGTGGGAGGAGCTAGGAGTCTTGTGATAGGTTAGAATTTGGATTGGGAAGGATTGGCTCAGATTAAAGAAAATGATGCTAGGGGTGGGTGGAAATGGTGGCAGGGTGTTGACTGCAGGGAAACCAAGCCAAGCATAACAGGATTGAACTGAGTCTTGCAGAGAAAAGACCAGTACGGATTAGCAAAAGTTATGTAGAATGTTTTAATAGAATTGGGTCCAGCAAAAGGAGTGACAATGTGAAAACTAACAGCAAAAATCTGGAAGTATTAACATGAAAAACAGGAAAGATCATATCAGTGAGAGATAGAAAAGAACAGTGTATGAAATAGCAGTATAAGGATTCTGAAGGAGTTAGAACTAGGCCAGCCAAGATGGGAGAAGGTAGAATGGTATTTAGTGAGATATATGTAGCATACAGGGACAGACAGCAACCAAAAATCAATATTAACTCACTTTGTCTTACTATTTAATATAATTCTTCATGTCCTAGATATATCATGCTGGCACTAACAAATTTAAAATTAATTTATTGCCTGCAGGTAACTGCATGATATCCTATTACTCTGAGTATATATTTATTTTATACTATCAAATGATTAAATAATAGACATTGTGATTCTGAGCCAAGTCGTGACTGAAAATGGTCCATGTATTAATGATATCAACTATTTAACAACAGTAAATGCTTTTTCATTAGTATTCATTATTGCAATGGGATTCCTTGTTCAGTCATTCTGAAGTTTACTTTTTCCACAGACAGCTGAAGTAACCCACATAAACCTATATTAATGAAAGTAAATTGTCAGTCATCACCACAGTAATATGAACTCTCCCAGAGCGTTTTAAGTTGCACCCAGCTACTGTCCTCTTCCAGCTCATAAATATTGCTAAAGAAATGTTAACTAGTGTAGTCTGCAGTGCAAGTCACCATTTCTTCAGTTTATTTGTAGCATGTCTGGTGACTGTGGGACCCCTTTTTCCATTTATTAACTCATATATTATTGCAACAAACTAAATCCATTCAGTAGTAGTGTTGCTGCTTCTCTACCATCATTTAGTTACTACAGAAGTTTTAGGTAAGTTTTTTTATTTTATTCTTCTATACATCAATTTTTTTTATCAGAAAATGCCTGGGTGTCCACATCCTGAAGGAAATAACAGACTGCTTAAGGAAAATATTACATCAGTAAACCATTCAGAATTCCATATCATTACACTCTGAAAGGGCATTTAAATGTTTTCACCAAGTGACACATTTACTTTTAATTCACATACCATAAAATTAAATGTTTTGCTCAAAGTCAGTGGATTAAGCCAGCCACCGCTTTTCTGTGAAAAATGTGTTTTATAAAGTAAAAGTTAACCTAAATGCTTAGCACACATTACATTTTCACTTAGTCATCTTCTGGAAGGTTTTTGTAAGCAGTTCACTAATAAAACTCAACAAACAGCATGCATAATAAACCAGATTATGCAAAGGGTCTACAGACTCAAACTGGCATCCTAACAACAGGTGATCAACAAGGGTTCTAACCTTGGGCCTCTACTCTTCACCATTGAGAATTACAGAATCTAAAACGCTTAATATATGCAGATGATATGGGATTACTATGAAGTGGTCATACATGTAATGAAATGAATATAATGAGCCTCATTACAAAATAATTTCTCACTACTCTGGAACTGGCAAAAAGATAGAGTATACCTTACCACACTAAAGTGTACAGTCATACTATTTAGGAGACGGTGGTTTTCAGAATTGTTCACCCTGTGCTTCATTGTATGAGGTGAACATAAATTGACAATTCTACCCCATCAGAAATATTTAGATGTAATTCTTGATCCAAACCTTGAGAAGTAAGCTTAACCAGTACTCGGTCAACTACAAATACCATCAAAAATCTCTCATCTTCGTGGTAATGAAGACTTGCTATAGCTATTAACATGTTACTTCCCAGTAAAGAATGCATACTACCAATGACTGCCTTACTTTCATCTTAAAACTCCTCTACATTGCAAACAGCAGGGAATAAAACACTGACATCCATTTAACTCAGAACTCAGTACTAACTGTGTGAATGTGACTGCACTACTTAAAAAAATAAAAACGACTGTTAGAATTATAAAGGATTTAGAGTACTTCATGCAACTTTTGACACAGCACCTCTCCAAAGTAAACAATATTTAACTTGATCTCTAAACCTCAGTTTGACTAAATATGCCTAATGGGTGAGGACACCACTCAGTTAATATTGTATGCATTATACTGCACCCTGTAAATATAGTCCATGTGAGTCTTAAAATTTGGGACCACTGACTATGAAAAATTATGTTTCAATTGCTACCTATTATGGACTGTAGTGTTAACAGCATGAAAACTTCATTTACCTATTGTAAAGCTGAGTTGAAGGTAAATTGACACCCTTACAGTTTTATTGAATCTGAAGTTATTGGTCATTTTGATGTTTTACATTTTAGCTGTAAGTTCATGGAGTGCTGGAATTATGCTCCAAAAATGAGAAAAAAGACACGCTTGCTAACTACCTTTTTTACGTCAAACATAAATTTTGTTTTTATCACCCTTAAGCACTGGTAAGATTTAGTTTCACGTTAAGAATTAACAGGAGACAGTGTCAGCCAACAAAGAACTACTTTAGAAAGGAAAACAGCTTTTAAAAGACATACTTTTAAGCAGAATATGTGGCAAAAGAAAGTGCGTACCAGTTTTTAAATCCATAAGTTTTGTAGAGGAGCACTTCATTTCTCTGGTCTGTCTGAACCGCTAAGCATGTTGCCATCTTTCTAAGACGCTGAATGCAACATAATACTTGTACTGTTTTTCTTTCTTTTTTTCTGTAGACTCTGAATGCAACATAATACTTGTACTGTTTTTCTTTCTTTTTTTCTGTAGACTCTGAATGCGACATAATACTTATACGGTTTTTCTTTCTTTTTTTCTGTAACTGGCAATACACACAACAGCTACAGTTCCATTCGCTAAAAAGATTTATAATTTGGTCACCATTTATAACCCTTTATTATACATTCACAACATGGATGAAAAAACTTGCCTCTTGGTCTTCGTTTTCACTGCAAATTTTTTGGAATCCATATATCAGACACTTTAAACGTTGGTTATGACTAGAGATTTGATCATAAACCTCGACATTTATTTTGAAGTTATTGTTATTATTCACTGTACAATGTTTAACAAATAGTAAATACATAAAATAAATAAACTTTAACACGAAAGGTCATGGTGGTTACCTAAAAATCTGCCTGTATTGCTAAGAAGTAGATAAAGCAACGTTAAAGAGTTACATTTTAAATATGACATTAGCATTTAGATGCAGTATCTGTAGACATGTATTAAAATCTATTTTAAATCTGTAAATTCCCATGCAGAAGGTCATCATGCCTTGTAGTGGCCTATAAAAATCAGCTTTCAGCTATGATTTGGAAGCAAAGCACCTACACATTATTGCAATCAATTAGCCTTTCAATGCAGAAAGTCTATGTGCTCTCAACTTAATACTATTTGTAAAAAAGCTGTCATTATATTAAGCAAGGTATGAGAACACAAGTCAGAAGCCTTAGACTTCACTAGTTGAAACTTGCATCTGAACTCAGCTGATAACAAGTCGGCATTAACCATCTCACCACACCCCAACCTCCATCTCTTAACTAATCAGCATTCTTATCTTCTATGTACTAAGAAAATAAAAAGCTTCTACTTTGCCCTATGGCATAGGAGATAAAGCCCTGACTGTGTACTAGACACCAGACAGGAATGTGGGAGTGAAAGGGTTATATCTTTGCACTCATCCCATGGGATGGAGGGACTGGTGTTCTGCTTGCATCTAATGCATGCCATTAGGTTGGGGGCATGTTTCTGTACTTGCAGGCATGCTATGGTTCACTCAGTATCTAGAAAGGACATGAGTGGTCTGGCATCAAGGGTGATGTCTACAATGTCACACTAGTCTCCACCGAGTTAGGATTTCCTTTCACTTTATAACTAAAATCCTCACCTCTGACGAGCATGATCTGCAAGGCCATGGAACGTATTATCATGTAACTTATAAACAAAGACATTGGCAACCTTCAAACACTGGACCCCACCCAGTTTGGGTTCATGAAGGGCTGATCTTGTCTCCTGAGCCTGAGTGACTTCTTTGAATCAGTCTCCAGAGTTGTGGACGAGAGTAAGGCAGTCCACACAGCCTATCTGGACCTTGCCAAGGCCTTTGACACCATCCCCCACTCTGGAATTATAGATAGACTTACTAAGCTGGGCATTAATCCCTACATCACTCAATGGGTTGCCAACTGGCTTACTGACAGAACCACACTGTAAAAGTAGCCAACTCTAAATCCAGCTCCTGACAAGTGGAGTACCTCAGGGTTCAGTCCTGGGACCGCTTTTGTTTGGCATCTACTTCTCTGAAGTACAGGCCTATACTAAGAGGCTCTGGCTAACAAAGTTCGCAGATGACTGCAAACTGGGAGCCATTATTGAATCCCCAAATGATGAGGATACTCTACAAAAGGGCCTTACAGAAACAGATGCTTGGTGCCAGAGCCATGGGCTCAAGCTCAATGCCAAGAAATGTGTAGTTATCCCCTTTAGGAAAAAACATGTACCCGTGAATTACCACACAGGTGGCAGTACACTAAACACCAAAAGTGTGATAACAGACTTAGGGACACAGGTGGACAGTGGTCTCACCTTCAATAACCACATCACCACAACAGTCAGGAAATCCTTCTATGTGGCACACCTCATCACTAAGGGCTTTTATCCAGAAAAAAGGTCATTGTCCCACTGTACTCATCCCTCATTAGAGCCATTATAGAACACAACGTCCTGTTTGATATGTACCTCTCAAGACATATGCAACAACTGGAAAGGCCGCAGAAATACCTCACTAAAGGAATCGCAGGCCTAAAGCAGATGCCCTAAGCTGACCACCTTAAAATACTCCAGCTATACTCTGTCACATATCGTCTACTCAGAGGTGATCTCTGCTTAACAAACAAGGCCATGTCAAACCTAGAGCTGTTGGACATGCTACACAAAGAAATCCCAATCCCTCATTGCAACACGCTCCAAGGATCTAAACCTTGTCATCACAGTAAACAAAACATGCTGGAGGGATAGGTTCCTGACCCAGAGACTCCCCAGACACTGGAATAGACTGCCCATACATGTCAAGCAGAGCGCCTCTTTGACCCTCTTCAGAAAGAGCCTTGATGACTGGATGGGAGAAAGGAAATTCACCCTGGGGATCACGTCAGTTGCCCTGCTAGACAGGGGTCCAGGAAGTAAATAGTGTGGGAAGAAATAGCCAGGAAATTGTTAAGGCTAGACTTGTATAGGCCCTAGGGCCGATAGCCTAGTACCAACCTATGAACCTGAGACCACATGTACAATGCTTATTTTCCAGGTCTCATGAGTCTTTAAGAGTAAGGGTGTTGTCTAGCTGCAGGGAAGGGTGGGGGGTGTAACACCTGTAAGGGCCCATTTTACATTTCAGGGACTTACAGAAATGCATGTGCAGAAGGGGATTATGTGTTGATGTCAGCAACAGGAGAACAGGTGGACAAAAAAAATGACAAAATATATGAAGCTCTTCACCTTGTACAAACGTACTCCTGGGAATAAGATATTTTGTTTGAAGATATTATTATATCTGCCTGGAGAAGATTGCAGTGGAACAAAGGCAGGCTGTTCGTCTTGTACTTTCATGTTTTCCATACTTTGTATAGCTCCACCCACCTGCTTACCTTAATCACGCAGACCATTTCCTAACCGTTTCACTTTAAGCCTTCTGTATACCTACCTTTTTCAGTCTAGCAAATAATTTTTCCTGATTGTTTTCTCTGTCACAGAATATCCTTTGTTATGGTTAAGCATACTGGTTTCCTTTTAAGCTTAAGGGCATTTTCACGGTATTGAGCATTCACTTTGAGAGGTTTTTTTTTTATATTTTTGAGTTTATAAAATAATCGCAAAGTCAGCCTGATTGCTTTGGCAAGCTATAATAGTTTACCCTTAACAAGTACAGTATCATTACTAACATTTTTGACTAGGAGCTACTATATCTTTAGAACAGATTTTACTATGTTTTCATAATGTATGTTTACGCGGGTATGTTGCTGCTTTAAAAGAGAAAAGTAGGCATTCTTTCCCTTTGTAAAGTTGCACTAGGGAATCAGTCACCTGCACTAAATGAGCCTAATAGTATTGAATCCAATCAGTATGGTGCGTGCTTGCTTTGTTTGTTACATCCTGTTACCCTGAGTAATCAATGTATATTTAACTTGCAACAAACGTGGTGGAAAATCTTCTGAAGTCTGTCTTACTCACAGTTTAGTAAATGCTTCCTAGATGATTAAAGATAGAATAACTATACGACTTTTTTCCAACTGCTAATTCAGACAGTTTTTTCACTGGATAATATAATTACATAGCAGAATGAAGGTAATTGTCTTAGAAAATGAATTTTAGGGTGATATTCACAGTCAGTGTGTTTAAACGCTGCAAGTAAAAGTGTGGGTTTTGAACAAGTACAGCTTTACCTCAGTTCAAACATAGTATCTACACGAAAGGAAAGTTAAGTTTGAGAAAATCTTATGAAGATTAAGGAATAATGAAACATTAATGAGAAATGTGAAAAAATGCAAATTTTGTATGCAAATTAGACCGTAAATCTTTGTGAGATTAATGGTTGCCTTTTGATGCATAACTGAGCTGATGGTTATAAAAAGGGAATCTATATTTTTTTCTAGCTTGCAGTTTACAAATATACTCACTTTTACTGCAAATCTCTCTGTTTTCTCCTGTTAGTTGCTGATTTTAATCACATCAGACCATGATACATGAAGCAGTACTCACTGGCCAAAGGGAAGAAGATATAGGCAAAGAATGTTACCTGAGTTTTGCTGAGCAGGAATTATTGAACACATTCAGAATGAACAGGAATATTATAAGGGCTTTGGTGAGCTTATATGGCCTACAATTAGGAACATGGGGAAATGCATGGCCTTCCTCTACCTGTAGATACCAGTGTATGTATATTTCTCACTTTACTTGCTCTGGGGACCATTCATCCATTCAGAGGCAAATTGGAGAAATAATTGGTATCTCACAGGCTTCTGCCTCTATATTGCAACAATTCCTCCACATGCTCTTGTCACATGCCAATGAGCAGATCTATTTCCTAGTGTCATCACAGGACTGAGCTACTTCCATCCTTGCCTTCTTTGGAATGGTGCACTTTACTGAGGTGTTTGATTTGACAGACTGCACCCATATTGCTATAACAGCCCATTCTGGGCTACAGGGTGGTCATACTGGAACAGGAAGGGCAATCATTCTATCAACTGCCAAGAACACTGAAGTGCATGGGTGTGACTGTGGTGGACCAGAATCTGGCCAAGTGGCCATGATTCTCACATTTGCCATGCAAGTTCATTCTCTTAACTCTTTACTCTTAGTAGAATTCCTCATAATCAGCTAGTGATAAGTGTAAATTATTACAGAGTTACTAACCACTGTTCTTTCTGTATCTATAAAGTGGCATATGTAGTATTGAGTAATTATGCTGTGTTTTAATGTGTGCCCATTCCCTGTTTTGTTTTCCAGGTGATGTAGGCTACTTACCTGAACCTTGGCTAATGACATCAGTCTGTAACCCTCGGGGAGCTGTTGGAGAGCACACTGCCCCTTTTAAGACATGGATTGAGTAAACAACTGGTCTGGAGGAGTTAGGACGCTTCTTCAGTATAAGCCTGTTACCAAATGTAGGATGTTTACCATGTGCTGCATTCTGTACAATATGGTCATGCATCGATCTGATGCACAACTGCCTTAGCTAGTCACCATTTGTGGCACGGTATCTCCCCCCTCTGTTTGCCCACTCAGTGATGATAGTCAGTGGCAGTAATATGGCAGTCCCTCCATTTGGCTCATAAAATAATGAAGGCAACTCTAAGTATAGCAATGTATGCATCTCTAATATTTGCATACAGAAATATATTACTACTGCAATATTTCCTGCCTTACCAGTAATGTGGTGGCTAATCCTGAGGATATTATATTGACATGCATGGATAACTGCCTTTTTCCAATACATTTAAGCATTGACATGCATGGATAACTGCCTTTTTCCAATACATTTAAGCATTGACATGCACGGATTACTGCCTTTTTCCAATACATTTAAGCATTGACATGCACGGATAACTGCCTTTTTCCAATACATTTAAGCATTGACATGCACGGATTACTGCCTTTTTCCAATACATTTAAGCATTGACATGCACGGATTACTGCCTTTTTCCAATACATTTAAGCATTGACATGCACGGATTACTGCCTTTTTCCAATACATTTAAGCATTGACATGCACGGATTACTGCCTTTTTCCAATACATTTAAGCATTGACATGCACGGATTACTGCCTTTTTCCAATACATTTAAGCATTGACATGCACGGATTACTGCCTTTTTCCAATACATTTAAGCATTGACATGCACGGATTACTGCCTTTTTCCAATACATTTAAGCATTGACATGCACGGATAACTGCCTTTTTCCAATACATTTAAGCATTGACATGCACGGATTACTGCCTTTTTCCAATACATTTAAGCATTGACATGCACGGATTACTGCCTTTTTCCAATACATTTAAGCTCCTTTTAGACACTGTGTTACCTAAATCTTGCTTTCCTTGATCTTCATCTAAACTCTGAGCACAACAGCTTTCAAAATGGATAACTGCAAAACACTGGTAAAACTGTGGTTAGGTTTGCAAAGTTTTTTAAACAGATTAAGCACTGATATGCTTAGCTCCATGATTTGCACAAAAGCACATAAGTGCAAATGCTGTTAACAGTGCAACTGTGAATGAGCTGTGAAGTGATGCATACAGAGCTGCAGTGTGCAAGTCTTAGGTTAATGGGCCAGTCCTTGGGCATATGGAAACAGTCTCTGAAGTGTCATGCTTTCTTGCACTTAGCCTGTGACACCCTAGTAGCATAGCTGATAGCCAGGAAACCTTTATGCATTGAGTTACAAAGTGGTTACCCATCAGGGAATGTATGCAGTTACAATAGCTAGGAACACGGCTACTGATACAGACATAGTAGCTTGCATGATTGAAACACGGCTACTGATACAGACATAGTAGCTTGCATGATTGAAACACGGCTACTGATACAGACATAGTAGCTTGCATGATTGAAACACGGCTACTGATACAGACATAGTAGCTTGCATGATTGAAACACGGCTACTGATACAGACATAGTAGCTTGCATGATTGAAACACGGCTACTGATACAGACATAGTAGCTTGCATGATTCTTTTCAGACTGAATTCGAAAATTCATTAAAGGAGGCGACTGCAAGTGGTGAACATTTGCCTGCGGACATGATTCCTTTGAGAAATCAATTAAAAAAGGCATTACAGTTCAAAAATCTAATCCTAGACAAAGTTTATTTTGAGAGATGTCTGGCTAAGAAACGTGCCTAAAGGACTTATATTTAACACATTTCCAAATAGAGGACACGAAAATAGTAAATTATTCAGTTCTGTCATGGACTTATCTAAACCAGCAGGCCTGAAATGATTGTGCTGATGGTCAAAGAAAATGAAAGGCAGATGCAGTCATTACAGACTGGCGTATAAATATTGGTTACACAGACAAAGTATTTTAATTGACAGAGAATAAGTTTTTAAGATAAAGTGTTTGAAAAAGTCAATAGCATAAATTGAAAGTTAAACAGCACAAACTAAAGAAATTGATTTCAGACAAAAAAGAAAATGAAAAAACACAAATTAGAAGGTTCAAAGTCTGCAGGGAATTCTAACCAATCAGAATTCGGTATATACGATGATGTCATGGTAGATCAAGAGCCTGATGACGAGGACATTTTTATGGAAGCTCAAACAGTGTGTAATTCTTCATGAACTGCAGAATGGAATAAAAGAAGAGAGAATTTATTAGTAAAATGACCCACCAATTCAGTCAGTCTGGGGTCATGGTTGTGTAATTCTCATATAGGGTTTATGGTCTTTCTGGGCTTGAGTACTTCAGATGGCAGGATATTTTTGTGACACTCTAACTTTGTATGCATTGGTTAGGAGACTGGAAAGAAATTGAAAAAAATACACAATAAGGTAGGCAGTGAGAAAAAAGAATAATAAATATAAGAAGGTTATCATACACTCCGCAAGTAGGGTGTGCGATGGATGAGAAAGAAAAAATTTAGAGTGAGTTGGATGAAGTGGTAGTGAGTGTATCCAAGGGTGAAAGACTGGTGATTGGAGCAGACTTCAATGGGCATGCTGGTGAAGCGCACAGAGGGAATGAGGAAATGATGGGCAGGTATGGTGTTAAGAAGAGGAATGCAGAAGGTCAGATGGTAGTGGATTTTGTGAAAAGGATGGATATGACTGTGGTGAATATGTATTTTAAGAAGATGGAGGAGCATAGAGTGATGTACAAGAGTGGAGGAAGATGCGCACAGGTGGATTATATCCTATGCAGGAGGGCCAGTCTGAAGGAGATTGGAGACTGTAACGTGGTGACAGGGGAAAGTGTAGTTAGGCAGCATAGAATGGTAATCTGTAAGATGTCATCGGTGATCAAGAAGAGGAGGACAAGTGTGAGAGCAGTGCCAAGGATCAAATGGTGGAAGTTGAAATAAGGTGATTGTGAGGTGGAGTTCAGGGAAGAGTTAAAACAGGCACTGGGGGGCAGTGAAGAGTTACCGAATGGCTGAGTAACTACAGCAGAGATGGTAAGGGAGACAGCAAGAAAGGTGCTTGGTGTGACTTCTGGACAGACGAAGGAGGACAAGGAGACCTGGTGGTGGAATGTTGAAGTACAGGAGAGTATACAGAGGAAGAGGCTGGTGAAGAAGAAGAAGTGGGATTGTCAGAGAGATGAGGAAAGTAGACAGGAGTATAAGAGATGAGGAGCATGGCGAAGAGAGAGGTGGCGAAGGCTAAGGATAAGGCACATGGAGAGTTGTATGAAAGGTTGGACACTAAAGAGGGCGAAAAGGACCTGTTGGCTAGACAGAGGAATTGAGCTGGGAAAGATGTGCAGCAGGAAAGGGTGATAAAGGATAGTGAGGGAAACTTATTCACAAGCGAGGAGAGTGTGTTGAGCAAATAGAAAATGTACTTTGAGGGGCTGATGAATGAAGAGAATGAGAGAGAGAGAGAAGGTTGTATGATGTAGGGATAGTGAACCAGGAAGTGAAACAGATTAGCAATGAAGTAAGGACAGCTATGAAGAGGATGAAGAATGGAAAGACTGTTGGTCCAGATGACATACCAGTGGAAGCATGGAGGTGCTTAGGAGAAATGGTAGTGGAGTTTTTAGCCAGATTGTTTAATGAAATCTTGGAAAGTCAGAGGATGCCTGGGGAGTGGAGAAAGTGTTTTGGTACCTATTTTTAAAAATAAGGGTGATGTGCAGAGCTGTAGTAACTACAGAGGGATAAAACTGATCAGTCATAGCTTGAAGTTATGGGAAATAGTGGAAGCTAGCTGAAGAAGGGACGTGATGATTAGTGATCAGCAGTATGGTTTCATGCCAGGAAAGAGCATTACAGATGCAATGTTTGCTCTGAGAGTATTGATGGAGAAATATAGATAAGGTCAGAAGGAGTTGCATTGTGTCTTTGTGGACTTAGAGAAAGCATATGACAGTGTGCCTAGAGAGGAGTTGTGGTATTGTATGAGGAAGTCAGAAGTGTCAGAGAAGTATGTAAGAATGGTACAGGATATGTACAAGGGTAGTGTGACAGCGGTGAAGTCTGCAGTGGGAGTGACAGATGCATTTAAGGTGGAGGTGGGATTACATCAAGGATCAGCTCTGAGCCCTTTCTTATTTGCAGTGGTGATGGACAGGTTGACAGATGAGATCAGACAGGAGTCCCCGTGGACTATGATGTTTGCAGATGACATTGTGATATGTAGTGAGAGTAGGGACCAGATTGAGGAGACCCTGGAGAGGTGGAGATGTGCTCTAGAGAGGAGAGGAATGAAAGTCAGCAGGACTAAAACAGAATATATGTGTGTGAATGAGAGGGAGGGTAGAGGAATGGTGAGGATGCAGGGAGTAGAGTTGGCGAAGGTGGATTAGTTTAAATACTTGGGATCAAACGTTCAGAGTAATGGTGAGTTTTGGAAGAGAGGTGATGAAGGGAGTACAGTCAGGGTGGAATGGGTGGAGAAGAGTATCTGGAGTGATTTGTGACAGACGAGTACCAGTAAGAGTGAAAGGGAAGATCTACAAGAGGGTAGTGAAGACCAGCTATGTTACATGGGTTGGAGACAGTGGCATTGACCAAAAGGCAGGAGTCAGAGCTGGAAGTGGCAGAGTTAAAGATGTTAAGATTTGCACTGGGTGTGCAAGGATGGACAGGAAAAGGAATCCGTGTATTAGAGGGTCAGCTCAGGTTCGACGGCTTGGAGACAAAGCCAGAGAGGCGAAATTGCATTGGTTTGGACATGTACTGAGGAGGGATGCTTGGTATACTGGGAAAGGGATGCTAAGGATGGAGCTGCCAGGTAATAGGAAAAGAGGAAGGCCTAAGATAAGGTTTATGGATGTGGTGAGAGATGACATGCAGGTGGTTGGTATGACAGAGCAAGATGCAGAGGACAGGACGACATGGAAACAGATGATCTGCTGTGGCGACCCCTAATGGGAACAGTCGAAAGAGAATAAGAAGATTAGTTTGAGAAAGTTGCACCAAACACCCTACTAGACCACTAGTACACCGTGGGTGTATTTTAGAGAACACATCTTGGAGGGACCAGAAATCAGGGAGCTGGGAGTCGGGCAGTTAGCAAACATGCTTTCCATCTCAAAATCATCAACAGGGGAACTCCTGCAAACACTAGAACACATAGAGACATTCATCTCAAATCATGGATTTTTACAATAATACAAGTCTGCCATATTTTCTGAGACACAGGAGAATCAGACAAACTTACTGGGACCATACAGATCAATCTTACTACAAGAAATGGCTGGTATGAAATCAACAACAGGACTTTTCCAGTGAATAACAAGTAAAGTATTCCAGCACAGTGACTCTTTTATTGATAAGACTGAGGTATCTCTGTTACATAAAGAGTCTACTCTTATTGCTAGCTACCACAGCAAAGTTTATAATACACAAAATCATTATAATCATATACTAGAAATTTAAACTTAAATGTTTTGTGTGGGAAAGGGCAGTTTTCCTTAGATAGCAGTGTTACTGCTTTTAAGAAACTTCATGTTTATACCCCTGTTCTGTATCCAACCGTAGGGAATTTTGAAAAATAAAAATGCTTGAGAAAGACATGAGAAGACTTTTGGAACTCTGTGGTCAAAATAAACAAATAGAGTTTTATAATTTAAATACGTGTCAAAGAGAAATAATGAGATGTCTATGAACATAGATATATGGAGGCTGACAAGAGGGGGGAATGTTATGAATAATGTTGAATATATCAATAGAATGTTAAATATGTTCAACAAAGATGGAGGGGTTTAGTGAATGCACACAAAATGGGTAATCATTTATCAGACCTGCAATCCGATTTGGTTATTACTGATGCTGTATTTCTTATGTGGTTTCTAATCCAGATATTCAAAAAATGATTCGAATTCTTAAGATGCATGAGAATGATGTGAATTTTCAAGTTCGGTCAGTCATAACAGCAACAGGGTCCAAAACTGAGCAGATGGCCCAAATAGTAGAAAAAAAAAAAACATTGAATGTCTTACTGCCAAGGATACTGTCATAAATGAAAGACCCTTTTGGTCTGATACACAAACTCAGTACTGTTAGTCTAGACACACGTAGTACTGGTATCAGAGACCACAGAGATATTTGCATTGCAAATTCCAAAAACTCAGTGTGGAAAGTCCAGAACCACAATGCTACTCAAAGCAAAAAGGCTTTATTGAAAAACCCACTAAGCTCGTTCATCCTGAATGTAAACAGACTTCTTCAGAGTGAGTAACACTGAAATAAAATGTCACAATTTAAATCGTAATATGACACATGCAAGATAATCACCACATATGAGTGTTTAACAGCAATCAACTCAAAATCCTGCAACAATATTCACTTTCCTCATGATGGGTGAAACTCCCTGCAACTTAAAATCCCATATGTATAAGCATATAAAACATTAAAAAGTCAATACCGACTCAAAAAAAAGGACTAAAAACTTAATAATGAAGTCAGTTACAATGATCATAAATCAGGACCCCTTAACTTCAACATGCTAGATATGGATATAAAATTGTTAATACCAGATGATGCGTTAGTAATCTGATTCAACTGCAGACTAACTCGGTGTGGGTAGTTTGTTCCAGAGTATGGGAAGTCTCTATAGAGTGAGTTGATGTATTACATTAAGACCAGTGTTTGGGGACGTCTCCTATTTTTAACACTATAATTATTGCTATGTTCAATGCCATGACTACAGCTTCTTTCCCTGTGCTGATTTGCTACTAATAATGTTATGAGATAAACTTGGAGTTATTTCAAGACTGCAAATCCTAAAATATTTTCCTTGTAACAAAATAGTTATTATTGCATTTCTTCTGTTTTTCACAGACACTCGTACTAAATATTACTTCTAAAATTATTTCACAATTGATTTTCTACTCTGTTAATATTACTTTTATATTGTATCGTCTATGAATTTATTTACCTTCGGTAATTACAGTGTGCTTGAGAATTTGTTCTGTTTTCTTTTTTTGTGAATCTCTTTACCAGGCCTGTGCCTACAAATAGTCTATAGTGATCAGTGCACTACCCCATAAACAAACTAAAAGACATAAATATGTATAATATTTCCTTGTTGCCTTGGATACAGATATAGTAAAAGCCTAAACTTCATGCAATGGTACTGTTTTTATTTATCTTCTGAAATTAAAATCTGGTATGTTTTATTTGGCAAGAATGGACCCATGCCCACAAAGTCCCCAGTATCTTTGTTGCATTATAGAGTTCTGTACTAAATCTAACTTTATATTTTAAACATGTGCTGTTATTATTATAAGAAGAGAGTCTCATATATGGCTGTACTGATCAAAGCATAAACTGAGTACCCACATTATTCCTGAGTAGAAGTCATATGTGAAACAGCTGGACTTTTGATCTATAACCAACTTTCAGAAAACATTAACAAATTGTATTTTAATCAACTCGTATCCAAAGCACGTGATGGAAGCCATAAGTGAAAACATAGTTTACTCATAAAACAAAAATAAATGAATACAATCAATAATATACCAAAGTTTCCCAAAAACTGAAATCAACTAAGATAAGAGAGACCAAAAAAAATGAGCTGTTCACCAGTTACTATCAAAGGAACTTGAGTGACCAGCCTAGTGGGCCAAAGCCCTGATGGATGATCTCTGAAAAAAAGAATGGCCCAAAAGCCAAATCACCTCTTTTCCTGCAACAGAAATAAAAAATAATGTCTTATGTATGACAAAAAGACAGAGACTCACCTTCCCATTCTTTGAATGACCCACACAGTGTGCCCTTCCATGGCCAAGTCTGAGGTACGACTTATCCAAAAGAAATGGGAGGACTAACCTTGTGGATGAATTCCTTTCTCTGCCAAAGCCTGGCTTAAAAAATGCATTATTCTCTGATAGGTTAAAAAGCCTTCCCAAGGCCTGCATGAAAATCAAGCCTGACCTTTTCTGTAAGGGAGTAATATTAAATAGCAAACTGACCCGATGCATGGGGAAAGTGACTGTCCAGGTGCAACTACTGTCCTCCTTTACCAACTTAATTAGTCTTGGATTTCTTTAAACAAATCAACACAAAGTCGCTGTGGATGACAAGATCCTTCCAACAAAGGTAAAGGAGAAGTTCATTGGCACAGACAGCACCCGCATACAAAAAGGTAGACAAAGTGGCTGTAGAGACAAAAGTGAAATTCACCCATGGCCCTTTAAATACCTTGAATAACAAGGGTAAATTATCCTACCCATAACCCAATGTCCTGACACAGCTAGAAGGCCCAAAAAACATTATCTATCCCAAAGCTGCAAGGTGTGCTCCCAGAGTTTTATGTGAATCCTCCACGGCGGACCACAATTGTACTCCCCATATTCTGGGACTAGGAATCAAAGACATGTAGAATCAAAAGGTGCTTCAACAAAGTAGTAGTTTAAGGGTGTGCACACTTATGCAACCAGTATATTGTACTTTTTTTTTTTTTTTTTTTTATATATTTTTTCCCATAACAGAGTTGTTTGTTTTTCAATTGAATTGTGCAGTTTTATAGGTCACATTAGAGGTGGGAAAAGTTTTGAAATTATTTATTGTGGTCTAATTTTTTTATATCACAAGAATCTGGCATTTTAACAGGGGTGTGTAAACTTTTTATGTATTGCTGCGGCAGATGCGTATGCTGCAAATACATAGCCATAAGTACATCTTTTACTTTGAGATCCCCCAGGTTCAGAATTTCCTTTCAAGAAGCCTATGACTGTAACACCACCAGTTTAGTTTATCTGTTAAATTTCTGAAGAAGTTCGACTTTTAACATGAACGAACAAAAGCACTCCAAAATGTTTAAGCTTTGTATGTTTTGAAAGTGATTATTAAACTTTTCTACTTTAAGTTCTGTCTGTGGTTTACATTCCTCCAAGTCCAAAAAAGGTTTCGGTGTTAATAGATTTTTAAGCCTAGCTGTGCATCAAAAATCTCCAACAAGTTCTGGTACCCCTAATAAGTGTAAGCAGGATCTTGGAAGGTGAAACATTTACAACCAGGGGCCTAGTAGTTGAACCATTTACAGGTTGCCTTTGTCCCTTACAGATATAGATACCAAACCAGGGATGAATCTGTTTTTCCTAATACAATTATGCATGTTGTACTTGAGTTGGGTTAGGTAGTAGCTCTGCTTCAATTCAAGTGCAACTTGGACAATTGGATCCAGGTCCAATTATCATCTGCTAATACTTTTCTTACTATATTATTATTTAAAACAAAGAACCACAGCTCACTGTACAATGGATCCAGAAACGATCTCCAAGCCACAAGAGTAGCAAAAATGTTGCTTTAATAAAAATGTTTCAAAACCAGTCTTCCACAGAACACAATTTAGTTAAGCGCTTTCACCCAGTCCAAATACCAGGCTTCATCAGATCATTTATTTTCTTTGCCAACGGTTCTAAACAGAATGCAAATAACAGAGGGGAAAGAGGACATTCTGCCTGGTTCCTCTGCTCAGACAGAACTTATCACAGAGAAACTCCTCCACTTTACGTTTTGCCTCCAGTCCCTCATATACCCCCCCTCCATCAACCTTGCAATTTTATTATGGAATGCAAATGCTTTCAATTTCACTTGTAGTGATTACTGCATCAAAGTGCTTGTTAGCATTTGAAATAATCATTGAGCAATTCAGAACCATTCAGGTATTTCCTCCTTGCAGTTAATGTCTCTCTCTTTATCACTTTTTTTTTCACAATCTCATTAAATGACCCTTTTAGCTACAGCTTTACTTCTCATAGCTGGGATCTTTATGAATCCTGCCCTAAAAGAACTGCTGCAAAAAATAAAAACATTTACTGATCCATCAAATGTCTTTTACTATATATAGTGATTTCCTTTCACGGTTTATTAGATACTTTAAAATACGGTTGAGCAAATTTGGTGTGCTACAGGACAGTGAATAAAATTAGTAAAGCATAAAATGAAAGTAATTTAAGAACCCTTCAAGTTAGAAAGCATTTCTGAAATATGGAAAATAACTTCCTTAATGATATTTGTAGTGTTACATTTACACAGCACTCCCCACCCCACACACACTCAAACACTCTCTCTCTCTCTCTCTTTCACACACACACAGAAATATATAAAAATAGTATCACTAGTAAAATACAACAGTTTATTTTGTCTACGTATAGCCTTGCTGTAATTAGATTTCTGCTTTGTCTCTTTAGCAAATGGTATGTGAAAAGGTGTGTTATCTGCGTTTAGTTTCTGCTATTGGTTTAAATATATAATTCATATGCAGGTTCCGTTTATGTTATAATGAAGCCTGAGATATTTGGATTGTGTATTCATGGTCCATTTTCTGAAGGTGAAGGGGGTTATGTAGGGCTGGGTCTTTCCTGTCAAGAAAACTAAGCAGAGATCCCCATTCAGAAGCCTCGAAGAGGTGGCATACAGAGGTGGGGATTTTAAACTGTGAAAGTAACTTACAGAAGAAATTCTTTTGTTTATGTTTTTAATCAAATCAGTCATGACATAGGAAATCATACATTTATATACATGAAGACAAACCATGCTGACATATTTTCAGTTGCAAACAGTATACATCACATATACTCATCCATGCAGTCATTGTCAGTAAAACATTATGCAGCTCATTCTAGTCCTTTCTTCCCTTAAACATCATTCATTCTCCAAAACATTATCCTGCATGTATTGTTCCCATAATTCCCATTTTTTCTATGTAATTTGCTCCTACCGTTTTCTAAAGATCCCACTTCGTTATTTTATGCCTGTTAATATATTCAGTATTTCTAGTATCGTTGGCTTAGATTTTGATTTCCACTTCCTAGAAATTGCTTTTTTGGCAGCCACTAGAATTAAACTTAGCAGGGCCTTACTATGTCTAGGCAATTATGATTCACAGCTCAAAAAAAGCATTTCCTAAGATACACCAATTTGCTCACCCGGTATTTCTGACACAGTAGTCTGCAGGAAATATTTTATATTCTGACAATTCATTACCTCCCAAAAATATATATTACTAATTATCTCTTTCTCCTGCATCACACCTCCAAAATTTGCAATCTACTTGAGGAAAAATTATACGAATACCTGTGCAAACACTTTCAAGCAAAGATCCTAAATCGTCTAGACTTTGTTGCATATTTGGGAGCCATACATATATCTTCGCATTGTTTCTTTCTAAACTACTTATCCAGTCTCTTTTCCCAAAGATTTTTAACCTCATCTGATTGATTCCTACAGTTAACATACAATATTTTATATGGCCTACTAATGATCCCTTTAACAGCAGCTTCTGTTGTAGATTCTAATAAAAACTCAACCAGTTCTGGTCCTTCATTTAGCATCCCCCTATTTCTTTCTCTGCCTATACACGGATATCAATCCTCGATAAGGAAGGTGATTTTTAGCCTGCAGTCTAAATTAATTATTGGCCTCTTCCCATTCTATTACTTTCCCCCTCTAGTTATTTGCTCCAAATTCCTTGGTTCCCTTGTCAGTCTTTAGTGAACTCCAGCATCCCCTTGTCTATACTCTTTATCCCTAATTGCAGTCATCCATATAGGCAGAATCTCCTTTCTCCATTCCTGTGTTGGTTTAGTTCTTAGAATACTTTCTGCTAGTTTATGAATATAATATTTTGCATAGTTAGCATTATTCTCCTTAAGGGTCTGCATCCAAAATTCCAGCCTCTCCTTATTTCTTTGCCCCACCCCCAGTTTCATCACCATCTCTTTCCTACTGAATTATAGCTTGTTACTTGAGCTATGTATAGGAGCCTTAACTGTGTAGCTCTGATGTGCCCATTCAAATTGGGTAAACACAAACCACTTTGTTCTACTAGAAGGATCAACTTATCCCACTTGACTCTCACCCTCTTACCCTCCCAAATAAAATCATGCAAATATTTATTAATTGCTAACCACAACCTCTCCTCTGGTTGATAAAAATATGCCAGACCTGTATATAAAACTAAAGAGGCTAAAGACATTTTCATTGCCTGTATCTTACTATCCATGTCCATAAAACAGAGCTTCTAATTTCTTAGATTTTGTATTATCTTTTTAGTCTCCTTCCCACATATCCTTAGCTGCCATAACAGAATCTCTTTTAATCCATACTCCTAAATACTTAATTTTATCATTTACCCATAAATATGGGGTATTGGTAAACCAATTAGTGTGTGGGTACCTAGTTTACAGCTACTGCCTTTGCTTTACGTTCATTAATTTTATACCCCGAGAAGACTCGAAACTGCCTAAGAATGTTCCACAAAGCTGAAATATCCTTTTCTGATTTTATAGGTGTTCATAGCTTCATAGGTATGTACTAGGCTAACAACCACTAGGGCTTTTTTAAGCCTAGCTGTGCATCAAAAATCTCCAACAAGTTCTGGTACCCCTGATAAGTGTAAGCAGGATCATGGGAGGTGAAACATTTACAACCAGGGGCCTGGGAGTTGAACCATTTACAGCCTGCCTTTGTCCCTTACAGACATAGATACCAAATCAGGGATGAATCTGTTTTTTCTAATACTATTATCCAAGTTGTACTTGAGTTGGGTTAGTGAGAAGCTCTGCTTCAATTCAAGTGCAACTTGGACAATTAGATCCGGGTCCAATTATCAGATACAAAATATCATCTGCAAATACTTTTCTTACTATATTAATATTTATTTTCTTTGCCAATGGTTCTAAACAGAATGCAAATAACAGAGGGGAAACAGGACATTCTGCCTGGTTCCTCTGCTCAAACAGAGCTTATCACAGAGAAACTCCTCTACTTTACGTTTTGCCTCCAGTCCCTCATATATCCTCCTCATCAACCTTGCAATTTTATTAGGGAATGCAAATACTTCCAATGCCCTACTCATAAAATCCCAGCTTACTCTGTCTATGCTTTCTCTGCATCAAGTCCTATCAGCAAACGTGGCATCTTCTAACATTCTGCTTCCCACTGGAGCATCACTTTTGCCATTGTTTTAGCCACTACAGGCATAAACAAATTATAATCATGCCTTAGTATTGAAATGGGCCTGTATGAAGCTGGATCTGATGGGTCTTTACCATCATTTTGTATTACAGCCACCACATCTTTCTTCCAGGAAGTTAGTAGTTCTCTTCCTTTTAAAATATTAAACAAAACCTTCCCAAACTTTATCACTTCATACCCTGCTAGATTCCACAGTAATACCATCTATTCCTGAAGACTTTCCTGTAGATTGGTTATACATCACCATATTTATTTCATCTCATATCCTGTTAGAATTTGATCATCATCTACCTCTAACCTTCACATATTTAATTCTTCCATAAACATTTCCATTTATCCTTTTTCTTGATTTCCACATTTCTCTGTTTTATACAGATTTTCATAAAATTTCCAAAATATTTTTAATACGTCTGCAAGAGTTCTGGTTATTTTCCTTGTTATACAGCAGGCCACCTAAGCTTGGCATCAACTCTTTCTACTTCCTTTTGCCTGAGCTGTTGTGCTAAAAGCTTTTGTGCTCTGAAGTTATCAAAAAACAGTTGCTTAACTGCAATATTTCTAAACTCATGCATATTATAAAGGTCATTGCCGCCTCACAGCAAAAGGTTCTCAGGTTCGATTCTCAGCTTGGGTGCCTTCTGTGTGGAGTCTGCATGTCCTCCCTGTGGTCACGTGGGTTTCCTCCGGGTGCTCCGGTTTCCTCCCACATCCCAAAGACATGCAGTAGGTGACTTGGACACGCTCTAAATTGCCCCTAGGTGTGAGTGTGTGTGTGTGCCTTCTGTGGAAGGTTGGTTGCCGAGCTGGCAACTCGACACCGTAAAACTCCACTGCCAATCATGAGTGGACAGATGATCCACTGTGGCGACCCCTAACTGGGAAAAGCCGAAAGAAGAAGAGACCCTTATTTTATCTTTAGCACTCTGTGGTTATGCCTCTTCTTGTTCTGTGAGATCCCACATATTATTCAATAATTTAACCTTTGTCAGTCCCTCTAAATAATTCCTGTTACTTCTTAGTAATATCCCTCTTTCTTTTATATCTACTCTATTTTTCAACTCCACTTTCATTTTCTCTCTCCCCCAGCTATATTTTCTAAACAAATTTCTAGCTTCCCTAATAACCCTGCATTTTTATTTTAGTTATTATTGGTGTGTGATCTTTGAAAGTTCAGTCTATCCTAGCCAGGTTTTGTTCCTTCAGGAATTGTCTCCGAGCTCCTAATACTGAATTCATATCTTTTATACCAAATATTTTCATACATTTCTTCAAAAATTTACCCTCTTGTTGTATTTTTCCTTTTAGGCTTCTCAGATAAATCCTCACGGTTACAGATCAAATTCCATTCCCCACCAATAAGTAATATTCCCTGCTGAAAGCGGATTATCTCTCCCAGAATTTTCTTAAACTCCATAGTAGCAGTTTTAAGTGGAATATAGATGCATGCCAATGTATTTGTCCTCCCTTGCCAATAGGCCCTTAATACTACAAATCTATCATTATCATCTGTTTTTTTCCTCTTCTATCACTGTTGAAGCTCCTCTAGCAATTAATATAAGTAGTCCCTTTTTTTCTTTGTCCCAGATATTCCCTCTGAATAGCCAATCTGAAATCCTTCTTTTTTATCAAACTCAAATGTTCAGTTCTTTCCAAATGTGCCTCCTGTAACCAAAGCTATTTAAAATCTATATTTGTTAATATAGTTCAATACTCTCTTTTTTTTATATATACATGTGAGACCATTCACATTTAAAGATAATATGGAAAGCTTTGTCATTATGAGAAGACATTATTATTCCCACACATTATGTATAACAGTTTAAAAAATGTCTAGTTTCAGCTTTTGTATTACATGCATACACTTTTTGGCAGGATGATCTTTTGTACACTTATTTCTTATCATGTCCATTTGAACCTATCTCACATCTTTCAATACATTTTGTTTTAATGAAAGCCCTCACACACACACACACACACACACACACACACACACACACACACAACAGAATGCCCCCATAACCTACCTACTTAATACAAATGCAAAATACTAAGTACAACTTCAAATAACAAAGTTTACCCTTCCTATAGGAACAACTGTCCCAGACTGATAGCAACAGTTACAAACTTGACTTGACCTATAATGAAGGTTATCCATGCTAAGATGCATAGTATAGCCAGTGCTTCTACATCTACTGTCTGCTTTTATTTTATCTTTATTCCTATCCTAGATGTAAGATACAACTTGAATGCTTTCAGAAAACATTATCTTTTAACCACTGCAAGAAAACAGAATTTTGTTTTTATTGTCCTTATTAGCTTGACTCCATACAAACATGAGTGCAAGATACACAGTTGCCTTCAGCTACAAGCTTTTCATATTGCACAGTGCGCATGCATTTGCTAGAGGAAAACTTTTCATTACATTTAGGATTTTTTATTTACTTGCTTCCCCTTAAAACTTATTAGATCAAACCAAGGGTCTTAATCTCATCATCCTCTATAGAAATATAAGAAAAAGCATTATAATTATTATTATTATTATTTTATTTATATCATGCTCTCATCAGGAATTTCTTCTCTTTTGACACTGCAGTACCTACGTTTCTTAAACTTGAACAAGAAAGAAGGAAGAGTAAAAATGGGGGGCACCTGTTTACTTTAGTATCTTTATTACACACAAATAACTGAAAAAGCTTTGCTTTATAACATGCAGTATATGTCATGTTTTATAAAAAATACTGTTCTTCTTTTGGCTTTTTCCCGGTTAGGGGTCGCCACAGCAGATCACCTGTCTGCTCATAATTGGCAGTGGAGTTTTACAGTGTTGAGTTGCCAGCTCGGCGCCCAACCTTCCACAGAAGGCACACACATGCACACACTCACACCTAGGGCCAATTTAGAGTGTCCAATTCACCTACAGCATGTCTTTGGGATGTGGGAGGAAACCCATGCAACCACAGGGAGGACATGCAGACTCTGCCCAGAAAGCACCCCACTACATAATGCATGTACTCAGGTCCCTCAACAACAGGTACAAATATGACTCAGTCATTGTACAAGTGGGTGTGAATGACCTAAGATGAACCTCCTTGGACTACATGAAGAGAGACATGGAGGAGCTCTCGGATTATGTAGCCCAGGCAGGTATGACCCATGCCCGAAACGGCATCATACAATCACCCAGAATGATACCACAGTACAAGCAGAAAATGATTGATTTCAACAATTGGCTAAGTTTCTGGTGTCATTCTAAGGGGATCCAGTATTCGTCTGCCTGGGATGACATGATTGACAGACCTTGATGCTTTGCCAGAGATGGCCTGCATCTGTCCCCCTGGGCTTCTAGATACTCACCAAGGCTCTTTCCACCCCTTTAGTGCCTTTTTAGGCGGCATTCCAATGACCAAATTACCACCATAACAGTTACAAACAAATGCAATCTGAGAGCCATGCTGCTCAATGCTAGAAGTCTAAATCTCAAAATGCACTCGCTTGAAGCACTTCTTAAAAATGGAGAACACTGACATTTGTGCTGCAACAGAGACCTGGTTCAAGGCAGCAGAAAGCACTCCTGCACTACCAGGCTATAACTCATTCCACACCTTTCAGCCCCAGAACTTGGACGGAAGCTCCAAAGGCGGTGGTGTTTCCATATTCATAAAGGATGTGCACACCTCCAGACTAGTAGCCCAACATAATGCATCAGAGATCCTTCAGGTGCAGCTAACATTGGGTAAGACAGCGATTCAGGTCGTAGCCTGCTTTAGGTCCCCAACCATGTCCCAAGACTCTCATTCTATGTTCCTAAGCACCCTGGAGAATATTAGGATCCAACCTAACACTTTCATACTAGGTGACTCCAACTAACCCTCCAGTAACTGGGAGACTACTCATGTGCCAATACACTTGCCCAATGTTTCCTGGAGTTCATTAATTCCAGTGCCATGGACCAGCTCATTCTTACCCCCACTAGAGGTAGCAACATCCTTGACCTGGTCATTACTAAGATGGGTGACGGTTGCTCTACACCAATAGTCAAGCTCCTCCCTACTTAAATCCAACCACAACCTAATCACCTTGGAAATCCACATCCCTCCCACCTCCATCCCCTGCAAAGGTAACCACCATGAAAACCTTCTCCAAAGCTAACTATGGGCTCCTAAAAACAAGTACTAACTTCACAGCACCCATGCAAATGGAGAATAGTTGCATGACTGCCAAATCATACACCAATGCACTGTACGAACACGTACACAAATGCATGGATCTCGCCATACTCAACAGAACCAAGATGCTCTCCTCCAAAAAAAGGAAGCCAATCTGGTGGTCCCCTGCCATAAACAAACTTTACAACAGAAATAGGAAACTAATGCGGAATAAGGTGAAGTCCCAAGACTGGAAAAATTCCCTTATCAGCCTCAACAAAAAGTTGAGATCCCTCATCAAGTCCTCTAAAGCTAGCTATGAAAACAGAATTTCAGCAGAAAAGGCAACCACAAGGTCTTCTATAGTTATGTAAATAATCTTCACAGCAATACCCAGATTTACTCTGAGCTACTACATAATGGCACCTCCTATACTGAGCCAACAGATTTTGTCAATATACTGGCTGACAGAGTCAGTGCAAACTTTAGCCCCCCAAAGGACCAATCACAATACCAGTTGATTGCCAGACACCCAGTATTATTGCTGCACAGGTTAAAACAGCACTGTCCAAAGCCAAGAATACAGCTTCTATGGTACCTGACAATATCCCTGGCTGTGTTCTGCATGAACTACAGAGTGAACTGACACCTCACCTGTGTGCTCTGTTCAATCACAGCCTCACCTCAGGCTTTGCCCCTACCAAATGGTGCAATGCTACAGTTATCCTTCTCCACAAAGGTGGAGCAACTACAGATCCTGGGAACTATTGCCCCATTAGCCTGACAAGTCTGATATGAAAAGCTATGGAACATATCACCACGGAATGAATAAACAAGGATATAGGGAATCTCCAAACTCTGGATCCCACACAGTTTGGTTTTTTGAAGGGTAGATCATGCCTGCTCAAAGTGGTCGACTTCTTTGAGTCAGGCACCAGAGCTGTGGATGAAGGCAAGATGGTTCATATAGCCTACCTTGATCTGGCCAAGGCCTTTGATACCATTCCCCACTCAGGAATCATAGAAAAACTCACTAAGCTAGGCATCAACCCCTATATCCCTAGGTGGGTTGCAAACTGGCTCACAGAACCCACAGTGTGAAGGTAGCTGACTCCAAGTCAGACTGCTGACTAGTCATGAGTGGAGTCCCACAGGGTTTGCTCCTGGGTCCTCTCCTGTTTGGTATCTACTTCTCTGAAGTCCAGGCCAACACGAAGGGACTCTGGCTGACAAAGTTTGCAGATGATTGCAAGTTGGGAGCTATTATTAACTCAAGTGATGGTGACATCCTACAGAATGGCCTCACTGAGACCAATGACTGGTGTCACACCATGGCCTTAAGCTCAATGCCAAAAAAATGTGTTGTCATACCCTTTGTGAAAAACCCGGTTCCCATGAATTACTACATTGATGGTAGTCCACTGAACACAAAAGGCGTTGTAAGAGATCTGGGAACACAGGTTGACAGCAACCTCTCTTTTGATCACCATATTGCCAGGTCAGAAAGTGCTTATTGTGGCACATCTCATTACTAAGGGTTTTGCATCCAGGAAGAAGGAGATCATTGTCTCCCTCTACTCTTCCCTCATTAGGCCAGTCGAGTACAATGCCCCATTTGGCATGTACCTCACTAAACACCTGCAACAACTGGAGAGGCCGCAAAAGTACCTCACAAAGAGGATCCTAGGCCTTAAACACTTGTCCTATATGGACAGACTAAAAAAAAAAACAACTATTCTCTGTCTCATATTGCCTACTTAGAGGCGATATCTGCTTGACTTGCAAAGCCATGTCTGACCCAGATCTGTTAGAAATGCTACATCTGAAGAAATCCTAATCCCTCCGCACCACATGCTCCAGAGACCTCAACCTCATTACCACAATCAACATAACATACTGGAGGGACAGGTTCATAAGCCAGAGACTGCCCATGCTATGGAATAGACTTCCCATACATGTCAAGTGGAACACCTCGCTGACCCTCCAAGAGAAATTTTGATGAGTGGATGGGAAATGGAAAATTCTACCCAGGGATAACTCCAGTGGCTCTACTCGACAGAGGCGTTGGGAACGGATGCTTTGCTAGGCTTGTAAAGGCCCCAGGGCCATTAGCCTAGTACACACCTATGAACTTATATTCTGTTAAGTTTACATCTTCTACATTCTGTATATTTTACAAACTGCAAACTTAACTACGTTACAAAAAAAATTACATTTAACTCAATAAGCCAGAACAAATGACCAGTGTGAAGAAGTTTGTTTGGATGAAAGCACTAACTGAGTTTTGTTTTGGATTAAATTTAGCCGGATATATACTTGCTGATTTGTTTTGAATTATTATGGATATTTTGTGGACTTAGTTTGTTTTAGATATTCTTAAATTTAATTGCTACAGATATGTGTGCCCCATTTCCATAGGATTTTCTGTCAGTGTATTGACACTAGATGTGTCCTGTAGGGCTTCATCCTTGTCCCCTGACAATGAGAGCAGGCTGAGGGCAGGCATTTGTGGAATCTGGTCCCCATAGTCAGCTTGTTTATAGACAGGCCTTACACCAAAGTAACCCACTTGCACTGATAGCATGTATTTCAGAATCCGGGAAGACTTGCATATACTTCGAGCATCTCTTTTGGAATGTGGCCCTTTGTATGCCTCAGTGAAAAGCATTTGCATGTTTCACTCAATGTGTCAGCCATTTAAACACAATATAGTGGCCCCAGTTTAAAAGACAGTACAGTTAGTAAATGCTGAATGCAGTCTTTCAGCATCACTTATTTGTCAGCAAGTATAGTTTTATTCAGGGAATGGAAGAATTTTATTTGGTGACAGTAACAGAGGTGATTACTGAGTCACTCTGATTAGTTAGGTATGGTCTATCTGTATAGGAGCTGAAGTAAGTGGTGGAATTACATTGTCACATCCAGCAGATTTGGTAATCAGAATATTTAAATGCTAGTATAAAAAATCCAATTTAAAATGGTTGCATAGGTTTGGATAATATTTAGTATGAATTGATATTCTTTCTATTTGATTTGTCATTAACTTTGGTGAACTGTCAGTGACTTTTGTTTACTCATTAGATCCTACACCAGAATTTAAATTTTCTATTTTTTGTACAGAAATAATTTCATTGCATTCATATTCTAGATCATTCTATGAGAAGCAAAATGAGAAATACCATCCAAATTAGTGAAAGTAAATCTGCAAAACAGTGTAAGAAACTTCTGTGTGTGGAAGATTTTCAATCCATATATATATCTAGTTAATCAGTGTACATTAATCAGATCAGATAATGGTAGTTGAAGTATTTTTTATTATTTATTATTTTATTATTATTTTTTTTTTACTTAGAAGAAGTTTAAGTTTGCTACTTCTACTGCCGTTATCTGATCTTATTAATATACAGTGATTAAATAGATATACATGGATTGAAAATCTTCCACACAGAAGTTTCTTACACTGTTTTTTTGTGGACCCACTATAGTTGTTTAGTGGGTTGTTTGAGATTTCGGGGATACCACAATGACTACTTGGTTTTTTGAAAGTGTACCTGCCAAATAAAGTCAGACATGGACATAAATATAATTGCTCATATCTAATAATTGCAAATAATAAAGTGTTGAGACTAAATATGCAAATTGGTGGAGTAATTAGGTTTATTCCCAAGGTGTGGGTTGGATCAAGCATGGGAATTTTGGAATCATTTGCATCCACAAGAAAACAGACAATGAAAAACTCTTTCTGATAGTATATGAATATTTTTGAATGATTGATTTATAATTCCATTTTGTGATATATTATAGTTGAACTCACTCATTTAGATATCCTTTTCATAAGTCAATGCACTTTATAAAAATTGTCTAAGAGCACCACCAAATGAATGCTGGAAGACAATATATAGACAAAACAGTAAAATACTAGACTGTTTAATCATAAAAATATGTAACACAAAAGAAAATAATAAATAAATAAATGCATGTGCAAATAAATAAATAAATGCACCTGCTTTAATATTATAAATAGATTTACAATGAATGTAATACTGTTAACATAATTAAAACAGTTAAAGTTTAAACCACAATCTGACAAAGAATGGTTTATTAATGAACTATAATATCTGTCCCTGTTCCAATGATTTGAGAATCTGAGGGATATGAATATAACCAATAAACACTTCTACCAGTTATTTTAAATCACGCTGTTATCCAGTTTTTAATAGTGTAAAATTAAAATAATGAAAACATGGATCTCCGTATATTAAAATTATATTCTCACAAAATTGCCAGTTTAATGTTTAGGATACGTGACCAAAGAAAACTTTCACTTATTTTTACCACACTTTCTGGGTCCCCACAACCAGCATTCAGCTGCTTCTAGAACATTCCTGCACTATCTGGGTCTTTAAATCGAACTTGGGTTCCTCTAGACTAGCTGTAGCCAACATTTAAATCCAGTGAGGAAATGGAGACTTCCAGGTGTAGCATTACATGGCTCCTGAGTTGTGTTTTTTCCTAAGGTTTCATCACACCTCAGTATACCCATACTGTCCCCGGGATTAGCATGTAATGGGCTTGGCAGCATATCATACTCACCTCTGTGCGAGACTGCCCCTTTTATATAAAAGTCCTTGTGCTGTCCTGTCATCAGTGACAGTATTGCACCCATGAACACACACACACAGACACACACTATCACCTAGGATGGGCATGGCCATCCTCCCTGCCTGTGCCATTATGTTCTGGTCATTGGGCCTCTAAGAAACTAGTGAAGGCCAGTTAAAAACATTTATACTTAATAAAAATATCACTGACATTGCAGTCTGACATCCCATTCACCTTAATATACACATGGTGACTGCCATGTCTATGTTACTAACTGAAAAAAAGGTGGACATAAGAATATCATATGACAATAACTTTGAAACACTATTATACCAGCTATGGTTTATAAATGATCAAATTAAATTAAATTTAGAGAAAGGAATCTACTTATAGGTTATGTCACAGTGTTTTGGATTTTCTAGTAAAGGAAAACTTATTTCAATTATTTTCTTATTGCATAAAATCTTTTCTTTGTCATTGTAAGAAAAATGGATTATTCAGAACTGTATTGCAAGACTGTGGTGCCATTATAAAAGATGGATATTTAAGTGAATAATCATTTAGGAGAAAGACATCCTAAATTATGAATAGTAAATTAAATATATTACAACAGAATGTACCGTTAAACTTAGAATAAAGTGTTAAGATGTGCAGGCATTTTACATCTTGTTATAACAATATGACTGAACAAGGACACTAGGAACCAGGCTGATATACAAATCTGTCAGCAACCACATTCCATTATGCAAAAATGACAATGTTGTTAAATATCCTTTGGTAACATGCAGAAATAAGCTTCCAAATGAATAGTTTGACAACTTGGAAAGGAATAGATGATCTAGCTAGAATAAGCATTTAGATATAGATACTAAATGGTTTGATTTTTTGGATAATATCTCATGATCTGGCAAGAGTAATCACCTACAGCCACAAATATTGAACAAACTGCTAAACATTTTACACTGTGTCTGTAAATGCTCAAAATCTAGCGTATTTCAATCAGTTTTTGTAATAAAATATTTTAATATTTGTTTTCCATGAAAATTAGAGTGATATGGTACATCTAATCATTTGACATTTTTTTCATGCCATCATAATAAATAGTTGAGGCATGAATTATTTCACTGTAATTCTCCTCAGATGGATCACATTGCTAAAGAAACTGCCTATGCCTCTGACATTTACTCCCACTTAAATAAATTGTATTGATAAAGTAGTCTATATCTACACCAAATATAATGATATATTTAAACACAAACCACTGTTGTAGAATAGCTGTATAAATAAATAAAAGAAATTACTTAGTACTTATAATACTTATAAGAATTCTCATTCTACGTATCTTTGCACACTTAAGCAAACTAGTAAAGAGCTCAAGGGAAGCAATTTCTGAATAACTTAAAATAGTCACTAAATCTAAAAATAATTACAAACCTTTTAACTATATCAGGAAGTTAAAAGCTAACTCCTGACAATGTTTGGAGCTAGTGTACAACAATACTGCTCACTCTCATCCACAGGAAGTCACTAATATCCTAGCAAATTTAGTGCAGATTTTTATTCTACCCACAGTTATACCTGCTCCACAAATTCCAGATTTCCAGGCACCCACTTTGTTTACTCTGAGGAAAAAAAGTTCTTTATGTCCTCAAAAATCAAACACCTCATCCATGGGACTGGATAATTTACCAGGTTACCCTAATATCTGTACCAAATGTGGATTATCTGGACCCCTACTAAATGTCTCCACTGACTACATTTCTGAAGACTGGAAAACAGCCACTACAATGCCATTGCACAAGGGTGGCCGAACAAAATTACTAGCAGCTATACATCAATTTGTCACATTAGGACCATATGTAAAGCTATGGAATGTATTATCTCAGACCTCATTAATCTGGGCAGTGAAAATCTCTTAGCACTGGACCCACAACAATTTAGCTTTTTCAAGGGAAGGCTCTACCTCTGTAATATCAGTAATTCATTTGAAAAAGTCAGCAAAGCAGTGGTCAGTGGTTATATAAGCTTAGCATATCTCAAACTAGTCATGACCTTTGGTACAACTCCCCATGCAGGCATTTTTAACAGACTTGTAAATAGGAATATAAATCCTTATGTTGTACTGTGAATAGCTGTTTGCCTGACAGAACATATGTGATTCTCATTACAGATGTCACTTCTGAAACCAAAGAAATTACCAGTGGTACCCCACATGGCATAGCACTGGCCCATCTCATATTTGGTATTTAGTTCTCAGAATTTAGGGTTATCACCTCTGGCCAATGGCTGTCTATGTTAGCAGAAGACTGTAAAGTGGATTTGTTACTTGACCTACCACTGACTCACAATTAAATCATTCCAACATAGGTTATATATTAATGTATGGCGGATGGGAAATGATTTCAAATTAAATTTGAAAAATGTGTAGTTCATTTTGGCAAAACACAAGTTTTCTTTGCCATATAGCTGACACACCCCTCCAATCAAATAGTGTCATAAGGAATCTGGGCATTCTTCCTTATAATTCCTCAGCATCATGCCTCTGCAGTAGTTTGGAAAACCTTCTTATTGGCTTCTCCTATCTTCCAAAGGCATCACTTCCAAATCCAAGTACCCTTAATTCTCCTTTGCTCATATGTCATTAGAACTATGACTAAATATAATGCGCCTTTTGGCATGTATTTGTCCAAACAAATTACTCAAATGAACAGACCTTAAAGATTTGTAACTAGAAAGATTGGTGTCTTCAAAAATCTTAGTTATCACAATATACATTTCTCTGTATTCATTTCCTTAAAGACTTCTCATTGGGTAACTGTGTATAGCCTGTTGAGCCATTAAAGATTTGACCTTCTTTGACTTCCTTTTCAAATGGCTCTTCAGACACCTAGTTAAAAAAAAAAAAAAAACTTTCAACATATAGGACTTATCATGGAATTAATCAATCAGGACATAGGGTACCTCCAAACACCAGACCTGCCTCAGTTTGGATTCGTTAAGTACTGGTTATGCTTACTCATCCTGGTGGATTTTTTGAAAAGGTCACCAAATCAATGGATTAAGATAAAATGGTACACACCACATGCCTCAACATGGATAAAAGCTTCTGATTCAATTCCCCACTCAGGCAAATAGGAAAAGCTGACTAAACTGTGAACAAACCCCTATGTCACCTGCTGAATTGACAACTGGCTCAGAGACAGAATGCAGATAATCAAAATTGGGAAGTTACCTCCACAAATAAGACAATCACCAATGGAGTTCTCCAAGGTTCTGTGCTAGGAACTCTCCTGTTTGGCATCTTCTTTTCTGAAGTAAACCCAATACCAAAGGATTCTGACTAAGTTTGCAGATGACTGCAAGCTAACAGCAGTCACTGAATCAACAAATGACCTAGGCATCCTGCAAGAAGGTTGTCTCAAATAACTAATGTCAAAATCATGGACTGAAACTAAATGCCAAAAAAATGCAGTATTGTATCCTTTGGGAAGTCATCTACCCTGGGGAACTACCACATTGACAATATGTCCCTAAGAGCTGACCCAGTTCTTCTGGATTTGGGAACATATGTGGACAGTGACCTATATTTTGACTGACATCTGTCTATTGTTGTAAGAAAGCCCTTCTATATGGCACAAACAAAGGGATTCTTGTCTAGACCTAGAGATGTCATTTTCCCCTTTTACTCAGCAATATTATGCTAATCATTGAATATAATACCCTCTTGGCTTGCATCTGTGCAGACACATGCAATAACTGGAACATCCACAGAGATATCCTGCTAAAAGACCTAAACAACGTGTTCTACATGGACCTACTGAAATCCCTGTCACTATACTTGGTTTCCTACAGACTGCTAAGAGGTGGGCCTGTGTGTGGCATGTAATGCATTCTCTGACCCATTACTGATGGCTTTACTGTACATCACTAAGTCAAATGGCATCAGAAATTCTTGGTCTAAGGATCTAAACCTCTTCTGTAAAATCAACACAATGGTTTGGAGGGACAGGTGCATTTCATAGAGAATACAGCTTCTTAGGAACAAACTCCTCATCCACAGAGAACAAAGCTCATCCCTGTTAATTTTCAAATGCAGTTAGATCTGTAGATGGGGAAACAGAAATATTACCATAGAATTGCCTCCTTTACGACTAATGGACAGATGCAGCTCCTAAATCATTTATACCATGCATGGGGCCCCTCAAATTTATCAACGGTATGATTGCAGTTATTCTTATTAGACATAAAATATAATTATCAACCCTAGGATGAGTAAGCCCAATCTGTGGCCAAATGGGATAGGTTATATTGAGTATATAAAGGGAAAATGGGTAGGCTTAAAATGGCTCGCAAGAGTAGCTAACCTAGTACTTAGCTATGAACCTACAAGACACATTGGCATGATAGATTCATATCCCATGATACCCCTTACTTCCAGAACAAACTTCTACTACATGTCAGTGTAATTTCCTTGCCATTTTCACAATACAATACACTTAGGTGATCAGATGGGCAGCCTCAAATTCTCACCTGACATACCTTGCATTGTTCTGTTTGAAGTTGGAGAGAAATTTTTGAATATGGGTAATTGATTGGGTTATTAATGGTCGACACACTGATTGCCTACTACTAACCTACGGACCTGTTATTGCTGCTACTATTATAAAAGAAGCAGCAATGGTAATGTTTAATAGCAACAGAAGAGGTTAAAACTTTTATAGAAAGAGTTCAGCTTCTACCTGTCCCTTGCTTATTAGATCTAAGGAAGAGTATTTAGTCACATTAGTACACAGTCTGACACAACAAATCTATTAATTAATTATATGGGAAACATGATTTGGCACAAGTGGATTTTTTTCTTTTCTTTTTTTTGTTGTTGTTTTTATTTAGTGATAATCTGGGAACTCTATTTAGTTGGGCTAAGTCGCTCTCACCAAGTATCAAAGCATGTAGGGAAGTTATCTGTGCTCAATATGCAAGCCACGGTGGTGCAGCAGTAGTGTTGTCACCTCACAGCAAGAGGTTCTCCCGTTCAATTCTCGGCTGGAGCACCTTCTGTGTGGAGTCTGCATGTCCTCCCTGTGGTCGAGTGACATTCGAAAGACATGCATGAATGGGCGTGCCTTTGTTGAAGGTTGGACGTCGGGCTGGCACCTCGGCACAGTAAAAATCGACTACCAATCATTAGCGGACTGGAGTTCCACTGTGGCGACCCCTAACCGGGAAAAGCAGAAAGAAAAACAACTCCTCCACTACTTTTCCACAACCCTGACTAATAATCTCCTTCAAGCTGCTTTAGAAAAGTTGACAACAAAGAAAGCTATTACAGTTAAAGTCTCCTTAATTACCATCTCTAAATTTGTAAATATAAAATTTAGACTATAATAGCCACAACCATACTGTATGCATTTCCATCATATACAGGTGCATGAGTAAGGCACCCACTAATACTGCGGATTACATTAGGTCAGCTAGCGGTATGAATGGAAGATGGCTGTTTACAGGGATTAATCATGTCAAGTAAAACTTTCTTGAGGGAAAAGGACTCAGTCCCTTCTTCTTGTATTAATACAATTTATATAAAGTGCACTGACTACTGTTAGGAATGCAACTTAATGGGAGATGCAGACATTATTTGAGAAAAGGTTTATACTGAAAAGTAGCATTTATGAATTCTGGACAAAAATATGCTTACCCATTTAGGTTAATAGTGTACACTCCATGCAGTACAACAGAATTTTATTTCACATTTCCCTATGTCCACTGAAGGAACTCAAGCCCTTATACAGCTTAATGGTTCATTTGGTTGGATATAGGTCTACAGAAGGGGAAAAAGCACATTTTTTTTTAATTCTGATTCTGTTGTGTCACAGAAAAGGCTACTCAGTGGGTGCATTTCCCTTATCTATGATATGAATAATTTACTTTGTACATTTTAAACTACCAGTCTTGTATACATTATTAAAGATGTTAGAAAAGCAAACATTTTATAAACATCATACATTTCTTTATTTTGCAGATTTAATACTGTCTTTCATTTTATAGCGTAGGTAGGATGCAATTGTTTCCTTGTATATCGAAAGTGCAATCTCTGAAGAGTAAATTGATACATGACATGACAGTGTAACAAGAATCTCTCTCTTATTTAATGGTCCTGGAATTGTCAAGCATTTGTTATGCTTTACATGTTAGCTGACAGTCACCAGATTGGATAGTTTTACAACAAAGACATTATAACATTACTAGTTGGTCATAAAAACACTCAGAAAACTGACAGAGTTCATTATTTTAGATTTCTAAATCGAATTGCATGAAATTATTTGCATTGTCTGACTCAACTCAATTTTAATGCAAAGAACAAAGACCTTTGTGAACTATTACACTGCATTTATGTATTTCAGTCTTTTCATTGTAACATATGAAGCCATACAACACCAACATGGCTGATTCGAAGAAAGGTAAGAAAATATGGAGAGACAGACAGAATAAGGAATACAGCTAAGCAACTGGCCATTACACAGCTGCTAAATGTAACTTGAATGTGTTGTTAAAAGCGCCATGAAATGAAAGAAATGTGCCTAACATGCAATTGTGTATATACACTCTGGTACTTTGTAAAACCCAGACTAATATAATCACCTTCAAGTTGTTTTATATAAGTAGACTTTACATTTATAATAACCTTGATTAACGTCTCTGAACCTGTGGAAATAAACCACAGTCTAGCCACTGTAGCCATAATATGTGTTTTTTTTTAATTGCTTTAAAATCTATTATTAAATATATTGCTTTGTTCACCTTTGGTGCAAGAGTTTAAGACAGCGTCTAATATTACTGGTGATGTTTGTTCAAAGGAACAACAGTAATGCAAGATGTCCGTCCTTGGGAATTAAAAAAAAAAAAAAAAGAAAATATGTCACTTTAACATTGTTTAGGTAAAAAATAAAGGTCTATATCACCCCATCGAATGTTGATAAGTTCAAATGCTCTTTGTTCGAACCTAAAAGTCCGAAAACCCTAAACAGTGAACTCATGGAACAGCGATTTTTTTCCCAGGGAAAAAAATTGCTGCTCCATGAAAAAAAAAATCACAACTTTCAAACAAACTGGAGTGGGGGGGCTTCATCCCCCACACCCACCAACATGGGGGGCTGTGCCTCCCACACCCCCCTACTTAAATATACCAACTCTGAGATCGCACTACAGTAGAGGAAATAGCAAAGTGCCAATGATGGCCCACCAATTTTTTTCCCTGGTTAAAAAAAATCGATGTTTCTTAACTTCGTGGTATAGGGCTTTTGGACTTTTGGGTTTGAACAAAGGGCTTTCAAACTTATCACCATTCAATGTGGTAATATAGACCCAAAAAATAATAATAAATAAAATGGAGGGTCTACAGATGGAATGCAACTTATTGAGACACAAAAGTTCTTATCAAAACGCTTATTTGGAAAACTTCTTCTTCTTTTGGCTTTTTGCCAGTTAGGGATCGCCACAGCGGATCATCTGTCCGCTCATGATTGGCAGTGGAGTTTTTAGTGTCGAGTTGCCAGCCCAGCACCCAACCTTAATTCTGGACAATTGTTTGCTTACTCACGTAGGTTTGGGATGAGCAGGTTAACAGCAAATGCCCTGGTCATGCACTATCATGGAATATTGCTTTACATTTCTCCTAGACCATTAAACAGACAAACTGGTTCTTGAGGTGGAATGTATCTGCAGCCAAAGTGTTTATTTGCTTAAATGTAACTCTGCTGACATAACAGTATTTATATGGTTCATTTACTTCTGATTTTTAAAATCACAGCAAAGGTCAGTCAATGATTACATTTGTGGTATTTGTTTTGAAAAGTTTACTCTGAATTTTGTAAACCTTGTGTGATTTATCAGATAAATCAAGGAAAAAGTCTAAGCTTCTTACATTTCTTAATATTGCAGATTCTCTGATCTATTGTTATCTTATTTAATTACTCTATAGTTTTAGTGTTTTATTTATATGTTGCTGAGCAGGTTAATTGCCATTACAGCAATATCATCTCTTCAGGGAAGGCGCACGGTATTATTCATATAGGTTAGATGGAATTTGGCAAGGCACGGTGAACTTACCCTGCTCTTTTTGATAAGTGCCATGGGATCTCTTACATCCTCCTGTGCTACCACTACCTCATGTAGATCAGTCCTTGGTTTAAACTCTCATTTCTGGAATAATATTTAGGGTGCAGTTGTTTCCTTGTATATCTTAACTGACACCCTGAAGAGTACATTTGTAAATGAAATGCATTTCTAACAAGAACATCTCCCTTATTCTGGTGACTTATGGCTTTAATGCCTTTCTTTTTATTTTTACATGTTGTCTGTGAACCAGTAACTTTGAGTATTTTATAAGAAGACATCATAAAACTGTAATTTAAGCACAGGCAGTACTCTGACATGCAATGTTATAATTCATTGCATTAGCTATCCCACTGTACTCATATAAAGTTATTTGCATTTGGTTGAACTAAAGCCCATATCTGCAAGCTCTCAATTATATGACACAGAAGAGAGTCCTTTCTGAAATATCAGTTCATATTAATGTCCTTTTGAATTCCCAAACTGCCATATTAAATGTTTCAATCCTAGCAACAGCAGTTCTTTTCATTTTAAGACAGAGACAAAGGGCAAATGGAATATGACTGAACAAGTGGCAATTACATAGTTGTTAGAAAAAGCCCTTAAATGGATTGTTAAAAGCTCCATAAAATGAAATATAATTAAAAAAAGCAGTTATAAATAACCCAAATTGTCTGCTACTTGTAAAGGCCAGTTTGGTTTCCTGGAAAGTAGAAGAAAACATGACATCATATGTCAAATATAATATAATACATACATATATAGTTTGCCTTTTGTTTTCATAATAAAAACAGATGAGAATTGGCAGATGTAAGAAGATATGTAAAAAAAAAACATGTAAATCATCAATTGCTTCATAAAAAGTGGGTGGGTCTGTGGCGCCTGATCAAAATCTATCTGTCCTAAAGTCATCTCCCTTATTGTACTGATGTACTGGGTCTTCATTTGCAACTGCATCAAACACCCTTATCGTATTAAATGACAAACTGTAGTTTTAATGAATTGTGGTTATCTAAGTTATTTGTCTGCTGGGGCAAGATGCCCCTGCAGCCTTCCACCCACCCCCGCCCAAACTGACCTATTTATGATTTGAAGACAAAGTAATCAATACCATACAAAGAAAACAATTGCATGGTTCCGATTAATTTGTCTTCGATACCATACAAAGAAAATACTTGTGCATTTCTGAATCAAACACTACTGTACTAAGTAGCAGCATGTAACCCATTTACAACAGCAAATACATATTATTATTGGTGTATAAAATCTGAAATGGCATCATGATAGTACAGAGGGCATTTGCTATAATAGTTATGGTCTTCACCTCCCATGCACAAGGTGCAAGGTTAGTTCCTGACCTTTGACCAATGCTTGTTTGGAGTTTGTATGTTATCCCTGTATCTCTTTGAGGTTTCTTCCACCTCTGAAAATCATGCTGAGTATTTTCCTCTCAAATTCTCTTAAGAATGGAGCTGTGGGCAGTAGCACTGACTCTAGATGGTGCCCTATAGAGGAAAAGTTGTATAGGTCAACTGCTTTGGGCATCTACTTTGCTGCACAGTATCCTCAAGATAGGAGAACACAGATCACAGACTGTGAACATAGGCAGGGCTAACCACTCGATGGAGTAAACATGGCTCTAGGTGAAGAGGATGTGTTTACTAATATCGCCAAAATGGGCATTGGTATTTGCCGGTGATAAGTGGTTTGATGACCGAGCCAATTCCAACCTACACCAGTGACCCATGCTAATGGTGGGAGGGGTGTATGTGCCCCTGTTGGCCTGCATGTGCCCACTATAAAGCCCATCAGTTTGGGTCAATAAGCTACTGATCAGCTGGTGTCCAGTTGCCCAGCATGGGTTACTTGCAGAAGAAAATCTGTCCCAAAGTGTGCACCTTACTCCCCATTTTATCTCAATCACCTCAAGCTTCCGGAGCTGCACAACTTTACTGCAGAGATTTATGTGCCTTGGCATTTTCCTATTACTTACTATACCCACACACTCTACTAGTTGGCTGCAGCACCTATGAAACATTGATGATCTCAACTAAACTTAGCTTCTTTTCAACTACACATCCCAGATACTTAAAGTTGGTAACCTGGTCCATTATTTTCCCTTTACAGATCCCTCGTTTCCCCATTTTCTGCTATGACAGCTGTCTTATCTGTGCTCAGTTTCATCCTACGGACCTTCAGTTTTGCATTCCATTCCCCTGTCCTGTGCTGAAGTTGATATGCATAGTTTGCCTGCATGCCACATCATCTACATAAAGCTGCTTTTTGGTGCATACCCTCCTACCTGTTTATCAATGTAGGCGATCACCAGTACGAATGACAGTGGGCTCAGTACTGAACCCTGATGCACACCTACTCCTATTGGGAATCCCTCTTTGAATCTGAAGAGTGTTTGTACTTGGGTTATTGGCTCCATGTACATAGTCTCTACTAATTACTGCTTCTCAGACTTTGGACCATTGCAGGACTGCCCAGATCAGTATTCTTTGATCTTGTCCCAGGATTGTTTGAAGCTTAGGAATGGTCATTCAGACTCAGAACTGCTGCCCAGCATTGGATCCGTTATGCTGCATACTGATCTGAATGTGAACTGTTCACCCCATCTTACTTTCTACTACTCCATGTATTCATTTAATAATCACCCTCGCCCACACTTTCATGCAGTGTGACAGAAGTTTGATCTTTCTGCACTGTCCACAGCTGTGAATGCCCACTTTCTCCTTGTGCACATCGGCACTAAGAAAGCGTTTTGGTGGTTAGAGATGCTGTCATTCTTCTATCACTGCACTGTTATTTTCTTCTCTGTAACGTACCAGAACCCTGAGCATTTCCTTGAAGTCCCATGATTTCTCTCTTCTCAGCTTTCACATTTTCATCCAAGTCTCCTTGGACCTTAGAGCCTTCTCTGATCACTGATTGCAACAGATTGTGGTCAGCAGTGATTTATGTCAGGGCTGACTGCTTAGCTTGGGTTGAATTTGCAATCTCTGATCCTACACATATGACTTTTGCTTACTTGAAGGAAATATACCTGATTTGCATGTGGACCACTCTTGTATGTGATCCATGACTACAACGCATGCGATGTACTATAAGGGTAACAAACAACTTCTTACAGAGAGAGAGAGAGAGTGTGTGTGTGTGTGTGTGTGTGTGTGTGTGTGTGTGTGTGTACTGAATCATATAATAACATAACCGGAAGGTTGCAAAACTAGAATGCTGATGAACAATATGAAACATCAAATCTTTTGCATAGATACAGGAAAAGATGCTAACATGGGTCCAGAAAGGAAGACAAGTTCCAGTGTTCATGCATGCTGAAATACGTATTTGTTTCTCAGTTTTGCAGTATAAGTGACATGATAGGTCAAAAGAAATGATGCATATTAAATGCTCTAACCATGAAGTCAAGCAATGAAAAATTCCCTCTGTTTTTCTTAATACTGTAGGTCCACACATTGCCTATCTTCATACTGTCTTCAGAAGTAGAAGTGTAAAAGCATACAGGGAGATACCATCCAAACATCATAAATAAAACAAAGTTCACAACTCAGAGATGGAAAAGTTACCCTGAAGTTGTGAATTACAGACCAGTCAGCAATCTCAGCCCTGTGACTTAATAATGTAAATGGTTTCATATTAATTCTGTCAAAACCCAGGAATGAACCAGGAATCTTTTACAGGTTAAGAATACATGACACAGAAAATGTATAGATATCCTACAGCTTTTCCTTGTGATGTTGTATGTTTCTCATCAGTGATATATTATGGAGGTATAGCAGATAACACACCATGTCTTCTCTAAATCAGGGATTATGCATAGCAATAGTTCTCCTTAGCTCTTTAAGGTTGAGGACTGCAGAAAATTCGCTGATGATAGAAATTTTACACTCAAATGAAGGGGCCAAAAATTCTCTGTGCCAATTCCGATTCTACTAAAGTGACAGAACAGGAGCAGTTACATGGAATTTCACTCCGTTATGATTAAAATGCAATTCTTTTTTACTGCTGTATCCTTGAATAATGTTTTTTTGTTATTATTTATCAAAAAGATGGGTAACACTACTGTTGTTTCACTCAAACAATAGGCAATAACTCCATTCTGCAGTGGAGATCACCCAATTGTACAACTATGTTGAGCACTCCAACAAAGTTGTAGCATGCTTTGCTTCTGGTTAAAGGACAGAAGCTTACCAGCAAATGAGTATAAAAACAAAATAATCTATGCAGGGCAAGAGTTCCAAAAAGTAATCTTCAAAGGTTCAAGTTGGTGATCCCACCCCAATGAATATACAAACAATTACCCAAGTGTATTACAGTGTAATAGCCTGCAAACTGTTCTGCCAAACCATGTAGATGACATTACAAAGATACATTATACAAAGGCCACTGCCAGCTTAGACTCAAAACAGTTGTGACCTTTGTGCCAGCAGTGTTATCTGATGGAGTCATGAATATAGCCTCTGAGCTAAACATAATTTTTGTAGAATGCCCTTGATTTTCCGTCATAGTTTTGCCCTTTTCTTCATAAAGTTTTGTATTTTCTAGTAAATTGGAAGGTTATGATCAGTCAATGGTATTAGACATAGTTTTATACTTCATAATGTTAGAAAATACATGTTGATACAAAATCTGTTGTTCTATTGCCTTTTTAAGTAAATTAGAGAAATATTTAAAAACTGTCTCATGAGCCTGTATCCCCACCCCACCCCCGTTACTCCTGAGCAGGTATGTTGAGAGGTGTGGTAATGAATGTTCTCTAACTATAACTAAAACTCTGATGATGTTATCTCAAAGCTAGAAACAGTTTATGAAAATGGTTCATTTTGCAGTTAATTTAAAATGTGTTGCTCACTGTTGCTAAGTACTAAATAACTTTGGATGGTGGAATCTTGCGAGAAAAGCTGGGTAGGGGGAAAAATACATAAACAAGATTTTCATCACCTAACTTCCCAGTTTACTACATTATAGCTTACGCATAAGCTTGGCTCCAAAGTCTCTGGGAATTTTTCTTGCACACTGGATTAGTTCTTCCCATATCTGTTCAAGGATAACATCCTCACGGATCATGTGACATATCCATTCTACCCGAATTCCCACTGAGGACTTTCATTTTATATTTATTTACTAACCACTCATACTGGATAAACTAATTTCTCTGATAATTTGCAGATGCAATCTAGTTCATTTTCCTCACTTAAATATTTAATTTCTCAATGGCATTTTCAGGAGAAATTAGTTCCTTGTATTAATCTACACCTGTAATTGCATGTGTGTGTTCATGTAGCAACATATTTTACAGTATGAGGCAACTACAACTATATATTGCTTGCCTTGTGCTAAACTTCCTTTTGTGTTTAACCATGTACATTTAAGCATGTACAATGTAGACCAGTTTATCTGTTTACATCACACCAGTCCTGTGTTATTCTGACTGGTAATAGTGAGTCTTTTATTTTCTAACTACATCCTTTGTTGTACCTCTCCATGTTTTTATTATTTACATCTGCTGCATTCTGATGGATTTCTTTTTTACTGCTTTCTTCTCCAGGCTATGCAACCCTCATAGAATTACTCTCCCAGGGAACCCTTCTGTAAATACACACCATCTGGTAGGGTCAAACCAGTTAATGAAGATAAACAGCTAGCTAGTTATAACTGCGGCTCTGGGCAGGCATTCTGAGAAGCATACCTCTCAACTGTCCTGAATTTTGCAGAATGTTTACCACATATTTATGGTCTGTTCTACATAAATTAAGAGCTTTTCTGGCAAAGCATTCAGGATTATAGTCAGTGAGTCATGAAAGACATTTGAATATAAAAACTTCAGAAAAAATGTATAGCCATGCAAAACCTGTTAGTCTGTCAACTTCCTGAATTTATAAGAACAATATTTAAACTCTGTCCCTGATTTCTGACCTTTGTGCCCCCATTACGTTTGGCTTTCTCCAAAATTCACATGCTAAGAGGTTGAGAAGTATGCTGAGAAGACGACTGTCAACATCTTGATGTCTAAGCAATACTCAATGTGCCACATGTA
>NC_056750.1:757425722-757580722 GCF_019279795.1 Protopterus annectens | reverse complement strand
AGAGCTGACTAAAACTTCAAATGGCTTTGGTCTTGTCCAGATAAAACCTTAATTGTCTGTGGACATCAAGGGAATGGAGTAATCTCTCTCTGTCATTCTGAGGAGAGGGGGAGAAGGTGGATAAATAAATGGATTGATTGAGGGACAACTCATGGACCATTTTGTGCATGAAGGAGGGATTGGTGTGAAGGGTCACCCTATCTTGTGGAAGATTGTATAGGGTGGGGACGTCCTGAGGGCTTGTAGTTCAGAGACCCTTCTAGCTGAAGTAAGGGCTACTAATACGACAAGTTTTCCAGGTGCACATCTGCAGAGAAGCAGAGCTTCCTGATTCAAAGAGGGCAGTAATGAGCTTCTCCAGTATGCAGTTCCAGTCCCAATGGGGGAATAGTTTTTTTGGTAGTCTCATGTGGAGAACCCCCTTTTAGGAATAGCTTGACATCCAACCTGGAAAGGAGGTGGATCCAAAGTTAAGCAGGCTGAAATGGCAGGTAAGTGGACTTTCACTAAGGAATATGAAAGTTCTGATTTTAGGAGCTCACGCACATAGGCTAGGACTAATGGAACATCCACTTGGAAAGGGTCCCTTTGCCTTTGGAGACACCATTTGGAGAACCTTGTCCATTTTGAAAGATAGGATCTCTTTTTAGTAGGTTTCCTGGCCTCCCACAGGATGGATAGCACATCCTCTGAGTACCGGTGTCTGAAGTGGATCAAGAATTTATCATCCACAGGGTTAAGCAGAGCATCTCTAGGTGTGGATAAATGAGACAGCCAGCAAGATTTTTTGGCTTGTCCTTCTGGATTTTTAGAAGGACTTTCTCAATGAGTGAGATGGGGGGAAGGCATAAAGGAACAGTCCTTCCATGAGATTGAGAAGGCATTCCCTTTCAAGGCTAGTGGGGAGAAGTCACTGGAGCAGAAGAGCTGCAATTGTCTGTTCTGGGGGAAGGCAAACAGATCTCTTTGTAGTGTGCCCCACTTGAGGGCAATGTCCATGTACACTTCTCTGCATAACATCCACTCATGATGCTGAGAGAATGATTTGCTGAGGGCATCTGCCTGATGGTTGTCCTGGGATGAAATGTAGACCAAGTGCAGTGTAGTGATGTACTGAGAGACTAGCTCCCATGCCTGCATTGCAAGCCTGCAGAGTAGGTAGGACCTGGTTAGGATAAAAAGGTTTTACTGATGTATTTGGTACCTCGGCTTACGCCTTCAAAAAATAAGTTGTTACATCAAGCAGCATTCTTATATACATCATACTTAATACATTCAATTAGCCATCCTTCAATGTCCAATCAATAATTTAAAGTGCCCATCACCCATGTTTAACTGTGCATAACATATTTTTTACATAATTCCAAGGTTGCTGAGATGAATCCACCTATTTTTAATATTAAAATGAGACTGCAACAACAGCGTCATTCCATTAGTGTCTAATTTCATATTTAAACCTTTGGGATGTAGTATCCTTCAGGACACTACATCCCAAAGGTTTAAATATGGAATTAGACACTAATGTTTACAATAAGTAAACTAACATTTTTAGTTGTATGGTTGAAAATCTCACATTTTATTAATGGGAATGGAATGACGCTGTTGTTGCAGTCTCATTTTAATATTAAAAATAGGTGTGATTTATCTCAGCAACTTTGGAATTATGTAAAAAATATGTTATGCACAGTTAAACATGGGCAGTGTGTAATGAGCACTTTAAATTATTGATTGGACATTGAAGGATGGCTAATTGAATGTATTAAGTATGATGTATATAAGAATGCTGCTTGATGTAAGAACTTATTCTTTGAAGGCATAAGCCGAGGTACCAAATGCATCAGTAAAACCTTTTTATCCTGATGTTTTGTATGTTTCATGGTTTATTTGGAAGTGTATGTGGGTTTTAGGTAGGACCTGGTTCCCACCCCCATTTGTTGATGTACCACATCACAGTTGTATAGTCTGTGAAGATTTGGAGGGAACCTGCCTGCATTAGAGGAAGGCAGGTCTGTAGGGCTAAATGGAGCTCAGTCATCTCCCGTATGTTGATATGCTTTTTTCTGGAGAGAGGGCTCCCATTGAGGCTGCACCTTGAGACTTTTCATTGTGGCTCACCACCCTACATCTGAGGCATCTGTGTGCATGCATTGCACTGGTTTGGTGGGATGCAGTGGCAGGCCTGGGTCCTGGTGTACTTCTTGGATCCACCACCTCAATTCTGTCTTCAGGCAGGGTAGGAAGGGTCCAAAGATGCTACTACTGCTTCTTCAGACCAAATACAAAATGCATTAAAACCACAAATACTTAATGCATTTTGTATTTGGTCTGAAGAAGCGGTAACCCCATGAAAGTGATAACCTTTTGTCTGAATAAACCAGTTTGGATCATGTTTGCTCACTCATATATATATATATATATATATATATATATATATATATATATCTATGAGTGAGCAAACATGATCCAACTGGTTTATATATATATATATATATATATATATATATATATATATATATATATATATGAGTGAGCAAACATGATCCAACTGGTTTATTCAGACAAAGGTTATCACTTTCATGGGTTCATTAGACCAAATACAAAATGCATTAAGTATTTGTGGTTTTAATGCATTTTGTATTTGGTCTGAAGAAGCAGTAACCTCGCGAAAGCACTAATCTTTACTCTGAATAAACCAGTTGCTCTTAACTCTTTTGGTATCTTTATTTGCTTGGACCGTGTTGACTGACTCACATGTATGTATGTATGTATGTATGTATGTATGTGTGTGTGTGTATATATATATATATATATATACACACACATATATATATATATATATATATATATATATATATATCGTTGGAATATTGTTTTGTTTGTGAGTCTCCTTTAGCAGTTTGGATAGCTTGCCTTTTCTTTCAGGGTAGGAAGGGTATCTGAAAGTCCAGGCGGAGGCTGTGTTGTGACCAGACATTTTTTAGGTGCCACTGGAACTTCCTCATGTGTAGCCTGGCTAGGGGTAGCATAGGGATTGTAGCTGCCATGAAGCCTAGACAAAGCTTTAACTGCTGGCCAAAATGTGGGTGATCAGGAGGAGCTCATGGAAGTGGTTGACTAGGGAGTAGACTTTGTCCTGATGAAGGAAAGCCCTCATAAGGTCAGTTCTTATCCTGCAGCCCAGGAAGGGTTTGTCTTGGGTGGGGCAAGGGATGGTTTTATCAGGCTGAGGATGAATCTCAAGCTCTGAAGTAGCGACATAGTGAATAGTAAGTGGTTCCTGAGAATGCTTTCCTCTTCTGCTAGAATTATTAGATCGTCTAGGTTGGGGTAAATTAGAATGCCTTTTGTTCTGCAGTAGGTTACTGCTGGGGCTAGACACTTTGTGAAGACCCTTGGTGCAGTAGGTAAACCAAAGGGCAAGGCAGTAAATTGAAAGTGTGTAGAGGGTCCAGGAAAACTCAAAACTTTTCTGTATTTTGGATGAGTGGAGGTATGCCTCCAAGTCCAAAGTGGCCATGAATGCCTTGGGTAGCAATAGTGGGAGAAAGCTTTGAAAGGATAACATTCTGAAAGAAGGGACCTTCAGAAAAGGATTTAGGTAGGACAAATCCAGGATGGGCCTCCAAGGACCATCCTTTTTGGGCACTAGAAAGATCCAGGAGTAGAATCCCCGGCCTTCTTGGCCTGAGGGAACTTTTTCTATGGTGAATAGATCTTGGATGATCTGGGAAATTAGATGTAGCTGTTCTTTGGGTGGGAAGGGAATGCCTTGTGATAGGAGCTTTTCCTGCCAGGATATGGAATACTGTTTTTCCACTATTGCCAATAGCCAGCGGTCTGAGGTGACTTTTTTTCCAGAAAGTTAGACAGTGAGAGAGGCGGGAGGAGAGAGGAAGGTCACTGAGGCAGTCACGCATTAGTGTTTCTATCTGGAAAGGTATGCCTAGGAGTAGGTTGATGAGGGGCGGCCCTTGAGGAAGGTGCCTTTCTAGATCCTTTTCTGTGTCTAGAGGAGGTGGATGGGGCTGGGGTCTTCCTGACAAAAGTGGCCTTGGCAGAGTAGTTTCTGTAAAATATGGGGACAGCAGAGAGCAATAAATGTTTGAGGTCCTGAAGTTCTTTGTTTTTTTTTTCCTGGAGGCTATTGAACAGTTCAGAAGATTGTTTGCCAAACAAGAATTTGTTGTCAAGTGGTGCACCTAAAATTTTGGTTTTAAAGTCCTCAGGGAGGGGCTGAAGCCTGAACCAGGAGTACCTGTGTAGTACAGAGGCTGATGCTGAAGACCTAGTGGAGGCCTCAGCTGCATCACAGCTGCACTTAATAGAATGTCTAGCAACATGTGAAGCTAAAGACAGATTAGATGCAACCTAAGATTTGTTAGGAGAGTCATGCATGGAGGAAAGTAAAGAGGTTGCCTGAGGAATCAAGTCTAGGGCATATATGACCATGTGGGTCTGATAACTGAAGGCCAGCATGGAGGATGTGTGCATCTTTTTCCCCAGTCTGTTCATGACCTTGCTGTCCTTGTCTTATGACAGAAGGGAGGAGGAAGGTATTAGTCTGGACTGTTTGTCAGGGGCCACTGGGATGATTGCAGGATCTGCCATAGGTGGCTTAATGAGGTATTTGTGGTCATCAGCGCCTTGTAAAACTGGTCAGGTCTTTTGAGAGCTGGGTCTGTGATTCAGGGGTCCTACAGGCTGATGCAAATGCATCCAGGTAAGCTGGAATCACAGAAGGAATTGTAGAGGGGGGAGGGTGACTCCACCTGGAGTAGTTTAAAATACCTCTTTTCAACCTCAGTCATCTGAGTGGCATCCCACTTGAAATTCTCCCTTATTCTGGTAATTCTTTCCCCAAAAGAAATATCTTTATGGGGTGAGTCTTCCTCTAAGGAGTCCTCATCTGGGGAGTAGTAGTCCAGAGGGGAAGCTAACTGGGATGTGTAGGTTAGAGATTCATCTGAGGAAGAAGAAGAGGAGTCTGTCTCCTGAGTATGGGTGGGATGAATGGAAGCAGCTGAGGCTGACCTAGGGTTGAGACCAGGCAATTTAACAGCAGGAGAGGATGTGGGCCTAAGAGTCATAAAGGCCTGAACCAAGGACTGTGAAAATATATGCCACTCAGTTTGGTTCTCAGTGGAAGTACACAAATGTTTTGCTTCCTCTTGAGAGGAGTATTCTTAGTGGAAGCAAGTGGAGGTATAGACCTAGTATCAGGCATCTGGCTTGTGGAAGACTATCCCTTTTCCAGAATGGTGGGTAAGGCATCTGGCAAAGTGTGGCTCCCCTTCGACCTTGGCCGAAAGCCCATGTCGAAGCGACCTCCAATGACACGCCTACTGGGGTTTCCAAGGTGGCTTCCACAAAGGTAGCCACCAAAACTGCCAGTTCTACTGGACGCCCCTCAGCCCCTAAATCAGAGGCTGGTGGGACATCTGATGTCAGATGAGCAGAAGCAGTAGGCCTTACAACCTTGGCCTTCTTTTTAGGAGGCTCCGCTACAATGGCCAACTCTGGTTCCATACGTAGGGCTAAACACCTTAGTCGCTGGTTTTTGAAATAAAGTTTTAGGGCTGCCAGACAACTACTAAGGGTTTTAGGTATGAATGAATGGCAAATTCTACAGGTGGTATGGTCATGGTCTTGGCCCAAGCAGAACAAAAAAGTTCATTTGAGTCCTTGTGAGGAATCTGGCAGCTGCACTTACATTTCTCTTTTCTACCAGACATCGGCTAAATAAATAATGGGCAATAGCAACCAAAGCTCAAGCAAAAGAAAATTCTCCCCAACAGGGTACTTATCTGAAGGCATCTTCTGGAGCACAGAGCGAAGCAATCAGTCTGACATTTGATTGCAGGAGGGAGGTTCTTAGGTCTGTGCGTACAGACGTCACATTTAAGGCTCATGGTTTATGGACCTGTGTGTGACATCCCAATCACCTGGCAGCAACCAGGCTTATGCTTCTGCATAGGAGCCGGACATTCAGGTTGCTTGAGGAGGAGGATCTCACAGTAACATGGGAATAGGACATCTATTGTATGCAAGTCTTCCTTTTAAGAACATAACAATATCTTGTTGAGGATGGCATTACTGTAAATAGCTATTACTGCAGTTGAGTCTAGAATAATTCTAGGAAGAAAGAATTATCTGCATATCCAGAGGTTCAGAAGATGGATGAAGCAAATGCTGTATTCTGATTATGAGATGGGTTTGGTCATGTGATACTGTGAAGAACTAGCACTCTAATGGTTTGTTTAGAAAAGAGTAGGCTCTTGGAATGGGGAGAAGTCATGATGTTTGCCTCTGGTGTGCTGTTTTTCACCCTTTCATATGTCTTCTTGGAGTGCTCTTTGGCGTGTATATGGGAAATGTGTGATGAAGCTTGTACCATGTTATTTAGGAGGATATTGTTCCATGAGGATAAGACAGAAGATGGTATTTTACAGTAATCTTTTTCAAAATTCCTTTATCACTATGCTCAGTCTGTCAAATGAGTTCAGAAGTATATTTGAAGAGAAGCTGTTATCTGAGCAAAGTAATTACATTAGACATCGGTACTGTAGGAGATACTGGTGTTCCCATGCTGGATAACCAGAGCTGGCAAATTTACAAGTGGGAAGGTTTTAACAAAGTCATTTGACTGGCCTTCTGGTGCAGCATGTTGCCAAGGGACTGCAGGGGATATAAATATGCAGATTATTCCCTCTTTGATGACTCTTTCAGCATATATTTTGTTAAATTCTGTAGGTTATACAAATAATATAGTTTTCATGCTTAACTGGGAAATAAAACGGGTATTTCAAGTTTATGGAGTAATGCAGTCAAATCATCTAACACTTTTTCGTTTTTTTTTGGAGTGGATGGGGAGAGCATTGGAGGCTGGGTAATTAATATGGCTGCCATAGCTGAATCTCTCTCTATCTGAGAGTAGGTGATATTTGAAGGATTTATGATTCACTTGATGGCATATACAGGTCTTACTAGCTTGATATGTGATAAGATGAGGTTACCTGGAGACACAGAACAGGGATTTTGTTCCAGTGAGTACTTCTCTTTGCTAAGTATGTCAAACATTCTGCTTATGAAGTTTATATAGGTGGTTGGAGAAATGCGATAACAGCTTATTATTCTGATTCTTCTCACTGATGGGATTCAAGAGATATTTGCTGTGGGAGTTTGTTGAGACTGGGTTTGCTCTGCCAGAAAGAGAAAGTGAAAGTGTTAGAAAGGCGCTTGAGTTGAAGGTTATATCAAATTTAGGGTTGAAGTGGGATACCAAGACTCCTATCCCTGTGATGTTGGGCTGCTGGGAAGCAAGGCATAGACAATACATCAAGGGCAATTTTTGCCCTACCTCCAGGGGTGCAGCATCAGGGTCTACTGACAGGAAAATGAGCAAGCAATAACAATTCTATTAAATTGGAGTAAGTGATGGCCAAGTTAGAGAAAGAATGAATTTGCGATGTTACAGTAAATTCAGTTTAGAGATAGATAGTTTTTTATGCTGCAGATAGCGCTAATTAAAGACATTTTTGTCAGATTTGTTTTTTTATAGGAAAACTGAACTAGCTCACAATTCATATAAAGGCTAAGCAGGGCATACTTTTTAACAAAAAGATGAAAGGGACTGATATAAGAAGATAGGGGTAGGGGAAGTAGCAATAGCTACTGCTTAAATACAAAAGGGAGAAGTTATGCTCCTCTGATGGTTTCCAAATAGGTTTTTACAAGCAAGTAAGGTGTAAAGTGAATAAAATGTTAGTTGGAGTTTTTACAAAACATATGGAGACAGGAAGACTGCCTGAATTGATAAAAATAAACTATTGGTAGTTTTACCAAAATGAAACTGGAATGCTGAGGACTCAGCAGAGTTTAGATCACATTCCTTATGTTAAATAATTTGCTTGGGTTTCGACTAGAAAGACAAAAAATAAGTTACTGTTGGCTACTGATGAATATCAAGTTACTTCATTAAGGACTAATCCTCCATAGATTATTGGCGACACATTAGCTTTTGATGCATTTGTACAATACAATGGCCAAAGAAAGAAATGGATAGTGTTGATAGTTTATTACTAAAAGGGAACACAAACAAGGAACCAATAAAAGCAGGCAAGGCACTGGTTGGAACGACAATTTCCAAACAGCAGTTAAGTGTACATCTTAAAACAAAAAAGACTTCTACAGAACTGCATACATACAAAAACCATACAACTAAATACATAAAAAACCCTGTCACATGATACAAGCATCCAATAAGAAAATCCTTAATTGTCACTAATACATATGAATGAACCAGACTAGAACTGAATTTAATTTTAAACATTAAAAACACATTTATACTAAAAGCAACTATATTCTATATAGATATATATATATATATATATATATATATATATATATATATAGATATATATATATATATATATATACCATAGAAGGAAGAAAAACATATTAATAAAAAGAAAAGAAACCTATATACATATATAGTTTTCATAGAAATTAATCTTCTAAACTTTTCAATTTTAATAATGAAGCTATGGAGCAAGAATCATTCAGCCCATATGGCTCCAAGGCATTAAGTCTAAGAATCCAGATGAGCTTCCTTTTATTTAAATGTTCCTCTACAGTAAATCCCCTAGAGTCTTTCACAACAAAATCCAGTACTATAAAATGAAAGTTATGATTTGGGGCATTTAGTATATGTCTATATAATGCATTGGACATCTTAGCTTTTGCCACATCATTAATATGTTCATAAATTCTGTCCTTTTATAGGAAGTTTTCCCTATATAAAATGGATTACATGAATCACACAAAGCGGCATAAACCACCCAACTGAATTTACAATTAAAATGCCTTCTAACAATAAACTTCCTGTTGTTAATATAACAGCCACCACATACAAGAGGTTTGTCATAATGACCTAAACCCACCTCTATTTGGTAAACCATTGGTTACAACCCACTGAAATTCTACATTGTCTTGGTAACAAAGGTGCAAAAATCCCTCTATTCCTCTTATTAGAGACCTGTTCTTTAACTTTAACTAACAAATCTAGAGGGTACCCTTACCTTCAAAACATAATCAACAGCTGTCTATCTCAAGTTGGGACGCTCCATCATCAGTAATCATCTGCGCTAACCTTACTAACTGGCCTTCAACCACTGCCTTTTTCTAAAATGCTGGATGTCAGCTATGATAGGGGAGATAAGAGTTAGAGAACATGCTTTTCCAATGGATATTAGACAAGAAGCGTACATTTTCATAATCTTTAACCAGTTGTATGTCCAAATACACTACACTTTCCTTATCAACCAAGTGGATAAACTTTAAAAAGGAAGTGATGTTATTAATGAATTCTAAAAATTCATTTAACTTATCTAAGGATTCAACCCACACCAAATAAATGTCATCCAAAAATCTGGTGTAAAAATGTCAGCTGCATTTGAAGGGTCTGTTAAAAACAAAATTCTTTTCCCAGTAGGCCATAATAAGATTCGCAAAACTCAAGGCAGCCCCCATTCCTACTCCAGTCAACTGTTTAAATAACTGTCCAGCAAAGTATAAAAAAATGTTAGCTAAAACTATGTTCATAAGTGCTAACATGGTGTTGACTTCATCAGTATCTAAGGCCTACATCAAAAAGAATATCTTCAAACGACTGAATACCCTCTGTGTAAGGAATAACAGAATATACATTTTGGACATCAATGGTGACTAAATAATCTTTATAAAAATTAATTTTAGTCGCTATTCAAAACATCCCATGAGTGCTTACAAACCTGGTGTAATTTTTCAACTGAAAGCTTTGACGTGTCATCTACATATTTAGCTATATAAAAGGTTTTACTTCTACTAGCATCAACTATTGGTCTCATAGGAGGGTCATAAAGATTTTTATGGATCTTTGGTTTCCCAAAAATGCCAGCTATTACTGGACTCTTGTTACACAAATAATTATACACATCAAATGTAATTTGTCCTTGCATGAGCACATCATACAGGCTGACATCTATTCTTGCATAAACTATATTTAATTTGTTTTTTGATATCCATAAGTATGCATAAATAACAACTTATACATTCTCTTATTGTATTCATTTGCATCCATTATACAAATTCCACCACCTTTGTCAGGTTTCACCATCCTGATTTTTTTTTATTCACCCATAATTCAACAAACAGTTGTTCTTCAACACTAGTGAGATTACAGACATTCCTATCAGCAGCCCTCTTACATACCCTACGGATGTCCTTTTCACCGAATTTTTCAAACACTGCTAACCAACTATTTAGTGGAGGATTAAAAACATCAGATTTTTTTAAAACCTTCTCATCCTTACTGCACTTGTTTGTACCGTAACCTTCAAACCAAACAGCTTTTCTACTAATATTTATGCCAAAATTGATGTGGTCAAAAATAATTGGATGGTCACTGCATCTACAGGTGAGCCAAAGAAGACATTTGGCAACTCACCAAAAATTGTTTTTCGAAAGGCTGAATGTTTTAAGAAATTATTGAAGGCAAAATTGTCTAATTTTAGTGAGATCAGATCTAAGGGTATGTTTAGATGTAATAATTGTAACCAATGCTGACATATTTTAGTATGCGATTCTTTTTATATTAACAATAGAAAGTTTATGTCACTTTGTGTGATTCATGTAATGCATTTTATATATGGAAAACTTTCAATAAATTAAAGGACAGACTATACGAACATAATAATGTGGCAAAAGCTAAGATGTCCAATGCATTATACAGACATGGGATCTGTACAGATGCTCGACTCCATCTTTCATCGAATTCCAATTTGGTGAGCATACTTGCGTGAAAATGCTGTTCACCAAAGCAGCACTTTCACGTAAATATGCTTGTTGTTCTGGTTGTACTACTGTGCGGTAAGGGAAAATTCTCTTTTCCACACTGTAGTGCGACCTCGGAGGGAGAATATTAGGGGGTGTGGGGGACGCAGCCCCCCTGCATTCAAGTAGATTTTTTTTTTTTTTTAATATACTTTAACGAAAGTGCTTTTTTGATGAAAGCACTTTTGTTAAAGTGTGTTCTGTGGTAATGGATTTGGGCTTTTGATCTTTCGATCAAAAGTCCTAGATCCACAGACATAAATGCCCCAAATCATAAATTTCATTTTGTAGTATTGGATTTTGTTGTGAAAGACTAAGGGATTTATTGTAGATGAACATTTAAATAAAAGGGAGCTCATCTGGATTCCTAGACTTAATGCTTTGAAGCCACCGGGGCTGAATGATTATTGCTCCATAGCTTTATTATTAAAATTGAAAAGTTTAGAAGGTTGATTTCTATGAAAACTATATATGTATATAGGTTTCTTTTCTTTTTATTCATGTGTTTTTCTTCCTTCTATGGTGATATATATAACATTATTTGGAATATAGTTGTTGGTTTTAGTATAAATGTGTTTTTAATGCTTAAGATTAAATTCAATTGTTCTGGTCTGGTTCAGTCATGTGTATTGGTGACTAAGGGAGGTTTTTTGTATGCTTGTATCATGTGACAGTTTTTTTTAAGTATTTAATTGTATGTTTTTTGTGTTTATGCAGATCTGAAGAAGTCTTTTTTTGTTTAAAGATGAAAGCACTTAACTGCTGTTTGGAAATAAAGTGGTTCCAACTGGTGCCTTGCCTGCTTTTATTAGTTCTTAGTATTGATAGTTATTCAGAAAGGCTTAGATATGGTTATTTGGAAGTTTATTATTGAAGCAGTGCAGCAGGCAGCTGAGTATGGAAGATATTTGAAGATAGTAAAAGTGTTACATGAGCATTGATTGAAGCTTGCAATTAAATGGAGGAACATCTGAGAAAGAGGACTTGAGTAGGAAATGCGCAAGGTCTGCTGTCTCTCTAAAACAGCTCGTTTTTAACTGTGATGTAAAAATTGGCATAGTTTATGAAATTAGTAATGTTTCAGTCTTTGATGTTAGCCAGAAGTGCTCTTTGTAGCACCTGCAATGTACCCAAAATTAACATGTAACAGTACAATACGACTACAAATTCTTTTTTATGAGACCCATTGTTCCTGCTACTATTGGCACTGTCTGGTTATTCTTCTTCCACATTGCCCTCATTTCTGCCTGCAAATCCTGGTATTTTATTACTTTGTCTCTCTCTGTATGTAAGACATTGTAATCACTGGGTGTAGCAATTTCATAGATTGGTAGTAGGTTATCGGCCCTAGGACCTATACAAGCCTAGCCATAACAATTCTCTGGATATTTCTTCCCACAATATTTACTTTCCTGGACCCCTGTCTAGCAGGGTGACTGACGTGATCCCTGGGGTGAATTTCCTATCTCCCATCCAATCGTCACAGTTCCTTTTGAAGAGTGCCAAGGAGGTGCTCTGCTTGACATGTATGGGCAGTCTATTCCAGAGTATGGGGAGTCTCTGGGTCAGGAACCTTTGTCTCCAGCATGTTTTGTTCATTGTGATGACAAGGTTTAGATCTCTGGAGTGTGTGGCTCCGAGGGATTGGGATTTCTTTAAGTGGAGCATGTCCAACAGCTCAGGGTATGACATGGCCTTGTATGTTAAGCAGAAATTGCCTCTGAGTAGACGATATGCCATAGAGTATAGCTGGAGTTTTTTTTAGATGGTCAGTATAGGGCATCTGCTTTAGACCTGTGATTCTTTTAGTGAAGTACTTCTGTTACCTTTCCAGCTGTTGCAGATGTCTGGTGAGGTACATACCAAACGGGGCATTGTATTTTATAATGGGTCCAATGAGGGATGAGTAAAGTGGGACAATGACCTCCTTTTTTTTGGATGAAAAGCCCTTAGTGATGAGGTGTGCCACATAGAAGGATTTCCTGACTGTTGTGGCGATGTGGTTATCGAAGATGAGACCACTGCCCACCTGTATCCCTAAGTCTCTCATCACACTTTCGGTGTTGTGTACTGCCACCTATCTGGTAATTCATGGGTACATGTTTTTTCCCAAAGGGGATAACCATACATTTCTTTGCATTAAGCTTGAGCCCATGACTCTGGCACCAAGCATACATGTCTGTAAGGCCCTTTTTGCAGAATATCTGCATCATTGGTCAATGTTACTTTTGTCCTTTTTTCCTGGACTACAATATCTGGTTTTCTCACATCTATTTTTTGAAGTATTGGTAATGGGTGATTCCATGTAATATAAACTTCATTTTCTACAATGCTTTGTGGCTCATGTTTCCAATGCTTCTCCACTACTTCACTATTATACTGCTTGCAATCCTTGATGCAACAGTCTTGCTACATTATTATGCCTTTCAGTGTACAGGCCCTCTGCCATCAGTATATCATACCCAGCAACAAGATGTGTGACTGTTTCCAATTCTGTTTCATAAAACTTGCATCTGTCTGTTTCTCCAACATGTTCAATAGACTTTGTAAAATAATGTGTATGTGGTCCACTATCCTGGGATGCCAATATTAACCTTTCGTCTTTTGGTTTTAACTTCACTTCTGCTTAAGCATTTTTGCATAACATCCTGATTGACATAAGGTTATTCCAACAGTTTTCTGTACTTGCAACTATATTTATGGCTTTTCCACATTTCTTGCCTTATCATCTGATCCTTTAATTTATATTCTTTATATTCTTTCTTTTGTTTTTTGGCACATTCAGTTAATACCAGAGTTTTGTCAACTTCTGGTTTGATTTCCATTCCTGCTTAACACCAATATGCTTCTGCTGAACTAAGCAGAGAGGTCATGATAGACTTGTTTCCCTTATTTATTTATTTTATTTTATTTTACATTTGTTGACCGGACTAGTCTAGCTGGAGAAATTTCCATTTTCAGTAGAGGCCCGGGGAGAAAAGCTCCACAGAGTGAGATACATTCAGAGACAAAAAAACAAAAATTATCATACAAAAATGTAATAACAATAATCATTATAATGAAAATATTAGAGTTAGTAATAGAGTTTGCAAGCAAAAATTAAAAATAAAAGATAGTAAACTCTTCAATGTAAATAAAAAAACTACTACAGGAGTTAATTACTAAAACACTCAATACAGTCAAATTCACAATTAACCAGTTGAAAATACTAATTGGATTAAAATAGAACAAAGGAGTGAAGGTATGGAGAATAAAGTGAAAAGAGAGTAAGGGAAAAAGGTAGGAATAGAAAGTAGAGAAAATAAAAGAGCAAGTAATGCAGAATAACAGGTAGAGAAGTTATGTTTTAAAACTTTCACTATGTTTAGATCTTGTGAGGTCAGCAGATATGTATATACTCCTATGATTGCAGATCAATATGTGTAATCAATTTTAAGGAAGCCCATACTTCCTTCAGAATGGTGAGTGTTTAATTTTGGTATACACTGTTTTTATAAAGCATCTGATAAGCATGAAACATTTTTCTTATTTTTCTGACCAACTGATTCAATACCTTTTGGGACAAGTCAATCACCCTAAAACTGTAACTTTGAACTGGAAGAGCAAATTGGTTTATAGCTTGGACTTTGTTCCTAGATGTCACAGCTGTTTTCAGTATTAATTTAGTCTTCTTAAACATTCCTTGCTATGTTTTGTTCATGTTTTATTGTTGATCCTTCATTAGTTCCCAAATATCTATACACTCCCTCCTGCTCAAGTTCCTTTACATCACATTCATGTTCTAGACTGATATTGTCTTGGTGCTGCAGCTTTGCTGCTTTTGCAAATTTTTCTAGACCAAATGACATTCTTATATCATCTGAGAAAGTTTTGAACACTTGCAGTTGTGCTTTTAGTTCTTCATTTGATGAACTATTCAGTTTGAAATCATCCACAAAAAGAAAACGAGAAAAACTTTACTCTTTGTTGTTTGCTGGGAGCCAAATTCTATCCATGATCTAATCTATTAAGTAGACTGTTTAATGGGTTAAGGGTAAGAGAAAAGAGCATTGGTAACAGAGAGCCTCCTTGGAATATCCTCCTCTGAATTTTTACCCTTGGGATGAGTGTCCTTATTATGCCTTAGCTGCAAAGTAGTTTGCCACTGTTTTATGGTCACTGTAATGCAGGATGTACTTTGTACATCTCTAAGCACTCCTTCATCCATGAATGTGGGATGCTGTCTGTGACGATTAGGGAGAGATGGGTGAAGGCTGCCAGAATTTGATATATAATTCTGGCATTTGCAAATAAATGTAAAATACAGGGATGTTTTCATGAGGGTAAAAGATTACTTTGAAATGTGAAACTGCAAAATATGTGACAACATCGCACTCTACTGGCCCAGTGAAGCATGTTGTGATCCTTTCATATTAGAATAGGCTCCAGTGCGGCTGGATGAAGGTTTCATGCCCATTGTTTTAAGGCTAAAGTTTATGACCAGAACTTACATGTGGAAGGTGCTTTATTGCTCTAGTTTCTGTTTGAATATACATGTGAAATGCCTTCTATTGTTGTAAGTTTCTGTGCAGGTGTTAGATTGCTAAATAATGCAGTTTGTGGCCTGAGAACTCAGACCACGTGTTAAGATGATGCAATATGAATACTGGGAAAACCTAAGTGTCAAAAATTATGTAATTTTGGGAGGGCCTTAGAGACATGTTTGTTAGTAATGTTTAAATACCATTTCAAACAAAAGACCTGGGGGGCATTTTGATTTTGATATCCAACTTATCAGCTCTCTGCCTTATGCTCACATTTAAGTTTTGGCACTGTGATTTCTTGCAGGAATAGTTAAAGCTAGTAAAGATTAATTAGGCATTTTCTTTGAAATTAGACCTGTCCTACTGTATTATTTTAAGTTTCTGTGTGATCTCTGAACTCAGATATCTCTGTGGTGTAGTAGTTTTGTCTTGTGTTTTAATTATTTATTATTAAATATTTTTAAAACCTTCTATCTGTGGCTAATTTGTGTAGAGATAAGCTCTAGAATACACTGCATATTTATAGAGGTTATTGTAACAGGCCACTCTACAGTAAGCCTTGACTGTTAGTCATACTACTACTGGATAATAATATTGCACAGTAATAATTTGGACACCCTTTTAAGGGCCTTTTAATAGCTGATATTATTAACTGGGTGGTGGCAGTAATTACTAAAGTATAGTCTGGGTAAAGGGGCACAGCTAGAGAATCTGTGTCAGCCTCTCCCAGGAGTGTCTGAAGTTGTATAAATACTTATCTCAAAGTGTGTGTGTGTGTGTGTGTGTGTGTGTGTTGTGTCAGCTCCTGGGCAGGGACACGAAGCACTGGTTGGACAGAGAGGGTACTGGTGGTTCTAGCTTGCCCAGTTAGGCTGAGACCTGGACCCTATAGCTGTGCCAGTGGGGAGTGCTATTGGGGACCTGGTGAGCAAGGGAGTAGCCAGCTCCAGACTGACTGTGATCTCTGTGTGCACTTAACGGAAATTGTACTTTACTGTGTGTATTAGTTATCCTTTTCTCTTCTAGGAGACAACCACCCTGGTATTAGTGGTGAGGACTGAGGCTCCTTAATTGCTGGTCCAGGGCATGGTCGTCACACTGTCAAATGCTATTTTTTAATCTGCCACTGCCTTACTTATAATCTTCCCCTTTTTACAATACACCATTATGACTTTAACAACAAATTACTCTTTTTTCCATATGACTTTCTTTTGTTACCCTTCTGTTCTATTGGCATGATTGAGTTTTCTTATAAATGACTATAAATTCTATTAACATTGATTCCAGTATATATTTTATACATAATCGCAAGGCAAGTTATTGGTCTAAAGTTTTAAGGAAAAGTATTGTTTTTTCCTGTTATTAACCAGGTTGCTGTCTGTTAAGGATGCACATATAAACAGTTCTTACTCAGGGGTAGATCTCTGCGAGAATATGTTAATATTCTTAACCAGAAGTTAGGTACTGTACCTGGGCCTGGAGTAGGAACTTTTCTTAATTTTGTTTCAATTTCCCTGGCTGTTACTTCATCACATTTTATATCCTGCACATTTAAACTTTTTACTATTCTTTCACTTCTTCAATATATTTTGCATCTTTGTTATATTCCACATATTTCTCTAAAATACGTCTACTTTTTTGGTGGCATTTCTATTCCTTCTGCCTTGTCTCCCAATTCTCTCTAAAACTTTTTTGGGTAATCAATGAATTCTTTATTTTGTACTTTTCCTTTATATTTATCTGCATATCTACATTTTTCTGCCTGTGCTTATAGCTTTAATTTATTATTTGCAGAAGTGTACGATAGATCCTGTTCTGTTCTGCTACTGTGCATTGCTTTAGCATGTCTGTCTTCCTAAGAAATTCTGTTGATCTGTTCTCTCTCCTCTACTCTTCTAACAGTGACACTTCTTGTATTAATTCCTTTATAGTTTCCTCTATTTGATACTTCCATGATGGCATTTGATTTCTTACCTTCCCTCCCCTCCCCTTAATGCCCTGTGTTTTCGTGGTAAGATTGTAATTGACTTTGCAGTAATATATCCAATTTACTTCTGTTATATCACATACATTTTTTGTGAACAGTCTTGATCGCTGTTAATTCGTTTTATCAAACTTCTAACATTTTGGGTCTTACTGACTTTCTGAAATATTTTTTTTTCATTGATCTTAATATATCTATCCATCTCTATTAAATCAAGCACCTTTTCCCTTAGATCATTTTCTTCTAAACTACGGGTGCATTCTTTGTTCTCTGTGTCTTGCTTACATTCTACACAATGTTCCAGAACTTCTTCATGTGACAATCTCTTCAGCTGCATCCTGACTGCATTATCTGCTGCTTTTTCCTATGGGAACTCACTGGCCTATCACTCCATAACACTGTGTTAGAATTGCCATGGTTTCCTGCTCCTTCTCTTATTGTGCAAACTCCAATTGTACTACTTTCCTAGTGAAGGTTCCACTGGTTTCGCCTAAATTTGGGGACTCGTTGTTCTATCATGCTGTGACAATACCAGAGTTGGATGTTCAACACTTAACCCTTCACTTCACATGTAATCCATAATTCAGTTTCTATTTCTTTAACTCCTCCATTACTAATCCTCTTTTTTATTTTCTCCTTGTTTTATTTTTTGTTGCACATTTGCCTTTGCTTGCATCTCTCTTTAAATATATTTGGTGCTGCCTTTTTTGCACCGATTAATTCTGCTTTCTCCTTTGCATAAATACTGCACCAAATTAAATCTCTTTTTGTTGTTTTCCATGTCCATAGTTCTTCACGTCTCCTGCTCCTCCTGGTTCTCCTTTCTTCGGGGACTCATTGTTCCATCATGCTGTGACATAACCGGTGTTAGACTTTCTACACTAAATCCTTCACTTCACAGGTATTCCATAACTTCAGCTTCAATTTAATTTCTACTTTATTAATCTGTTCCACATTCTCCTTTTGTGATCTTAATATTTTTGTGTTGTGAAGTTTTCCATATTTGGGAGATTTTGCCTGTATTTCTCTTCAAGTATCTTTTGAGTTGCTTTTTTGTATTGATTATTAGTTTAGCTTTTTCCTTTGCATAAATAATGCACTTTTATGAGATCTCTTGTTTTTCTTTCCATGACCCTGTTTCTTTAACGTAGCTTTCAAAAATCTCTAGATTTTTTTCTTTATACTTTTGCACTTCCTCAGTTGCTTCTTTTTTCAAATAGCTTAAGGTTTCATTCTGGGTTTCTTTGGATATTTTAAGATGAATGAAATGTTAATAAAGGGAGACAGTTCTCAAGTTTGTGGAGTAGGACATTCTCAAATGGCTAATCTAACTTTTGGGGTTAGCAAGCGTGGCATCCTATAACAGTGTTTTATTTCTGGGAGAATGTTTTTGGTGATAGTATCTGTATGGCATGTTAATGTAAGCCAGGATTCAAGTGCAATACCTGGTTATTTATATTCAGTAATAAAGGGGATAATGTTGCTTTGTATTTCCTATAGTAGGATGGGTTATAGGCATGTATTTTAATTTGCAGTAAAAAGTAAAATTACATTTTCTTTGGGTTGATAAGAAGTTTATTAGTAGCTGGCCATTAGTATAATTTTGAAAATTTTGTTTGGAGTTGTAGTTGTAAGGCAGCGATGGATTTAAGTATGCTCCAAATGTTGAATGCCATCAGTATAAAGAATTAGATTATGTGGAGAAAGATTTAGGTAAATCATTAATGAAGAGGGAGAAGATTAGTAGGCCCAGAAGACAACCTACCACTTAAGTATTGAAAGACGTATAATGAATTGGAATGAAAATAAAGGAATGGGAATGTATAGGATTGGCTATGTCTGGGAGACATTTGGATCCACAGAATGGAAAGGTGATTTTGATTTTTGGGATTCAACAATCTCGGGGAAATGTTTACTTGAACTGATGGGGTAATTTGACTTGCTATGCAATTCAGGGTAGGATCGGAAGGTCATTATAAGAAAAAAAGAGAATCAAAAGAACTGAAAAGTCCAGAACACCAAGACAAATGTCTGATGGCACATATTATGGGACTGATGATGAGGATGATGCAGAAATGCTTATATACAAGTCTGAGTCAGAGCACACAGTAGCAATTTCTGCGCAATTCCTGGGTGGTCATGTATGCTCCATACCATACAGACTGATTATATAGCCACAGTCACAAATAACATCATGCATGTAAAGTCTGAGCATTAAACATCCTTTGGGGGAGGTGGACCTTCTGCAGCTGTGCTCTCTCCATGAGTGCTATAATAGATGAGCACATGATGACAGATATGGGTATGCTTGACATAAGGTAGTCTGTTAAGGATGCATAACATCTTCAATTGTCGCATTTCCTCACTTGACATGCAGGCTGTGCTCAAGCTTAATCAATTAATGTACACAAATGTCATCAAGATATAGGCTACTGCTGTAGAGTCCAGGACAGAGCTGACTGATACAGTGAGTAGCATTATGGAAGATGCTGCCCAGCACTCTCAGTGGCTACGGATATGGACTCCAAAGATGATGAAATTATACGTTTTATGAGGACTATGGTAGCATACACCACTTCCACTGCTACCTCAGTTTAAAGGACTGCAGGTGTATGATGCTCTGCCACCCTTCTTGTGAGTGGCAGCAGAGCTCCTCTCTATAATCAGGACTTCTTCAACAGCAAATTCTTTTTAGACCAGGATCTCCTAATAACACAAAATGTCTATTGTTGGAGGGCTTGAGTCCTATCTCTCAGCACTGGTAGAGAAACACCACTTTAAGCTCAAACAATGACATTTCATCCTTATCACAAGAGGATGCTCCCTTATACACTATACATAGGTTTATAATTTCATAGGTGTTTACTAGGCTAACAACCACAAGGGCCTTTTTAAGCCTAGCAATACATTCCAAATCTCTGGCAAGTTCTGATAACCTTGACAACTGTAAGCATTCCTTTACCATGAGACCCTTGGCTCTGTCTCATGTGATATAAACTCCTACTACAATCAGTTTGTGTTGACAGCCATGATTCAATACATCTCTTGATACCTGTGCACTTGGAGAGGATTCTGACACATTGCGTCTTTCATCCAGTGTGGTATATATGATTATGGAGACTATAGTCATGCACTGGCCAAAGTAGCATGTCATTAACACAGTATATACCATTTCTATTCAGTGTGTGTGACTGCACTGTGTCTGTGTGCTCTTCATGCTGATAGTTCTGGAATAGTCATCAGTGCTTTTCCTGCCTTACTATTTATTGTGTCTGTTGCTTGGGGGGGGGGCTTCCCACATTTCGGTCACCATGTCTTACAGATGCAGATATCATCATTGTGGCTTCTTTGCCTGTGGTGCCTGGGTCTGATCTTACTACAGCAAGAACATGGGGCTAGCAAACTTGTCCCATCAATATTATGATGACTAGCTATGACCTTCATCACTTTCGGACTAGGAGAGTTCTTCAATGCCTCACTAGACATCTTCAGGCATATTGCACATATGACCTAAGTAAGCCACATATATATTCCATCTTGTTTGGTGCCATGTGTCTGCAAATGTTATTTAATGCCCCATTTCTGCATTACTTTCTAGGTTATGTATGATTCCCTTAAGCCAGGTATCCAGGAGTTGTGGATCACCTGCTGCACAAAACGTTTTTTTTTTTTCCCTGAGCGGGATTACAGCATATGTACACAACAACTGTAGCAGTTTACTTTTGTTCTTGCCAATTGCCAACTAGTCAGTCTTGTGGAATGTCACCTTACTAGAAACTGCAATGCAGGTGACACATGCAAAGTGTTGGCCTCATATGACTGAACACTGTATAATTGCATCCATAACGATTACCTGTGCATTGCACAATAATTTGCAGTTCACAGAATAGTAGACCTTGCTCTTAACAAGCCAAAATATGACTGGACCATGTAGAGCAATTATTGCCACTCATGAATCATCTATACAAGTAAGTACCTCAGGAAGGTATGTGATATCAATAAAGTTATACAGAGGGGTGGTATTTTTTCTCTTTTTTCCTGAGACTTACAGATGCATAACTTTGAGAACCTTGTTAAGTATTCTTAAATCAGATGTCTGAGATGTTATGTTTTTAAAACATATTCAGTGTTCACTAAAGCCAGTGTGAGTACTGTACCTTAGTGTAGCACACAGATAGGAAGGCCATGGAATCCTACAGATTTATCATGGTGATGGTCCATGTCTACAACTATCCTTACACCCTATCCTGATCCACCCAAAACTGACCATCTCCTATTCAGTCAATAACAAACGGGGGGGGGGGGGCTAAAGCTAAACTGTGGTTCTCTGTCAGAGTTACGCAAACACAAAATACGACAAGGAAGCATTCGCATTTTAACAGGAAGCCTAAGGTAGTGCTGTGCTATAGCAATAATATACAAGGTGTTTGTACTATTATAAAACAAAACTGGAAAATTTTAAGAAGTGATGATCGATTGAGGGGCAAAATAGTTGTAGTACCTAAGTTCACTTTTAAACATATTAGTAACCTTAAAGATCTCTTATGCCATGAACCAGTTCAGAGTATCAGAGTATTAACAATCAATGTGCATCATATATACCCACTATGCGAGTTAGAATGGGAACCTTTCCTTGCAGGCATTGAAAAGCATGTGCTTTTGTGAATGGACTCAACTATTTTGTACATCCCTCTACTAATAGGAAATATGTTTTTGAGTTTTATGCCAACTGTCACACAGAGAATGTGATCTACTTGGTGCAGTATAAATCATGTCCCAGTTTTTATGCTGGAAAAAACAATTGTAAATTAAAGACAAGAATTTTGAACCATTTGTCATCCATTAGACTTGAGGATGAATGGATGCTTTGTACCAACATGTTTGCACTTATCCAGATCACATTTTCTCTTTTATGGTATTGGATATTGTTAAAATGGGAAGGGGGGGTGATATTGTAAATAATACAGAGTTGTGGAGTTAAAATGGATTATACAATTGGCAGCTGACAGTCCACCAGGAACAAATAATGCTGTCCCTTTAAAACCAGCTTTAAAAAGAAGGCATATATATATATATATATATATATATATATATATATATATATATATATTTTTTTTTTTTTTTTTCATACCAATGCTGCAAGGCTTGGCTATGTGGCATCATTTATATGTTATGCAATCACTGCAATGCAAATCATAATGTTCATCTCTGCCTACGGCACTTCTGTACAACATGTTTCATTAATCACCCTTGACAAGGCTACTAACCACGCAAGTACCCAAAAGCATCCTGACCACAACTGTCATCCTTAGGTTTCTGCATACTTTTATATTTTGATCTCTCGTACCTGTTGAGTATACTATCTATACCAACAGTGAAATATAGTTATGTGTGGGAGTTTGAATATGTTGGATTAATTTTCCTATCATTAAGCCTTTCACTGCAAAGTAAAAAGATATATGTACACACACACACATACACACATATATATATATATATATATATATATATATATATATATAGATTGTTTCTGTAGACTCGCACGTCTGTGATATCAGAGCAAGCCTTTTTCATCACACTTACTGGCTATCCACAACTTTGCTGGTCTATTCAGACCTTCCCCTCCCCTACAAGACCAATTACAGCCTAACCTAACTTTCTTAAGCTACAGCAGCCACTTTTAAAATTCCCTTGGTGTAGCTGCTTGTCTCGTCAGGTGCCCATACTTCAGGTTATTTTTCACAAACATAAGGTTATTTTTTACAAATACCTCTCAGTGAGCATACTGTTCAGTGAGCATACTGTTTTTATTATGCTAGCTCCACAACTTAGAGTATGAAATAATGCATTTAAACTGAAATGAAAGACAAGCATTACTATATACCTGATAAAGAAGTGCAGTGCACCCCTAACTCAATAGGTTAATTCTGTGCAGAATGTGTTGTTGCTATTCTATACCTCCACAACAGTTCTGCAATCCTCCAGACCAGTTAATGGAGACTGATAGTTTTCTGTGCACTGCATGCACACTGGGAACTTGCAGTTGTCAGCTCAGGCTAACTCCACTCCCCTACCCTACCCCCATTCCCCCCACTCCCACCCCACATCAAAAATATTTATCCTAACCAAACCACACACCCCACAAATCCTCAACCTATCACTGTCCTCCACATCCCAAGATTCTAACTAATCTGCAACTCACACCTCATAATTGTAGATCATCCCAACCCCTATCTATTCTTTCCCCAGCTTCTCAAAGCTTTAAATACATCCTTTGCTCATTACCTCACTACTTACACTACCACTCCTTCCTCCACTAACTCTCCCTACTAAAACCCAATATTCAAGCATGTTTCTTTCACACATCCTATTTATCCTATTACTACTAACTGCTCTCACCCTAACAAAACTAATGACTCTCCCATAATCTACTTAAAATCTCCCACCTACCCTTTTACAAACCCACCTCTATCTGACCTCTCTCACATCAACATAGCCCTCCACAACTACAACTCCACAAGTATTGAACTATTCCCTATAGATACTTCCACCATGCTAACACCTCATTAATACCACTAAACCAAATATATATATATATATATATATATATATATATATATATGTACACACACAAAGATACCCCAAAGATTTCCACCAAAGTACAAAAAACAAATCTTAATTTATGTGGAGACATGCTCCTCAAATATAAACCTTAGACGTCTCTTAAAACACATGCATTCCACGCTACCCTGTCACTATACACTCCTGGCATTGCCATACTAACTGAAACCATGCTTAAACCCCACATAAAGAATAATGAAATTGTTCCCTCTGGCTACAATATTCTCACTCACGACAGGATAACAAAATGAGGAGGAGTAGCAGCAATTCTATATAAATGCACTCTCAATTTTGAAAAACTGCAGGTGAACATCCCAGATATTGATAGCACAGAACTCTACAAATCAATAACCGCAAACATACTGTCTTACTAGCTGCATGCATGCTACCAAATAACCCTACCACAATACAAAACCTTCTCTCAGGGGCCTCAGTCACATTTAGCGAAGAAACTATACTAACTGGTGATTTCCATACCATTAGAAAACCTACTCATCAGATAAACCCTCAAACCATTACAGCCTACATGATTTCATCCAGCTGATTCATTCACCCACTAGAACTGACAAAACCAGCAACAAATAATCCATTCTTGACTGGACCCTGACAAAGAAACCCTCTCGAGTCCACCTTTCAGGCTGTCTTCATGACAGCTTGTGACCACCTACTAACCTTCTTTCTAAGACACCATAGCTCACCTACAAAACCAAAATCATATAAACAAATATGTAATACAAATAAATGTCTCCATAGATACCTTTAAACAAATACTACTAAGTTGTAAATGGTCACCATTAAAATACCTCCCACTAGATGCAGCAGTCAATTATTTCAATAACAAATGTCTTGATGTTCTAAACACACCTGCCCCCATAAGACACATAAGAAAAAAAACTAACTGCCCATGGGTCTCTAAAGAAACCAGTTACTAAAGCAAAGACACAAACTCTGGTGTCAACATATAACCAACAATTCCAAACCTTACCTAGACAGTTACCGCCATCTAAGAAAGTTAAGAAAAAAGCAAATCAGAGCTGATAAAAAAACATACTATACAAACATTCAGTCCAAGCATCATAACAACTCACAAAAAATTCTGGCCTTCCATCAATGAGCTTATCCATCCAGGCCACACTACCACCTCATCCCCGAATATCAAAAACACAGAAGAAAGGAGAGCGTCCCACTTCAACTAATTTTTCATTAACTCTATCCTCTCACTTATAAAAAAAAAATAACCTGCAACAAATCATCCTCCCTATTATTACTGTTTCGCCTACATCACTCTCTCAAACCTGTTAAACCAAGTAAAATAAAGAAATTGCTAAACCAATTGAAACACACAACCCTTGCTGCCAACAAACTGCTGAACGATTACCTTAAAGTAGCAGTCCATATCAACTGCTACCCAGTTTCAATACTGATCAGTAAATCCATCACCAAACAGTGTGTACATAAAATCTGGAAAAACACCTATGTAATCCCACACCACAAAAGAGGGTCCTCACTAAAACTAGCTAACTATAGGCCAGTATCTACGCTAGCCCCTCTTACTAAAATCTTAGAAAAGTGCATCCACTCTCAACCGATGCAACACCTACTATCTAATAAGCAGCCTTCCCATGCAAAACACAGATTTCAGTCAGGCCATAGTACCACCATGGCACTCCTCAAATTTACCAATACTGTCAACCAACTAAAAAACAATGGCCAGATGGTTGCCTCATTATTTCTCGGCATGTCAAAGGCATTTGACACAGTGTTCCATGAACAACTCCTACATGAGCGTGCATCACTTGACATATCAAAAACACCTTCATTTGGTTCCAGAATTACCTATCTGACTGCTGTCAGTCAAATGGCAAGATATCCTCTCCTCCCCACTTTCAATTATAGTAGGTGTTCCACAAGGCTCAATTCTTGGGTCTCTGCTCTTCACAGTTCTGACCAATAACCTACACAAAGCTACTAACCTTGCTTCCATCGTACAATATGCGGATGACTCCACTGCCATCTGCACTGCACTTACACTAAAACAACTACAAGACAATACTCAAAAATATTTTACTGCCCTGAAATCTTTCTTACAAAAATACCAGCTCATCCTTAATCCCAACAACACCAAACTAATGCTGTTCCCTAACCAATGTCACAAAACAAACTCCCCCACCATGACTTTACAATCACCTCATCCAATCACACTGTAATCAAACCCACCTCAGAAACCAAGTGACTTGATATCATTCTAGATAAGTTAAAATTTGACAAACATATATCTCATGCCATCAAAAAGGCCCACATTAAATTGGTTCCCTTTACAGAATAAACCCTTTCTTAAACTCTTCTCGACAAGCTATTGCCAGGAGCAACCTACTCTATGCCTCCCCTAGATTTGCAAGTGTTCCTATTGGAACACTGAAAATGCAATTGTTCGAATCACTAAAGGTCGACCTTTAATGATCAAACAATTACATTTTCGAATGCTCCGAAAACTTAAAAAAAAAAAAACCTAAAGTAAAGGATGTAGGCAGGGGGCAAGCCCTCCTGCACCCGCCACCCCCTGCTATTTAAATATACCAACTCCGAGATCATGCTACAGCATAGGAAAGGGAAACCTTCCCTTTCCTGTGCTTAACTCCATTAAAGTGTGATCTCAGAGTTGGTATATTTAAGTAGGGGGGTGTGGGGGGTGCAGGGGGGCTTGCCCCCTGCTCACAGCAGTTACTGTTGTTTATTTTGTTTTTTTGTTTTTTTTTTAATTACATTTTTGAAGTTTTAGTACTTTGAACATTTGGTGTCGACCATATGGCATTCGAAGTACTGAAACTTTGATAATGTAATATGTAACCAATTTACAAACCTCAAAAAATCTTGTTGCTAACCTGCCCCACAGAACCCATCGTTGTTGTGTACGGAAACCAGTCAAATGGCTAGAACTGCCCATCCTACTAACCCCTAAACCAACTTACCACAGTCCATTCCACAAATGTCCATCCCTACAGGACCTAGTACAGACCCACCTGAATATCAGGGTCTATATAAAATCACTGAATGCTTAGAAAAGCGAACAATGATTTATCAACCCCATGTAAGTGAAAGCTTACAAACTCAAACGCTTAGAACAGCGATTTTTTTCCAAGGGGAAAAAAATCGCTGTTCAAAAAAAAAAAATACATTTAAAATATAATATAAAGTGGGGGGCTTCACCCCCCACACTCCCCTACTTAAATATAGGAACTCCGAGATTACACTACAGTGATGAAAATGGCAAAGTAGTGGACGTGGCCAAGTGATTTCTTTCCCAGGGAAAGAATTTGCTTATATGCCGCTTCGCCATTTTGCCTTTTCGTCTTTTCATGTTTGACCAAGACACATTCGAAAGAATGCGTCTTTGATTATCTATTAGGAACCCAAATATCAGGACTCTATGATCCTCAAAAAAATGACTACTCAAAGTTACAAAATCCAACAACAGCTTTAGAGACTCACTATATTCTAACTACATAACTAAATCATGGAACTCCAACTCCCCAGAACATACTAAACACAACAAACAATGCACTTTAAAAAACTGCTGAAGTCCCACCTAAATGACAACTGGCTATGCTCCTGCTCCTCATCAGGATGAACCCATTTCTCCCGCCTCACCCTCTCTCTTTCTATTGTTCACTTTCACTGTATCTCTATGCTTACTGAATACCTTACTTACTCCCATCCTCACCCTCTCTCCCTACTCTCCACTTTCCGTATATCTCTATTTGCTTACTGAACTTATTGGACTATAAGTGTAACAGCATTTAGCATAACAATTTACAGTACCAAAGAGGCACATCTGAGACACTACTCCATTGTATATTAAGCTATTGCATCTCTGAGACACTACTCCACTGAATGATTCCTTGTTACTAACTGTAACTGACAAAATATGTGTTACTAAGTACTAGCGTGAACCATGATATGTGTTACTATGTCATTCATTTATTGCTACAATTTCGCTGATTGTTTCACTATTGTTTAAAATACTGACTGTTATGTTATTATGTGGAGCTTTTCTCCCCGGGCCTCTGCTGAAAATGGACAAATTTGCCCAGTCAGACTTCCCCGATAAACAAATGCTAAATAAAATATATGTATGTGTATATATATATATATATATATATATATATATATATATATATATATACACACACACACACACACACACACACATCTGTAGCCGACAGATGCCAATATAATGCTAGGTAATGTCTGATATCTTCTTAGTCAGCAGTAAACCTTATAATAGAGAAAGCAGAAACTTCCATCCATAACAATCCACAATATGTGTGACGACTGCAGATCAAGATTTCTTGCAAAAGAGCTCTGATATTACAGATAATGGGAATTTGGCTGTACAGTTTGTAAGTCACAGCATTTACAGAAACATCAATGGAATTCATTGTATTTTGGAGTACTGATGCACTTATTCCAAGATTTTCAAAAAATTGCTGACATTTCGGATGTTAACTCAGCATGCCATTACAGCTAAGTAAAACCGGAGCACGCAGTAAGTGCAACTTTTGAATACACCCTTTATTTACTCACTAACTGGGAAGCTTTCAAATTGATACTGATGTTTCAGCCTATAAAGGCCTTCTCAAGGCCATTTGATATTCCACAGAAGACTGATGTATTAATCAATACCATAAATGGAAACAGCTGAAACAAATGCAGTTCGCATTGTTTATTCTTTTCTATGTTGTAATATACTAACAGAAAAGTCTAGTACAAATCCAAAGGCAGAAAAAAAATCAAAGGCAAATGATTCTCTCCATACAGAAAATTCCACCATGAAATAGATTTTGTGCCTACATCTCCAAGTATTACATGAAGTCGGTATTCTGTGGTATTTTTACTGCCTGTATCATATATTCTAGGAACACAGTGTCATCTCTCTGATCATTCCACTTCCGGTTGAGGCAGTCCCACCCTCCTGTCCCTGTCCTTGATATTGATTACCTACACAGTACCTTCATCTGTAAATCAGCTACTGGGTAAAAGTTTAATCCACAGTAGTTCCTTGTGCCATGTATGACATAATGCCCAAGTCATTTTTCTGTCTGTCACACACATAGACAGTGCAGTGGTGCAGCAGTTTGCATTGTTGCCTCAAAGCAAGAGGTTCTCTAGTTCAATTCTCACTTGCGGTGCCTTCAGTATGGAGTCTTCATGTCCTCCTTGCATTCATGTGGGTTTTGTCTGGGTGCTCTAGTTTCCTCCTGCGTTACAAAGTCATGCATCTGGAACATTTCTCCCTGGGCCTCCACTGAAAATTGACTTGTTCCAAGTCAGACTTTCCTGTTAAACAAACGTTAGACAAACGCACTATATATATATATATATATATATATATATATATATATATATGTTTTTATTTATATATATATGTATATATATATATAGATATATATATGTGTGTGTGTGTGTGTGTGTGTGTATATATTATATATAGATATGTATGTGCATGTGTATATATATATATATATATATATATATATATATATATATATATATATATATATATATATATACACACACACACACACACACACATACATACATAGTCTGTAAGAGCAAATGCCCTTTCAGGGTTATTTTTTCAGCCTTTTGGAAGTTTTTCTTTACCATGCTGTTGTGCAGACTTGGAGTTGTTATATTTATAAGTGGGAGGGTGCAGGGGGGTTGCCACACTGCAAAATATATTGTCTTTTTACTCTTTTTAAGACATTTGATCAAAATAATTTGACTTTTTTCAGTATTTTGTTTGTTCGGTAAATCATGAAACCTTTGTATATATCTATATCTATACAGATCAATATCTAAATCTGTCTTATCGATTTATCTTTCTATATGTCTAGTCTTACATATTTATAGACTCAAGTAACTCTCCATAACTGAATGATGTAGCTGGCTCTCATTTAGAGAGATAAATAACTTCAGCAAAATGAGTAGCAACATCAGAATTAGACAAAAGATTTGAAGAAGACAGAATATCTTCTTTACCAAGAAACTTGGAACAAAACATTACAGGTAGATTCTGCAATACTGACTTTAATATTATCAGGAAAATCAAACATTTATTGTTGGGATTTTATTGCGATCGAGAGTGGAGTTTTTGAGTCCTTGTCTGTGTTTCACACAAGTGAAAATATTCTTTATTAGAATCTAGACTGACAAACCATAGATATTTTAGACAGTTCAGCCTGAACAGATTTCCTGCGTTGTACCTTGGAGTTACCATTTTAAACAAGATATTTTTTGGGGATACCATGGAATTGCCGTAAAAAGTAAAAGACAAAACCTTATATTATTTTTTTTTTAGTTTTTCCCTTCTTGCCTTATCTTTAGTACATCTTCAAGATAATCTCTACTAAACATACTATATGAACAACAATCAAATGTTACTACCTGCTATACTTTTAATTGTATGTCTAAACCACTATGCTTATGTAAATATCTTATGCAATCATATGTTATTGTCTGCTATATTTTTATAACTGAATCTGTAAATATCTTGTATATAGTATGATAGCAATTGTTCTGCAGCTTTTCTCCCCAGGCCTCCACTGAAAACGGACAGCTCTGTCAAGTAGGACCTCCCCGGTAAACACATGTAAAATAAAAGAAAATAATAAATAAATATGAGTCATGCTTCTAGTTAAGACAACTGTATGACTTAAGCAAAATAGCATGGTCTTTTATAAACATTACATAGGCCATAATTAGCCAAAGGATAGAAAGAAGAAAAGACAGAACTTCAATTGAATAACAAAAACAGTGTGTCCACAATTATTTCTGGTCACTGCATTTCATGATGTACATCCTTGACCAATTGTATTAAAGCTTTGGGTAGGTTACAGCCTGTGGGAAATGGAAGGGGTTAATGAACTTTCTAGACAGGAAATTCTGACATAGCCTTTGGCTTAAATGATTCTTAGCATGCATTGTTCCGAAAGTTCATGACACTCCCCCGACTACGATAACTGTCCATATCATATTTATCTCTTAGATGAGTGCTTTTCCTTCCTGTATGTAATTTCAGGATTGTACTTGACTATTAATCTAATGCAGGCTCCACGGTGCATTTTGTTTTCATATATTGTTTCCACTACTTTATACAACAAGTCTCTAGTGTTTGTTACTTTGTATCAAATAGGAAACAGACCCAGATTGTAGGTGTGCATGTATTCTTTCTATATGAATGATGCAATTTAGAGGCACTCAATACCCCTAGGAAATAAAGTGTGCAAGAAAACGCATTGCCTGTCACAAATTGTACATTTCATGATAGAAAATAAGATCAACAGAATTTAAACAAAACAGAAAAGGAGGAGGAATAGATAATAAAGATTAGCAAGAAATGCAGCTCAGTATTGTCTACAAGCAATTTATAATAATCTAAATAGAAAAATATGCTAAGATGATTTTTAAGACTGCTTCAATATAGAAGTACTTTAACAACAAAGAAAATTAAGAATGCAAGGAGGATAGAATTAAAAATTATACACAAGTGAAACCATGCATCACTACATTTTTGTTCTCCTGCTGCTCCAGCCCAGGTCTTCCTATTGGCTGAATTATTTGTTTTTTGGGCATTGATATTTTTCAACAGAAAGAGAAAGGTAATTAGTAATACCCTGTGTGGAATCACATCCCACTCAAGCTTCAAAATGTGAGTTAACTTCTCAGTCTACGCTAGAGGCATTGTTTGCTCCTTTCTAATTAATTTCTCTTACTCAGTGGCTGCGTGACAAAGGAAGGGAATCTGCTGACCTCCCACTCAGGCATAAAGAACTGGAAGTGATCTACTGTACTGTTTTGTCTCATCTTATCTGACTGTTACTGCTTACCTTGCAGGCAAGTTAAGGTCAAATGATATTTTGGAGGTCCTGCCCTTGACTTTGCTTAATCAAACTGGAAATCAATTTACATCTGTATGTTTTCTGAACCATGGCCAATCTTTATTGCCTATAAATGGATAAACTAGTCTGTAGGATCATTACCTCAAACCATCAATCCTGTAAGTGGTACTGAAATAAGAGAAAGATGAGGTGGTAGAACAGCACATGGACAGTTGTCATTTGTTGTTAGTTGCAGTGTAGTTTTTGGAAGCGAATGTGGACTCGGTGTGCAGAGCAAAGATGTACATAGACTCATCTTTACAGATATAATGGTTTGGAGAGCAAATTTCTAGAGATGGTCTGCATGAGCCTGAATTGATTAAATTCCAGTATTTTCCTAATGGTCTCTCTTGGATTACAGAACAATGTTTCAAGAATTGTCCTTTCTAATAAAGCAGCGTTTTCTTTGCATTATGAGTGAACATATATAAATGTATCGCTCCAACAGTTTTGCCCACCAGCTCATATTCCACTTTTCAATGTGTGTCTACTGTGAGATGGAATTAATGGTATGTTCATAGGTAGGTAACTAGGCTATCGGCCCAAGGGCCTACGTAAGCCTAGCCAACAAGGTTCCCTGGCTTATGCCACCCAAGAAAGTTATTTTCCTGTGTCACTGTCGAGCAGAGACACAGAAGTGATCCCCGGGGTGTATTTCCTATTTCCCATCCACTCATCAAGATTTTTCTTTAAGAGTGCTAATGAAGAACTTTGCTTGACATAGATGGGTAGCCTGTTCCAGAGTATTGGAAGTCTCTTGGACAGGAATCTATCCCTCCAGCATGTCCTGTTTATTCTGGTGACAAGGTTTAGGTCCCTAGAGCGTGTTCCATGTAGTAATAATTGTTCGATAGAATTAATTTGAGGACGTTTCCAGACATAAGAATGCACTGGGACACCAAAGAACAGAGATGCAGGGTATTTTATAGGAAATCCAGAAATGTGCTCTTCCATGCTTTTAGTAGCTTGTAGTGTGGTATGTTTGAGGGCACTAACACCATACGATGGTTGGCAGCTATATTGCTGAACCATATGGATTGTACAACATTTTTCCAGTATAGATACCATAGAACCAAAAGAGGCCCAACTGGTGAAAGTGTGATAAAGACTGCACTGCCCTCTGTTTAGGTGGAGGGGGGTGTTTTCTGTGAGCATCTTGAGGATGTCTATGAACTGCAATTAGTACTGTTGACTATTTGTTGCATCTTAGCAGGCCTAATCATGCCTGTGTTTGTACCTACAAGCAAAATTAAGGAGAACACAAACACTAAACAACAAAACAACAAAAATGCATCTTAAGTACAGCAAACTCACAGGTAATTACAAATCTATGAATCAACACAGTCATTTCAGTTACAGAGTTGCAGTCTGTTTTTAAGGAAGTAGAGATGTTTACAGAATGGGCTGAAGTAAACAACACTGACAGAGTAAAAACATCATTTTTCTTGTACAATGTTTCCATATTGTTTACAAGATGCAGGTTTATTGAAACACATGTATGTTGCCACTTTGTCTGATTCATGGCTTGGAAGAAATGTTCTGTATTCATCAATGCACACACTTTGTATACAGATAAACTCTAACACTCTTAGATTTTGTCCATGAAGGAAACATGCCATGTTGGAGTGACTGGTGGCTATCCTTGGTGATGAATAGTTAAGATAGCAGATTGGATAAAAAGTTTACCAAGTGAAAATGTACTACAGTCTATATAGGTACACGGTTACTCAAGTTTCTGGAAACTCTGAACATTTCCTGAAATATGCAATATTTGTGTGTGTGTATATATACAAGGCTGGAGGTTATTTATTTGTGGAAAATTGAAGAGTAACTGAGAACATGACAGCAGAAGAAACGGTTTCCAGGAACAGCTGATGGCGGGTCACCACTAAATAATAATAGCAGGAACATTTCCAAATTTTCATGTAAATTAAAACAGCATATATAGCAAGTGCCCAGAGCATAGGTTCGTAGTTCACATAATACTGTAAAGCCACATTGTTCATTTTATGCTGCTGCATTAAGCGGACAGTAATGTACATAACATTGTCCACAGAACACCCTGGGTGTGCGTTATTTAACAATAACACATATCCTGTTGTGCATTATTGCTTGTTGAAATGGGGAAAAAAACATTAGTGGTTGTTTAGTCTTTCTTATTTTCTCACCTAACAGCTGACTGCAAAACTACCACTGATGCCCACTTAGCTAAACTGAGGGAAGAGTCTCACCATTAAAAAGTCCATAATACTGGTAACAAAATTAGTAAAAAGGAAACCCAGTGGGTAGTATATGAAGTCATGTGATAGCCTTTATTATCTTTACCCAAGCAGTTAGGATACCATGTCCTGAGGGTCTCTTTAAATCTCTCAGTCTTATCTATGCATATTCATAATGTATGCTAATTGGCTAGCCCTGATTCTAGCCAGAGGTCCTGGACTTTCAAAGGTTTTATCCCTGATTCTGTCATCTGAAGGAATAGAGCTACATTATGTTTTGAATTATTAGCTCGCTTTCAAGAGTTTGACCTTCTAAATCATTTAGTGAATCAGCCTTAAACAACCAAAACTGTTTTCTGTTTGACAACACTGGCTATCTTTTTCCTCATAATCTGTCCAATGGCATTAGACCACTGTGTGTGAATTTTCTTTCATCACTTATGAATCCTATTGCTTTATATTGTTTTTAATGGCTATTTCCATTCCTCTGCCACATCGTATATGTTTGCCATCCCCTCTATAATCTTACTACATACCTTCTCTACCTCTTTGTTCCTTTCAACAGACACTCGTTTCATCTGTTTTCCTATTAATCCCCGTCCATTTTTAGACCTAGTCATCTGCATAACTATCTCTGGCGCTGTCCATCTCGTGTTAAATGTTCTAAATCTATGTATCCTTTGCCAGGGTACAGTGGTGGAAGTGATAGCAAGCAGAATGAGGTTTCAAAACTTCCCACTTGCACAAAGCTGCAAGGTTTAATTGCAAGCACATAAGGAATAGCAATTTTAAGTTATTAAATAGCCGGGCCTTCATCATGTACAATTCACTACTGAATGACAATGCCCTCTAGTAATGCAATGTACGGTTCACCACATCAGCCATCTCTAAGCCATCAGTGATATGCTGAGAGCTGCCTGGACCTTGTGCATGGACTGCTCTACTGTTTTGTTTTTTATATATAATGAACATTAAAGTTTCTTTGGCAGTCTGTGAATAACACTGAATGCATTATGCTCATTTGGCTAAAAACAGCAAACAACAGTAGTCATCATAAAAAAAAAAAAACTCGAAGAGAAACATCCAACCTGGCATCACTTTTTGTAGTTCAATGAAGAAAACAGATAACTGAGATGAGATCTGATGCACTGAGACATCTTTTAGCTCAGCACAGCATGTTAAATTGTGTTACTTAATTATTCATAAATGCTTTATCCTCTGAATGTAAACATCTTACTGTATCCTACCAATAGAATTCGCATGTCCTATAATGAACTACAAGGCATCCCAACAGAACTGTGCAGTTAAATGACTACACATGCATGCTAAACTGTTTTTACTTGCTCAATCTGTAGAGGCATCACACCTGTACTTTTAATTTAACTTCCAGCATCTTTTTTTCCCCAAGAACCTTGTCTAGATGTGTTTCAGATTTAGTTAACATTGCATATTAGCTTTGCACAATACTAAAGAGGCTTGAGTAACAAGAGTATGTACATACACGTTAATGGATTCACTAATGTAATGAAGTATAAAATCATGCAAAGTCTTGGCTATGGAATAGTAGCAAAGTATTTTTGCATATAAATAATACATGAACTGCTGAAATAATTCAATAATCATTGTCTCATTTAGCACAGAGCCAATACAAACAAAAATAAGGGAGCTCTGCACAGTCTTTCTCTTTATGTAGCCTCAAAGTCAAGAATTTATTTAATAATTTCTGTCTATTCCTGTTTTCAGTTTACAGAAACTCAATGTATGGACAGACTACTTTGAAGAAATGATAATCTAACACATTCAGTATGTAAAACACATAAAAGTAGTGCTAAATGGTACAAATAAATACATTTTCTTGTTTCTATTCTCAGGCTGGTAGTGATTTCTTGCACATATTTTAGAGTTCTCAGATGTTATTAGTCACTGTAATAGGAAAAGTTTTGTTTATATTCAAAGTGCTTTTTTAGTGATTTATGCAAAATGCTGCCCTTAAGTTATTACAATGAAAAATGACTGAGGCACTTGATATGAATATTTAAAAGAGTTCTGAGCTGGCTGTTTTCAGCCTTGTGTCCTTAAGCTGGCAGTTTTTGAAATGTGTAATACAAAGAACATATCGTATGCCTTTGCAGTGTTATGAAATAGTTCCCTTTGATCAGTGGCAAGCCAATTTTAAACATCAGTTGAATCTAATTGCTTTGCAGTTAGTCCTAGTCAAATGATTTGTCATTGGCTGTGCCAAAGGAGGACGCAAAAGGAAATGTACAGCAAAGTGTTCTTTCCTAACGTTTGTAATTGGTCTAGTATTAGAAAAAAGCCGATTTTGAGTACTTGTTTACTCTTACACTTGTTACCACTCATCCCGTCAAAACCATTGCCAAAATAATTCCTGAGAGCAGATGCACAAGGGCAGTTTTTAATGGTTTACATGATATAAATCTTAGAGCATTAAGCTAAAATAACAGTGGCTATTATTTATTTATTCAGTTATAATCCTTCATCGAATGTATATGCAGTCAATAAAGTAGCTATAAATGATGAAATTATATGTGTATGGGTGGATATGTTTGTGTGTGAGTATGAAGTTCTGTGCATATGCGAGTGAAACTTCAACTGAACATCTGCATTTTGTGTGCCTTTGTTTCAGTGTGCATGTCTTTCAGTCTATGTGCCTATGCATCTGCATATGTGTGCCTGTGTGTTAACTATTGTATATGTTAATAGGGTTCATAGGTGTGTACTAGACTAATGGCCCTGGAGCCTTTGCAAGCCTAGCCCATAGGATTACCCTGGCATTGTGCCACCCGATCTTAGTTCCCAGTGCCTCTGTCAAGTAGAGCTACTAGAGTGATTCGCGGGGTGAATTTTCTATTTCCCATCCACTCATCAAGATTTTTCTTGAAGAGGGCCAGTGAGATGCTCTGTTTGACATGTATGGGAAGTTTATTCCTTATCATGGGCAGTCTCTGGGTTATGAACCTGTCCCTCCAGCTTGTTCTGTTGATTGTGGTAATGAGGTTGAGATCTCTGGAGCATGTAGTGTGGAGGGATTGGGATTTCTTTAGATGTAGCATTTCTAACAGAGCTGGGTCAGACATGGCTTTGTAAGTCAAGCAGAGATCACCTCTAAGTAGGTGATATGAGACAGAGAATAGTTGGAGTTTTTTGAGTCTGTCCATATAGGACAAGTGTTTAAGTCCTAAGATCCTCTTTGTGAGGTATTTTTCTGGGCTCTCCAGTTGTTGTAGGTGTGTCTAGTGAGGTACATGCCAAATGGGGCACTGAACTCGATGATTGGCCTAATGAGGTAAGAGTAGAGGGAGACAATGACCTCTTTATTCTTAGATGCAAAACCCTTAGTAATGAGATGTGCCACACAGAAGGACTTTCTGACCACAGTGGTAATGTGGTGGTCAAAAGAGAGATTGCTGTCAACCTGTGTTCCCAGATCTCTTATAATGCCTTTTGTGTTCAGTGGACTACCATCAATGTGGTAAATCCATGGGAAGCAGGTTTTTCCCAAAGGTGATGAAGATGCATTTTTTGGCATTGAGCTTAAGGCCATGGTTCTGACATGAGTCATTGGTATCAGTGAGGCCTTTCTGTAGCATGTCAACATCACTTGGGGAGTTAATTATGGTTCCCAACTTGCAATCGTCTGTGAACTTTGTCAGCTAGAGTCCCTTCCTGTTGACCTGAACTTCAAAGAAGTAGATACCAAACAGGAGAGGACCCAGGACCAAACCCTGTGGGTGTCCACTCGTGACTGGTCAACAGTCAGCTACTTTCACACTGTGGGTTCTATCTGTGAGCCAGTTTGCAACCCACCTTGTGATATAGGGGTTGATGCCTAGCTTGGTGAGTTTTTCTATGATTCCTGAGTGGGGAATGGTATCAAAAGCCTTGGCCAGATCACGGTAGGCTGTATGAACTACCATGCCTTCATCCACAGCTCTGGTGACTGACTCAAAGAAGTCGACCAGGTTGAGTAGACATGATCTACCCTTCACAAAACCAAACTGTGTGGGATCCAGAGTTTGGAGGTTCCCTGTATCTGTGTTTATTAGATCCATGATGATGGGTTCCATAGCTTTGCATATCAGACTTGGCAGGTTTATGGGTCATAATTCCCAGGGTCTGTAGTCGCTCCTCCTTTATGGAGAGGGATGACTGTAGCAGTGTGACATTTGGTAGGGACAAAGCCTGAGGTGAGGCTGTGACTAAACAGGGCACACAAGTGAGATGCCAGTTCACTCTGTAGAACACAGCCAGGGATATTGTCAGGTCCCATAGAAGCTGCATTCTTGGCCTTGGACAGTGCTGCTTTAACCTGTGCAGCAGTAATACTGGGTGCCTGGCAATCTACTGGTATTGTGATTGGTCCTTTGGGGGGGAGGGGTAAAGTTGCCACTGAATCTGTTGGCCAGTATTTTGGCAATATCTGTTGGCTCAGTATAGGAGGTGCCATTGTGCAACAGCTCCGAGCAAATCCGGGTATTGCCTTGGAGATTATTTACATAGCTATGGAAGGTCTTGTGGTTGTCTTTACTATCTCTGCTGCAATTCTGTTTTCATAGCTAGCTTTAGAGGATTTGATGAAGGATCTCAAGTTTTTGTTGAGGCTGATAAGGGGTGTTTTTCCAGTCTTGACACTTCACCTTATTTCTCATCAGTTTCCTCCTTCTGTTGTGTATGGCAGGGGACCACCAGATTGGCTTCCTTTTTTAGGAGGAGAGCATCTTGATTCTATTGGGTATTGCAAGATCCATGCATTTGTGTACATGTTCCCACAGGGCATTAGTGTATGATTAGGGTGGATGGATGGGTAGTTGAAGTCGCCCAGTATGAGAGTTTTAGGTTGAACGCCAATATTCTCCAGGGTGCTTAGGAATGTGGAGTGTGAGTCTTTGGTCATAGTTGGGGACGTATAACAGGATATGACCTGAATTGCTGCCTTACCCAATGTTAGCTGCACCTGAAGCATCTCTGATGCGTCATGTTGGGCTACCAGTCTGGAGGTGTGCGCATCCTTTACGAATATGGAAACACTACCGCCTGTGGAGCTTCGGTCCAAGTTCTGGGGCTGGAAGGTATGGAATGAGTTATAGGCTGGTATTGCAGGGGTGCTAACTGCTGCCTTGAACCAGGTCTCTGTTACATCACAAATGTTGATGTTCTCCATTTCAAGGAGTGCTTTGAGCGAGTGCATTTTGAGATTTAAACGTCTAGCATTGAGCAGCATGACCTTCATATTGCATTTTGTTTCTAGCTCTTACGGTGGTAATCTGGTCTTTGGAACACCACCTAAAAAAGGCACTATAAGGGTAGAAAGAGCCTTGGCCAGTATCCAGAAGCCCAGGGGTGACAAATGCAGGCCATCTCTGGCAAAGCATCTAGGTACGTCAATCATGTCATCCCAGGCAGACAGATACTGGATCCCCTTAGAATGGCATCAGAAACTTAGCCAATTGTTGAAATCAATAATTTTCTGCTTGTACTGTGGTAACATTCTGGGTGATGGTAGGAGGCGACTCAGGGCTAGGGTCATACCCGTCTGGCCTACATAATCTGAGAGCTCCTCCATGTCTCTTTTCATGTAGTCCAGGGAGGTACATCTCAGGTCATTCACACCCACATGTACAATAACACAGTCATATTGGTACCTGTTGTTGAGGGACCTGAGTGCATGCGTTATGTGGCAGAGCCTGGCACCTGACAGGCAGTTGACTGTTACTTTCTCCTTATTCACCCTAGTGAGTGGGGCATCAGTGTGCCTCACTATCAAGTCACCTATGGCTAGTGTATTGGGCATGCTGTTTTGCCTTAGGGGCTTTGGTTGAGTGGCACACTGTTTAGGAGAGTTGTGTGCCTCATGATTAGTGTTGTGTTGTGGTGGTCGAGTGTATTTCTGCCTTGGGGGTCTCTGCTGTTTGTGCAGATTTTTATTGAGAGCCTCTGCGAAGGTGGGTGTGTGGTTTGTTTTTTGTATGCGAAGGCAGTGCTGGTGTGTGTTCTGGAGGGCTGTGTGTTCCATGTGGTGTGGTGCAAGTGTTGACCTTCTCCTCTTGACCAGCTATTCCAGTCTCAGCTGCAGAGTGCATGGTTTCCAATTTGGATGTGTAAGTGCATCTCTCACAAGTCTGAGTCTTGGGAGGTAAGAGGAGAGGGTTGTCAGTGTACATGAGGCAGTTGCTACATTGCCTCAGGATGCTCTAGTTCACCAGGCTAATAGGAGAAAACACAGGGAACTGACCGTTAGACATGCCTTGCGGGGTGGGCATTAATAAGTACTGGAGCGGTTTCCTTGCAGAATGTTTAGTGCTGGTAGCACTGTTGTGTGCTACAATAATTGCTACAAGAAGTCTGGTAAAGTGCTAGACTTATAAGCTAGTAAAAGTGCAGCAGAGCAGGGAACTAGCAGATCTAAGGGAAAAAGTGAACAGCACCGCTCAGAAGCTTACAAAAAGTCCTGAATACAGCAAATCTGTATCTGGACTAGACTAGTTCCAGGAAAGGCAGGAAACAGTTTTTTTTTTTTCAGTAGAAAGTGAAGAGACAGACGATAATGAGAGAATTCAATATGCAGAAGTTAAAGGGGGGGCCTTTGCTAAGTTCTCACTATTAACAGTAGAATGAGCTGAAATAATGTGACGGGGGGGGGGGTGTCCAGTATCAACTTTATACCAAAGGCGGGCAAATCAAAGCCCTCAAGACATAAGACCACCACAAGAACTGGGTGGGAGAGTGGGAAAAAAACAGTTGTACAGATTACAGAGATATTAAATCAAAAGTGCAGATGATAATTGAGAATAAACTCTTAAATTTTCTAAATATCACAGCAGGCAGTAAGTCATGCTCTCTGCAACAGCTTGAGCAACAAGTATATCTGATTTAAAACACTGGCTATTTAAGGCACAGAAACAGAAAGCAGACCAATTATCAGTATGTCTGTGGCCTCAGTTTGTGAGTGTGTGTGCTTGCGTATGTGTTGATGTTATTAAATACTTGTATAACATTTATATTCAGATATAAAACACTTCCGACAGCAACAGTTGGGTAGCTTACTCCCACTTGAAACATTAGGCAGAAGGATTTTATTTTATAAATGTAGTAAAAATGGGTCTCGGACATTTGCTCAAATGAGCAAACGTCCAAAGTGCTTTTCATCGGCACTTTCACGTCTACTATGGTGCGGATAAGGGAAAATTCCCTTTTCCCCACTGTAGTGCGGTCTCGAAGGGAGAATATTAAAGTAGGGGGGTGGGGGAGCACAGCCCCCCTGCTAAAACTTTAATGCAGTTTTTTTTTTTTGTAACACGCTTTAACGAAAGCACTTTTTCGATAAAAGCGCTTTTGTTAAAATGTGTTTGGTTATGGATTCGGACATTTGCTCATTCGAGCAAACATCCTAGTTCCAGTAAAAATGTACGTATATGTTTATCTATCTGAAAGTTGTCCGTTCAAAAGTATGGAGGTCCTCCATATGTGGCACTATTTCATTAGAATGTCCACCATCTACAGCATTTTTTGATTGCTTATCTTGTAATTTGAATAATTCTTGCAGAAGTTTTGAAAGTTTGAATTTAATACAGAAGCTACTGATGTCATATTTTCATTTTTGGTTATTCTTATTCGTACTACACACAACCACTTTACCTTTAAGACCCTGCTTCATTGCCATCTCAAAACCCTCTGGGAATGTTCCTGCTCTCATCCCACATTACTCACATCTTTTTTCCCCATTTCTCACACTCCTTTACTTCTCTCTTCTCTTCATCATACTGAACTTCTCTGACTACGACCATCTTCATTTTTCTCATTTACTCGTACTCTTGCTCTACTTTTTTTTTTCTTATTGTCCCACCCATCTTAGATTCAACAATTAACACCTCTTATCTCCTTATCCTACTTTAACTCTGCTAAGAGTTCATGTAAAACTGTAACGTCAACCCTGTGTTATTTCACATTGTAACAGATCTAACAGGAATATGCACCAATGGATTTTAATTTTTCTTATTTTAATTGACTTATTTATGTGTGTGTGTGTGTGTGTGTGTGTGTGTGTGTGTGTGTGTGTGTGTGTGTGTGTGTGTGTGTGTGTGTGTGTGAGTGTGTAATTTTAGCTTTTGGTTTTCTGACTGTATTTTCACTGCAATCGTGAATTTTTTGTCATGTTGTGTAATACCATCGTTCTTCAATAGTATTACATAAATGTAAATGCATTGTCTTCATATTATATTGTTGTCCATGGAGCTTTACACCTGAGGAATCCATTGAAAATGGCCTCTTCTTGGCCCAATGTACTATCCCAGTAAAATAAAATAAAAAATAAATTTTCTTCAAGATTTTAATTTTTATAAACATGTTTTTACATTTAGATACTGATATCTAAGAATGTCCATTAAGTTTTGTCATTTACTATATTCATGTTTTCTCCAAATAAATCGACTGCCATCATTCCATGCAATTCTTTTTTTTATGTGAATCAGATAAATGAAGTACCTTTTCACATCACATACACTCGTTATGTGATTGGTTAAATGCATGCTGGAGAAGAAATTATTTAATTATTATTTTACCCAACATGGAACAAACGCGTCCCTTCAAAATCTGAAATTAGTGGTATACCTTAAAAAATATTTAAATTAGTTAAAAAATTGCAATGCATTCAGACCTGTCTGCTTAACTTTTATTTAAGAGGGCAATATTAGAGTCACTGCCTACAGATATGCTGTTACATTTCGCCACTGGTCAGTACAGATTCAGCCAGGAACTCTTGCCTCAGTAGTTTAATACATTTTCATATTTATGTGTTTGAAACAGGCAAGGCAGATGTAGAGACCCTAAATGTATGGGCTACCTGGAAGCTGTTGACAAATTTCCGTCCTGAATGGAAACCTTTGGTGCTTGTCACAGTAGATGTTTGTGGCTTCAGAGTTTCCTCATACAATTGTTTGTTGTCAGATCTGTATAGCGATATGAGGAATAATTAAGAGTTGAAGGTAAGATGTGGAGGCACAACAAAAAGTACCACTTATTTGGGACTGGAGGTTGGCATAATGGTTAAGGTGTCTACCTTAAATACACACGGTACAGGGTTTGATTCTCAAATTTGGGAAGCATGGCTAGTCTTAAGCAAAAAACCTCCTGCGGTCATTAACAAAGTAATTACCTATGACAGACAGAGTTATGACACTTTCACTTCAAGCTTTTGAAGATTCGGTCTCAGTCTTTTTTACTCGCACTACAGACTATGTATGCAACATTGTCCCTCTATTAACAAAAGATATAAATCTATTACTTATATACACATATGCAAGTGAGGTAGGTGTGCGTATGTGTGTGTATATACATGTATATATATACACGTATATATATTTATCTATATACAATATATATATATATACACACACACACACACACACACACACACACACACACACACACAGGTCACCTTCAGAAGATCACAGTTCCATTCCAGAAAGCTGAACTTCATATGGTTGAGACCATATGATCGACTTTCCAAAATGTCAAACCTTTTGTATGGAGATTGTGGTGTAATAGGAATTGAGGAATTTGCCCTTTACCCTTGTGTAGTTCAATCATGGAACTGGTATATATAATATACAGGGTGTGTTTGGAGGTACACCACCTCACTTGGGGTGAAGGTGGGGCTTGTTCCCCTGCACAAATGTAGATTTTTGTTGTTCAGTCTTGTTCAGCATTTCAGATAGTTGATCTCAACCATATCACTCTTGACTTTTTAAACTTTGATGATCTTCTAGCACAGATCTACATATACGTATGCATATGTATATACATGCACATACATACATACATAGTAAGTATAAATTTTGAACAATATGATTATTTGGAGTTTAAGTTATTTAAGCAAAACCAAATTATTTTCATATATGTACTCATTCACCAGTGTGAAATTGTATTTAGTTTGGCTATTACTGAAATCAACAACAGTGAACCTGGTCTGAATGGCAAAGCGTTATATCTGATCTCAGAAAAGGATTTGGTGGCTGAAGTTAATTCTACCATGTTCTTATTGCACCCAGCCAATGACAGTCTTTGTATAATGTTTCACCAACTGTCTGAAATTCTTCCTACATAATTGCATGTCATTATTTCTTAACTGTAAAAAAGTGTTGAGTATGATGAGTACAAAAGTAATTTGATTTAGCATTTTATGACTTGCATTCTGCTCAAAGGCCATTATGACCCCTTTCCCTTCGAAACATATGTTACTAGTTGTCTTATAAAAGATACTTTGTTTCAACTTTCTCTTCTGCAACAGTTTCAATGAGATTTTTACCTTCTGAAACTGACAAGGAAAGTGCTAGAGATAACTTTCATTCTTCTGTCTTTTAGTAAATGTATTAGTGAAATGTTACACAGACTGCGGGGGGGGGGGGGGGCTCTATATGACAAATGGGTTATATATATGTTATTGGAATGGTCAAACTTTGCCAGAGTGTTTTCACTTTCAACAGCATTGTTTCATTTTGAGCATTTTACTGCAACTATCTTTAAGGTATTTGCATGAATTCTAAGCTTTGGCAATTGCTTGAAATTCCTGGCTATAAATATATATAGCACCTCAGTCGCTGCATGTTTAGCTAGAAGATATCTGGAAGGTATAGGTTTTAGTACCGTAACCACAGACTGAAGTGAAATTTCTTTTAAACAGAATTCAGGATACTTGGAATAATGGTCTACACATAGTAAGAAGTTGAGATTATTGTTCTGGAAAAACTATAAAGATCTAATTTTAATTTGAAGTGGAATTATTCCTCTCTTATATTCTGATTCTTTAACGTGCCACACAGTGCAGAGACCTGAACCATCTTCTCTACTTGTGTGGAGATATTTGCATATTCTGTCTTTGCAGTTTGCACTTCTAAGTTGTGACTCATGCAACAACAACTGATTATGCAGTTGCAAAGAGATAATAATATCATCTTTAAAAATCAGCCTCTGTATACATGACAGATGATACCTGAAAGGAGGGTATGATATGACCAATAGATTTAACACTAGATGTATAGCCTATCGTGGTAATGCCACATAGTAGTTACAAATTTAAGTCATTTCTCATAGAACTTTTTAATTCTGGAGTTTCTCTGTACTCATTGTATGTTGTGTTACAATCCACAATACTTCAAAGCCTTCTTACATACAGAATCGTGTGTGTGTGTGTGTGTTACCAAACACTCCTCCAAACCTCGTCCACAAATCAATAGCCACGTGAAAACAACAAATCCCACTGAATATTCATGCGGGTGCCCCACAGAAATATACAGTGGAGATTTGTTAAAAACAAACCAAACACACTTTAACAGTCCCTAGCACTGTCACCTTAGGTTCTCTGGTTTGGGGTACCTTCTCTTTAGAATCTGAATGTCTTCTCTGTATTCACATGGGTTCCACTGGGTGCTCTGGTTTTCTCACATATTCCAGAGACATGCATTAAGTGGACTGGCTACTCCAAACTGGTCACAGGTGTAAGTGAATGTGTGAGTGTATGATATTAAAAAACAGCCACGATAGGGTATCCAACCAGTAGTGTGAACCTTGACTCTAGATGATTATCACTGTTGAAGTGACATCCCAACTACATGTTCAGAAAAGTGAAAGGGGTGATGGATGGATGGATGGATATTTTTTTTCTCACCCCACACCTAACGATCACCTTCTGCCAACTCCTCTCCCCTTCCCTCAGTCACAAATCTACCATATCTGCCATAGTCTCTCCTGGGCTCAACCAGACTACACATCCAGGGCAGATAAGGAAATTGAGGATGGCACTGCAGAGTCACATTACTGCTAGGGAGTATATCCTTAAATCCATTCTCTCCCCACAGCATCATTTCTGAACTCTGTATATTTGCTGCAGTGGTAGGTGTTTGCACATTTCTGTATATGCACAATGCTGACCAGCAGATAAACTCACTTGCACAATAGATCCATACACCAGATGTTATACAGAGCTGCATTCTTTAAAATAGAAGACATACAGAGGCTGGATTCATAAAAGGTATGACAAAATTTATACTCTGTGTGCACTTAGCGTAACATTTCTGAGTGAACAGACAGCTCACGCATTATGGCACATAGTGTACACTGTGTGGTGACCTTGATGAATCTGGCCTATTGTTAATGGAGGCTAACACTGATGTAAATAAGAGAAATAGTTATGTGAGTTTGTACATGGAAATTAATAGAGTTCTAAGAAGTACTGTAGAGAAACACAAAACAGATTGTAAAAGTGTGTGGGGAAAAGCATCGGTAAGATGTAAGAGAACTATGGTATGTTAGTACTCAGTAGAAGGGTGAGCTAAGATTATTGTTACATTTAAGGATGCAGACAGAGAAAAAAACATGTAACTAGTGGCTAGATTGTCAGTGAGTAGTTTTGTGCCTTCTAATGGAAAGTTTGCCTGCTGGTGTGCAACCTTGATGGATTTACTAGATTTGTAGCTACGAGAAAAAGTGGGCTTGATAGCTGAAAGGAAGAGGGGAGAGAGAGAGAAGTAAAATATTAGAGAAGCAACAAAATAGGATATATTTTATTGGAGAAGGCAGTAGGATGAGTTTTGGTAAAGAAAAAGGGATGTGTGAGACTATGGGAGACATTTCAGTCTAACGGTGAGCATGTACATGACCAAGATCGGTTTAGTTATCATCTGAGCGCTAATTTGTACCTTGGTAGTTTTTATTTTTTGTAGGGATAGCGTTCCACAGATTGGAGATGTAGCAGGAGCATAGTAATTCCCATAGCAAGATATTAGACCTACTAGTACTTATAAAAGCACATTTTCAGTTCTTGTAGGGAAGTAAGGCTATTGAATATTTTTAGTGCAGGGCATTTATCAGGATAATGTATATTTTATAAGAAGCAAGTATCTGAGAGTATGTCAGATAATTGTTTAGTGCAAGCCAGTTTATTTGTTTTAGCTTTGATTCCACAGATAAATACAGCTCATATCAATGAGTTGATCAAATCACCGAATTTGCAGTCTTTTGCTTTATATTTATATTATATTTATATTCAGTGATGTAAGCTACTGTAGACCCCTAAATCCCTTGATTTCTGGTAAAAATAAATATCTATATACAGAATTCTTTTCCTTGCTGTCAGTATGCCTTAAACTTACTTTTGAATGATACAAGTTTGTGTTTCTCCACTTCCTTAAAGGAAATTAATTCTTCACATGTTGCATGAAGAATTGTGTCAAAATGTATCTTTTCTGTATTTTGCTCAAGTCCAGTCACAAATAGAAACAGCCTTAGTCACTGATTTCTGTTATTCCTGCAACTTTAGAGGCATTGCTTTTATTCGGGTTTTTACCTGAAGCTAAAAATTAAGAAACAAAGAAATACATTTATTATCCAAAAGCTTGAAAAAGACAATGCATATGAGAGCAAAATTTGCAATGATTGTCATAAAAATGTATTGCTTATTTTTTTTCAGTTAAAAACAAAAGTAACAAGACAAATCGCCGAGTAAGAATGGTGAATAGTTTAATTGTACAAGTCCTTCTCAGTCAAACAATTAGACTATAGGTATGTGCAATCGAATAAAAAAATTGCAGTAATGCAACAAGAATAAAGTGAAACATAAAACAACAGTGTCCCAAACAAATTTGTTTCTGACACCATGATGGCACACCAAAAGAGGATGACCACTAAGATGGCTACTGTAGAAACGTTTATATCTCAACTCAACTATCTTGTTCATATGTCTGTTATGTACCTGGAGCTTTTCTCCCCGGGCCTCCGCTGAAAATGGACATGTATCCAGTCGGACTCTCCCGGTTAACAAATGTAAAATAAATAAATAAATAATTATACCAAACTGATAACCTTGCCATGGTCACATGACTCATAACCCAGACTTGCCTGTAGAAGTACTAATGTTTACTATGCGTGGGATTGTGACAGTTGCCAGTTTCTCATGATGCACTGCAGTCCTGTTGTTAAATACTGACCAGGCTAAAAATGGTGCATAATACTACTGACCAAAATGACAGTTTATCAGCCCTTCGAGCTAAAGGACTTGTAGTACAGATTGATAGGTACCAACTGCTATAACAATTAGATCACTTCAGTAGATATCAATGGATCTTTGACAGAGATAATATCTACAAATAAAATATCAGGCAAGGCTTGCATACTGTTCTTTCATTTAGACATATAACAGTTTTACAGCATCTCTCAAACTAACCTAGACTGCATACTGATTTAGCTATATCTGAAGGTTCAGAAATAGCTATAGCTATATTGGTAAGAGTCTGTGCTAGGCTTTTAGTACACCAGAAAAAAATCATTATAGTTCTATACTCAATATGCTAATGGCAATCTCTCTTCTCTAGCCAACTAAATAAAAGTTGTTGATTTGATAAGCAGCTGACCGATAAATATGTGATATAATCTCTTAATAACAGTAACAATAGCAGCCATTTGTTAAACAGGTAGGCTAAAAGAACACACAGTCCCTTTTCATGGACGACCTCCGAGCAATATCTAGTTAAGTGATTAGATTGTCACAGGGAAGGCAAATGAGGGCTGAAGGGATCACACTCTGTACCACATCTACGGCAAACACTCTGCACCGCATCTCCCTACCTATCTGCCTATCATTCTATCTCTGTCTGTCTATCCATCTGTCTGTCTCTCTGTCTGATACTGTTATGACCAGCTTTCTAGTACTGGGATTCAGTGCCAGGTATCAGAGCCATTGCTACCATACCTATCAAGTGTACCTCATTACGAGGAACGTACCTCATTTGGGGTCTTAAAAAGTTCATGTTCCTCGAAGTTCCTCAAAGTTCCACATTGAAAGAGTCTGTCACACATTCAGTGTTAGGAATTTTTTTTAAGTGAAATCCATGGTAAATAGAAATTTATCATATTGATTCATTAAATGATCTTCTTTATAAGTAAAACCAGCATATTTTAACCATACTATGACCTTCCTAGTTGAAGTTGTTAGTAAGCCATTAGTGTGTGTTCCACATTTTGCCCATTTGTTCCACATTATGAAGGTGAGTGTTCCTCAGTTTGGCGATGGAAGGTTGAGAGCTATGATTGCTACTGTTACATTTATGCTCTTATATTTTTAAGCTACTGCACTTTCTGTTCTGTTGCAAAAACATTGCCTCAGTGGGTGGTCAAAGCAAAATGAATAACTGGAGACTTTTCCTGTCCCATTTATGACAGTATTTAGATCTACAAGCTATTTTCTGTTGAATTTATCTTATTCGAATGATAATCAAAGCATGGTTTTATCTGCTAGTCATCAAAGTTGCAGCTTGCTACAGCTGCTTTAGGTAATCAAAATGCTTATGCTTTCCTTAACATTAATTTATGGGAGACAATGTCATCTCATTTTATTATCTAGGATAAATAGCCTTCATTTCCTACGTAACAGGATGAGAGATAGGATGCTGTTAACCAAGGATACATCTGCAAATAAACAATGCAGTTTAACCCTTAAAAGGTTTATACTTCTCAAATTTACCAAATGAATAACAGAGATAAAAACAAAGAACCAAAATGAAATAAGAAATATATGTGAATGTATATATCAGTTTATTAAGGACAATGGGATAAAATGAACTCCGAGATCGTACAGTTTTCACTTCTAGCATAGCCAGCAGTGGATAAAATGTTATGTGAATAGAATGAGTTCACCGCATTTGATGGCACACTGAGGCCTCAAGGCCATACTAAGTAGTGCGTTATAAGTTCAGAGGTAAGTCCTAGGCTAGCTCACCTCACACATCATTATAGCTTAGCCAATTTCCCTTTTTGTACTGCAATCAAAAAGTTTATTTTTTTGTATGTTCAGCTTTACATATTAAATATTTTAGGTTTTGAGATGCTTTAGACTTTCTATTGGTAAATAATGTGTAATTCTGTCAAAGTTTAATATGCTTTTTCACTAATATATATATGGAATCACTACAATATACCGAATGGCCAAAATACTGATGCCCGATATATCGAGACTACAAAACCGAAAACACAAAATCCCGGAAATGCAAAATACTGAACTGCAAAAATCTCTAAACATGTCTAAGTAGAGCTGAAAAGAGTATACACAGTACCATTCACCTGTAAAAGTATAGGGAGAAGTCACAGCTAGTATAAAAGGTGCTTGTATACATTAAGGAACTGTACGACAGGAAACCGGAAAACATGTCTGATGAATGTTATAGTTATCGGGCAATTATACGACAGACTGCAGTCTCAACAAGGGAAAGATGTACTTATAATTGAGGGCTACGTATACCACTTAGAGGAAAAAAGCAGCATACGTCACTATTGGTGTTGTAAACTCAAATGGAGTGGAAGCTGCAAGGGAAGAACTGTGTCAATCGCCTTATCTGAAGGTGAGGAACTAGTTAAGAGTGTTCCGCATAATTATGTGGGTGACCCGTTTAAAATTGACAGGTTATGAGGGGCATTAAAGGATAAAGCGTCCCTATCTAGGGATGTACCTTGTGTACTAGTTGGGGATGTCATGGCGCCAACATCCTTAGAATGTGTACCCAGCTTACCAAATAAAAAGGCACTGTTACAGCAAATAAGAAGGGTCAGAAGTAAACAAAGTAATGTAACCCATAATCTTGACCTAATGTTGGGAACTTTGCAGACATCAATTTTCCCACTTCAAAATGGTGAGTTCAAAAAAAGCATATGGTGGATCCCACTGCCCAAGTTACTATAGCAGTGTTTAGCACAGTAAATAACTTACAGGATCTAAGTGTAGCCACCATTTGGTTGATGGATGGGACCCATTTCTGTAAAGGTACGATTTGCAGACAATTGTACAGCATCCATGGAACTGTCAAGTACAGAGGTTATAGTAGATCTATTCCTTTACTATACTGCTTGATGTCTAAGTAGTCATTACGAGCTTACAATACGATGTGGCATTGTGTGCTGTATTTATTGTCTGATAATGACTTTCAACTGTCAACTGTACAGTTCATCCTGTGTGACTTTGAAATAGCAACCCTAAAGAGTATTAGATGCAATTCCGCTGACATAAAAGCTAAGGGTTGTTTATTTCATGTTTGGAATGAATGTCTGGAAGAGGGTGCAACAGGCCGGTTTGGGTGCAATGTATAATTCTAATCATACCTTTCAGTTAGCGGTATAGTCTCTTGTTGTGTTAGCATTTTTAAATGAATCTGACGTTATACCTACATTTCACTGCTTAAAAGAGACATTCCCAGAGGAAGGTAGGGAAATTGTGAAGTACTTTTAGGATTGACACGTGCTTGGCAGAATGAGAAAGTTTGCTACATGACCAACTGCACACGCCAGATTCCCTCCTTTGTTTCCAATATTATTTTGGAATGTGAGTGATCTGAATCAGCTATTGCTGCCACAAACTCAGAATTCAGTTGAGGCATGGCATCTCCGTTTAAAGTGTTTGCTTGGGTCTAAGTCAACAGATATCTCCGTGTTAATGTTTGCGTTAGCCAGAGAACAGAACTGATGGCTTATGGGAGAGATTAGTTGCAGCCTGTCCGCCCTCACCTAAATGCAAAAAGCTTATTCAAAGGCATAATCAGTTTCAGCACATGCTTGATCATCAGACTGAGTATACATGCTTGGAGATGGTGAGAGCTATTGCACGCTTATTGAAGATATGAGCCCTTTTGTCTCGTGCCATTTCACATTGGGTACTTTGTTTTGATATTTGGTAATTTTGTCTGTGTATAACAGAATCACTGCATATGGAATACTAAACAGACACATTGGAGAGTTAAGTGTGGGTAGATTACGTGTACAGTATGCTACACTTTGTTTATAGGCAGAGGACACGAGGTGCATGTTGTTCAGTAACATTTGGATATTTTTGACACTGCTGTGGTGTTTACATTTGTCATACCAGCACATTTCGATATTTTGGGTTGTTGGGATTTTGCAGTTCGGTGTTTTGCATTTCCAGGATTTTGTGTTTTCTGTATTGTAGTCTCGGTATATCGGGCATTGGTATTTTGGCCGTTTGGTATATTGTAGTGATTATATATATATATATATATATATATATATATATATATATATATATATATATACATATATGTGTGTGTGTGTGTGTGTATATATATATATATATATATATATATATATATATATATATATATATATATATATATATATATATATATATATATATATATATACACACACATATATATATATATATATATATATATATATATATATATATATATATATATATAGACACACAAACACACACGCACACACACACACATATATTGCACTCATTTTATACATTTGTTTTACTTTTAATAGGAGAAGAGCATGATTCCTATATGGTTGATTGTGGATGTTGTAGCTTTAGTGTGGGAATGTGATTAATAAGTTGGTGATTTAAATTGAGTTTTCTATTTGAATGATTCATCTAGCAAAGTCTTGTAGTTAACAGGATGAAACTGCTTATCTTTAGATCTTTTACTGATGTTTGTTTTGAAACTTTGAAGGATTATTAAGCAAACTTCTTATAGCCATGGATTTTGTCTCCCCTGTTATAGATTAGCATTATTCATCCCATGGTCAATGACTACCTTCCTATCCCTAATGAAAATAATTGGGATCATACTATAGATAATTTGAGGGGACCCATGCATGAGAGGAAGCATTTAGCAGCTGTCTGTGTCCATTTGTTGTACAGGGGGCAGTCCTGGGATAAATTTTCAATTTCCAATCCACAGATCTAAGCTGTGTTTGAATATGGACAGGTATGAACTTTGTTTTATGTAGATGAGGATTCTGTTCCACAGTAATGCTGTTCTCTGTGAGATGTACCTGTCTCTCAAAACTGTTCTGTTGGTGCTGCAGAAGAGGGTTAGATCTCTAGACCAAGTATTTCTGATCCCATTTGACTTGCTGATATGCAGTAAATCCATCAGTAATGGGTTGGATGATGCCTTATATACCAGACCTCTTAGCAGTCTGTAGGATACTGAGTTCAGTGACAGGGTTTTGATTTGGCCATTTAAAACATGTTGTCTTGGTCTTGTATCCATTTAGTAAGGTATCTCTGTGGGTATGCCAGCATTTGTATGTGTCTGGCCAGATTCATGCCAAAGGGGACATTATATTCAACGAGTGGCCTAATAAGGGCTGAGTAAAAGGGGACAATGACATCCCTAGATCTAGACACAATCCCCTTGTTTATAAGCTGTGCAATACAGAAAAGTCTTCTTACAACAATAGACATGTTGTTCAAATGTCAGGTCACTGTCGACATAACTTCCCGATCCTCTAAAAAATTGTATCACCGTTTGGGGCCATATTATCAGTGTGGTAGTACTCTGGGATAGGTGACTTCCCAAAGAATACAATAATGTATTTTTGGCATTTAATTTCAGTCCATGAATCTGGCACCAGTCATTTATTTGGGACAAACCTTCCTGCAGGATGGCAAAGTCATTTGGGAATTCAATGACTGCTCCTAGCTTGCTACCTCCTGCAAACTCAGTCATCCTTTTGGAGCCCTTTGTTATTGGCTTTTACTTCAGAAAAGCAGATGCTAAGCAGAAGAGATCCCAGCACATAACCCTAGGGGACTCCACTGGTGATTGGTCTCTTTGTGTAGGTTACTTACTCCATTTTGATTATCTGCATTCTATCTGTGAGCCAGCTAGCAATACATACGGGTTTATTAGCAGCTTATTTAACTTTTCTACTACACATCAGTAGGAATTTGCATCAAAGTCTTTGGCGATATTGAGGTATGTGGTGTGTACTGTTTTGCCTTCATCTATTGTTTTGATGACCTTTTCAAAAAAATCCAGCAGGCTGAGTAAGCACAACATGCCCCTGATGAATCCAAACTGAGACGTCTTGCATATCAGATTATAGAACTTGTCTTGATAAACAACTCTGTATACTCTGAAGGGGAGTACTACAAACAGCACCCAGGCATTGAGATGGGGGCCGCTTGTGCCCCCATCTTTGCCAATATGGTCTTATGGTTTTGGGAAAGTAATTTTGTTTTAAATTCAGTATTTGCACCTATGTTGGGTTTTTATCTGAGATTTTTGGATGATATTTTTATTTTGTGGAAAAGAAGTTTGGAGGACTTGGAACATTTTATTGACTTCCTTAACCACTCTACTCATTTCTTGGAGTTTACTCACCATCATAACTCAATAGACGTTTTGGATGTGACTCTCTATAAGAACTTGGAGAATTTCAAATATGAATCTAATATATATAGGAAACCAATGTTTTCTAAAGCCTACTTACATTTTTCTAGCCAGCATCCGATCTGGCAAAAGAAAAATTTAGTAAAAGAGTAGTTAATCAGGATATGTGGATTGGTTTCAAATGGTGAAGTGCTCAGAGTAGAGGCTGCGAAATTGGTTTGTATGTTCCTCGAAAGGGGTTACCCCAAACATTTTTGGATACCACCACTGATTATGTTATGCAAAACAAGGATATTAGATATAAGCCCCTTTTATGCAACAATGATGTGAGTACCAATTCTATTAATCTTGATGGTCAAGGAACTAACACTCAACGTAAGTGGCAAAACTTGTCACAAGTATTTGTTTTGCAATATAATCCAGGTATTTATTTATTACAGGACACGATTAAGAAACACTGGGCAATGTTTTTTGGATCATTGGGACTTTTGGGTAGGTTGGGCCCAGAACCTGAATTTGTTTATAAAAATAACAAAAACTTTAAGGGTATTTTTGAAACCAACAAGCAACAAACAAATGGCCACACCAATGGGAGTGGAATGAAAAAAATGTGGGGATTACCAACGATGCAGGAAGTTAGTAGTTTCCTTGTTCAATGTTGCCCATTCTTGCTTAATGTTAAAGGTAAATATTACTGTAACACTAAGGGGGTTGTTTCTATCAGTTTTTGCGCCACTTGTTCTGCTTTGTATATCGGCTCCTTACGTATGAGAATTTATCAGCATCTTTATGCTATTAAGAACAAAAACACAAATAATGCACTTTATAAACATTCCACCACATCCTGGTTTTAAGAAATTTGTATTCATTTTAGAAAAGGTGCATGTACTAGACAGAGGGGGGTGACTTGGTGGAGAAAAAGGAACTGTATTGGCAAGTTCTCTTAAATGCCACTACCCCCTGGCTTAATGAGTACATATCGATCAAACCTATTTTAAAGTTGAAAGCAGGTATTGTTTGATTTTTATTACGAAATGACATGCATTATTTAGCATGCAAAACAACTAATGCAATTTTATTATTGGCATTAACTTCTATGTTTGTACATATGTTTTTTAGCTTTTAGTATTCAAATTGCACTAAAATTTTATGAAGGTAACAAAATGTTTTGCAACTTTGTATCTTGCATTTTGGTGCCACCTTTCTTAGAAAGTGAGATGTTGCATAAGATGTTGTATAAGATGCCTGCACTTGGGCCGCACCCCCTCAAGGAAGTGAGGTTAATCCGTTAAGGAAGTGAAGTTTTTATGGTATTTAAAGGATGTGAGGTAGAGTATCTGTTTGTCTGATGATGTTTCTGTAGCATTGGATACAAACGTGCTTACATTTGCTTATTAAAATACCGTTTTGTGGTTTGGAGCAGCGTTTTTTCTTCTTGCAGTGTCACTTTTCGCCGTTGGGCTTGGTTACTTGGATACTTACAGACCCAAAACAGAGGGATAACAAAGCCAGAAGAGGTAGAGTTTCAATATTTATCAAACACATTCACATCCCCAGGTGGATCAAACAATATGACACACAGGAGACACTCCAGGTGCAGTTAACCAATGACAAATCACCTGTTCAAATCACAGCTAGCTACAGACCCCCAACAATGACTCAGGAGGCCCACTCCACCTATCTGGACTTACATGAATCGATCAAGATTCACTACCCTTATCCTGGGTGACTAACTACCCAACCATAGAGTGGAAGACCTATTCTAGCTCCAACACGAATGCCCAGAGATTCCTCGACTTCATCAGTGGCAATGCATTGGATCAGCTGGTTGACACCCCCACAAGAGGTGAAAATATCCTGGACCTGGTTCAACCAACATGAGTAGCCACTGTAGCACCCCTACAGTGTCATCCTCCTTGGTAAGATCCAACCATAGGCAATCACTTTCGAAATTACCATCTACCCTGACCCCCTGCCAGGGTTGAACAAAAAAAACATTTCCAACGCTAACTACAACCGACAGCAGATATAAGCAGCTTCACAGCTACCATCCCTTCAGTTAAATCTAGCTCTAATGTCCAAGCCTACCCCAAAAAATTTTATGAGCACCTATATAGCTGCATGGACTCAGCAATACCTGACAGGACCAAATCATCTTCCTCAAGGAAGAGTAAACCTGTCTGTTGGATAGCAGCAATAAACAGACTCTATAATAAAATGAAAAAATTGCTGTCGAGGACCAATTAAGAGGAGGTGCCATGTTGGAAGCAATCTCTCCTTTGTCTGCACAAGCAAATAAGGTCACCGACAAAATCTTGTAAGCCTAACTTAGAGTCCAAATTGGCCACATCCACTAAGGACAATCAGAAGGTCTTTTTCGCATACATCCACAATCTCAAAGGTAACTCCTAAATCTGCTCTGAACTGGTGGTCAAGAATACCACATACACAAATGCCATAGATATAGCCAACCTGCTGGCAGACAATTTCAGTGAAAACTTCATCCCCCTGTCCCCCCATCAGTAAACCAGGACATCCCCAGCACCTGCCCCCTCCCCTCATTACCAGGGAGCAAGTTATTAATGCCCTCTCAAAGGCAAATAAATACAGTCTCCACTGGACCTGAAAACATCCCTGGGTGTATCCTACATGAACTCAGGCAAGAGCTCTCAACACAACTGGCACCCTATTCAATCAAAGCCTGTGCAGCAGAGTCTTCCCAGCAGAATGGAGGATAGCCATTCTCATCCCTCTGCACAATGGTGCAGCATTCACCAATCCAGGAAATTATAGACCCATCAGCCTAACTAGCCTGATCTGCAAGGCCATGGAACACATTATCATGGACCTTATAAACAAGGACATTGGCAATCTCCAAATGCTTCATCCCACACAGTTTGGTTTTGTCAAAGGGAGATCATGCCTGTTAAACTTGGTCTCCTTCTTCAAAACAGTCACCAAAGCCATGGATGAGGGCAAGACAGTGCAGTGCATGCCACCTACCCTGACCTAGCCAAAGCCTTCGACACTATTCCCCACACGAGCATAATAGATAAACTCTCCCAGCTAGGCATCAACCCATATGTTACCAGATGGGTAGCTAACAAGTGGCATACCCCAATGATCACTATTGGGGCCTCTACTGTTTGGCATATACTTTTCTGAGGTGCAAGCCAAAACCAATGGTCTGTGGCTGACCAAGTTTGCAAATGACTGCAATCTGGGCATTGTCATAAATTATCCTAGTGATGTGACCATCCTCCAAGAAAGCCTTAACCAAACTATTGACTGATGCCAAAAGCATGGCCTCAAACTGAATGCTAGGAAATTTATCATTATCCCTTTTGGGGGAAAATGGTGTCCCCACTAATTATCACATTAATAACAATGTAGTACACGTGTAATCATTTGTAAGGCACATGAGCATCCAGGTTGATAGCAACCTGACCTTTAACCACAATGTTGCCTACTTTGTATGGAAGGCTTTCTATATGGCCCACCTCATATGCAAGGGTATTTCATCCAGGAATAAGGAGGTCATAACATCCCTGTAATCCTCCCTTATCAGACCGATCACCGAGTACAATGCCCCCTTCGGCATGTACCTTGCCAAGCACAGGCAACAGTTGGAGAGACCACAGAGTTTCCTGACCAGGAAAATACAGGGTCTCAATCCACAGACCAGCTAGCTACCCCCCACCCCATCAAAACAAAAAACAGGGCAGAAGAATACATTTAAAGAAATGAACATAAATATCCTATTTCAAAATATTTAAGCAAATGCACACACACAGCAAACTTTAAAATAATTAAACAAATGCAAACACACACACACACCTGTCTGGTTATATTCACATTAAAAAAAATGCTTACCTTCAGTCCTGTACTCCACAATGCCCTGGTTGATTTGCATGCTGTGATTAATCCACTTCACGGGGTTCAGTTAAACAAAAAAAAAAAAAAACTTGCCAACTGCAAAACTCTGTACTGCATTCTTGTACTGTACAACTAGAAGGCCGCTGTTAATTTTAAAATTCTCTCCGGTCTTGTCCGGTCTTGTCTGTAGTTCCGTATGAATTTCTTTCAATCTTGTTCCACATTTTCATGCACGGACACACGGATGCATGCTAGGGGAAGAAACAAAGCATTTACTTCAGGGCTGCATCATGGTTAAATGGGGCAGGGTAATGGATCGGGCCCCCACAGCCATTCCACTATCCCATTACTTGGTTATTTTTGCCCACTTACCACAAACACTATTCAAACTTTTCACTGCACACAGTATTTTCCCCTTTTTGCTTCTACAATGATTACAGATATTTAGATTTATTTTAAAATTTTCATTTCTAGTTTTATAGCACAAACACTGGCAGACATTTGCTAAACAAAACAGTACAGTCTCACAACGAAAACACACAGCTTTAACAGACGAAAACACACAGCTTTAACAGACGAAAACACACAGCTTTAACAGACGAAAACACACAGCTTTAACAGTAACTTCTCTACCCTTAAATTTACATTCATTGAAATGACATTGACACCCACGTGCACAGAAAATGCATCAGGCCAGGGGCAAGTAAAATTTACCTTCGGGCTGTCTTCAAAGCACAGGTCCCTTGCATACATTGCCAGGATCATGCATACATGCATGTGCTCTTTGATTCACTTTCTGACTGTATTAAATCATATTCCTTGTATAATGCAGAACCACTTCTTAGAGTGTGATTTAAATTTGTAGTTCTGAGCACTTTCCAATAAGTAATGAAACAAATCATATGACCCAATGATAACAAATGGATCTTTTTAGAACATTTCAACCTTAAAAGGCCACTCTTCTGTTGTTACAATCCAGCAGTAGCAGTTAATATGCATAATCTCTGCAGGCATAAAAGCCATCTGAATAATTCCATATTAAAACCATGTATAAATAATGAAGAGATGGCTTCTAGCAAACAACTTTATATTTCAATGTTCATCTACACAGTTAGTGTCTGCTGGTTTGAAGAATTAATTGCCAATGTTACATTAAATCAAACACACAAATCCGCGGTGGTGCAGCGGTAGCATTGCCTCACAGCAAGAGGTTCTCCCATTCGATTCTCGGCTGGAGTGTGGGGAGTGCCTTCTGTGTGGAGTCTGCATGTCCTTCCCGCGGTTGGATGGGCATTCAAAAGACATGCGTAAATGGGCATGCCTTCATTGAAAGTTAGATGTTGAGCTGGCACCTCGGTGTTCGTGCAAATCTACTGCCAATCATTAGCAGACCGGAGTTCCACTGTGGCGACCCCTAACCGTGAAAAGCCGAAAGACAAAACAACAACAACATTAAATCAAACAAACAAACAAAAAAAAATAGTTACTAGGCATCTCATTCAATGGAGGAAACACTGAGGACTGCAGCACTACCGCCATAACCCCCCCCTTTTAAGTACAAAACAGTATCAGCAATCTATGTGCTGTGGGAATAGAACCCACAACCCTCTGCATCAAAAGCATGTAAGCTACCTGTTACACAATGAACATTTGCTAAACAAAACAGTTGCACATTGAAAACCGACTTAGCATGAATGGCAGTAAAGTTCTCTTCCTTTGAAGCTTACAATTCCTTGAAAATGCACCAAAACACATTTTTTATTAGTCTGGTAGTTGGTGTATCGGAGTCAGCTTCTTGTTTCCTGTTACCATGATACAGGATTTGAGCAGGAGGAAAGGAACTAGCCTGTCATCTCTAACCTTAACACACACACACACACACACACACACACACACACACACACACACACACACACACACACACACACACACACACAGGCAGTGACTGTCTCGTATTTAAATTCTTTGCAGAATGCTGAAAAGGAGTAAGCAACAGGTGTGTGTACATTGACCCGTGCAGGGACACGCAGATACAGGGTGTTCTTAAAGAAGAATGCCTTAGCATCTCACTCTGGCTGTACCTTAAGCATTCACATTTAAAACATGAACGGCTTCTAGAAGGCAAGGCTGCTGCACCCCCTTACTGTTTGTAACTGGGGTTGACTGCACCCTCCACCCCAGGAATTAATAAGCCTCTGCTTTCAATCTTAGGCAAGATATCCCTTAGAACCTCAGCATATGATGGAGCATGTGTATTGCAATGGCCTGGGAGAAGTGTTATTTATGGTGTATTGCTGATGATTTTGGTGCCTGAGTTTACTGTGTGCAAGAGCTTTTGCCACCAAGGTTATTATAAATTTACAACTTTTACAGAATGTGTTATGCTGTTTCAGTGGTAGATGATCATCAGACAGCATGAGAGAATTCTTACACTGTCTCAAGATACTCATCTCAATCAAGCTGGCTAGTGAAGCTGTGGGGAAGTGTTGGTCCCTGATACCAACAGGAATGATTCGGGGGGGGGGGGGTAACTATAACTGCTTAGAGTTCAGTTTTACAATAATGTTTGGGTGACATGCTACTGACTATTTAAATTTCAATATAAAACAATGAGCCTGGAAACATTCTTCTACCACCAGCAAAAACTAGTAAACTAATTACAGTTAAATAAAATCTCACTACTAAAATCAATGCAATCTAAGGCTGCCACCTGTCAGGAAATCCAGAAATCATGGTTTCTCTCAGGAAAACCAATTATGGTGAATACTTGAAAGGTATTTTGAATCATTCTGAGCGCTAATACATTTCTCAAAAATGTTTCTAAACATATTTACTCTTTCACTTGAATTTGCTATCTGCATTTGAGTTTGTGTCTTAGCTGGGGTGCCCTTCTGTGTTGGATGCATGTTCTCTCTGTTTTCACTTAAGTTTTCTCTGAATGATCTGTTTTCCTCTGACACTCCAAAGACATGCAGGAGGTGCATTAGAGAGTCTAAACTGGCCGTAAGTTGTCAGCATGGATGTGGGTAGCATGGAAGAAAAATTGCAGTGGTGATAGTCACTTGGCAGTGTGAACATTGTCCCTAGATAATGGTCATTGTTGATGTGACACCCTGATCGCATGTGCGATACGTGGGGAAAAAGGGTGAAGGATGGATTCAGATGCAGTGAAAAACACTCACTGCTTTGGCTTATGTTTGGGTGGGCGTGTGTGTATGTAAATTAAACCGCAAAGGGTGTCTGTGTCAGCTACTTGGGGAGGGACATGGAGCACTGGTTGGACAGAGAGGGTGCTGGAGGTTTTGGCTTGGTCACTCAGCTGAGTAGGGAGTCTTATTGGGGATCTGGAGAAAGAGTGAGAAACCAGCCCCAGGCTGACTGTGGTCTCTGTGTGTTCTTAATGGAAAATGCACTTGATGCAGAGAGCTGCATCTGGAAATACTGTGTGTGCATCTGTTATTCATGCAGTGAAAACTGTTACCAGAGGTGAGGACTGAGGCTCCTTGATTACTGGTCTAGTGGTGGGTTGTCAATTATTTTGTTAACTTTCTGCAAAATCATACCTCATATGTTGCTATGTCTTGTCTAGGGCTAGCGTACTATGCTGGAACAACTAGGTGGAGTGAATTACTATAATTTTTTTTTCCACTATATTCACAATTTAAACAGATGTGTGTACAGGTGGATATCTTCTATGGGGAGGGGAAGAAGGCACACTGCATATGTACAGCTGACAGCTTTCTTTTTTCCTTCCTCCTGGTTTGACTTTAGACCTGTACACAAAAGGTATCTGCCTTTGAGGTTAGTTCTGAGGAGGCATACTGTGTAGATATATAACATTAGCAACTTGAAATATAATATTAATTTATCCTTTCACTTTCATCATGATATATTTCATCATGATATAGCACCATATGGGTACAGTGAAAATCACTACTTCTTTGGGGGGGAGGGCTTGGGAAGAACGCAGTCATCCCCAATGTAATGTATTCCTTCAAAAGCATTTTCTTTTCAGTTTATGGATACATACTACTCATTTTGTGGTAGCTACTGTGTTGTCAGGCTTTAACATTTATTCTTGGGCATAACCTATTTCTTCCTTGAAATAAAAGAATCAGTCAGTTGCTTTACTTAGTCATCTTTTTATTTTCAGGCCATCATTGGAATAACAGTGATGGGTAAGTGCTCAGAGCATTTAGAACTCCATAGCTTCTGCAGGTTTAGTGGTCCCTAGACCCCTAGCGTAATTAAACTTTTTTCTCCACATGTATTACAGTGCAGTCTTGGCCAGTAAAGATGTATTGCAAGGCTATAGGCAAAAGCTGAAAAGTAAGAGAAAGTGTGAGGAAACCAGAACAGAATAATCTGAATAGTATGAGGAAGAAAGGATGGGAGAAAAACAGGAAGAACTTTGTTGTATTCCAGGGTAACATCAGAATGTGTGATGGGAGTTATCATGGACCACTTTGCCTAGGAATTCATACCATATAAGGCTGCCTATACTGTCAGCTATATAGGATGTTTAAAAACTGGTTCTTATGGGTGTGACTTACTAAAGCGGACGTGACTACCTTGAAGCAAGGGATGTGTTTTTATCATGCAGGGGTGTTGCTTATGTGTCACGAAAAGGAAGGATGCAAAGGTGGCAGCCCTAGTGTATAAAGTATTAGTTAGCACAATGTTGAGCAATTTTAGAGAATGGGCAAACTGTACATCAGTACCCTGACTGGAGAATGAGTATTCCCCAGCAGGGTATTAATGTACAAGAAATGCCCTCTGAAAAACGAGTCTGCCGCTTCACTGCAGCATATCAAGCTGCCATGGAACTCAGACTTCTAAAAAGCTAATGGCCGCCATTACTTTTACACTTGCTAAGCAGCACTTTCGTTGTTTAGTGAGCATAAAAAAAAAAAATGGAAAGAAGTTTATGTGCGCGACTGTGTGTGTGTGTTTCTTTTTCTGTCTACATGTGTGAGTCAATGCGTGTATGAGAGATCGAGAGAGAAGAGAGACAGAGAGAACAGACTTGTGTGAATGCGTGTATGAAAGCAGAACTGACTGTGTATGAGATAGAGATCAATAGAGACTGAGAGCGATCATGTGTGAGTGAATGCATGTATGAATGCAGAAGTGGCTGTGTGTATGAAAAAGATATCGAGAGAGTGAAAGTGGTCTTGTGTGAGTGCCTGTATGCAAGCAGAGAAGACTGTGTGTTTGTGTGACAGAGATCCATAGAGAGCAAGAGCAATCTTGAGTGAATGTGTCTATGAAAGCAGAGGTAACTGTATGAGAAAGAGAGGATGTTCTGTCTGTAAAATTGTTGTGTTTTACTTACATATTTCTTTAAGTACTCTGTTATTTTGTTTGTATCTATTTTTGACTTAAAATGCTTCATCCAACATCATTAACATATACTACAGAAAGTTTGAAACAGCAGGCGGAGGAACTATTTCACACCAAAAATATACAAAAAAAATATAGTACTTAAAAATAAATAAGCAAGTAAAACAAAACAATTTTACAGAGACTCTAAGCACAATAATGCCTCACAGGGAGTGTGTTAATGTGTAGTTAACATTCTTTCAGGGGTGCAGAGGCCCTCTGCCTGTGGCGTCGTGCCTCATAACACCCCTAGGCAGACATTAATTACACATTAACATACACCTAGTAGGGCATTATTGCTTGCTTATCAAAGATCTTTTACCCTGGTGAGTAGTGTAAGGGGAGAGACTTTGTAAAATGATACTTAATGTGCTTATTATCAACAACCAATGAACAGGGAAAGGGAAGGAATCATGTTGTCAAATTATTATAAGGGGCAGGCAACAACAGATACACTTGGTTTAAGAACTCAACTACAGCAGGGTGGATGGAAGTGAAAACCTCCCTTAGCTCTGAGCTGCCTGGCCTGGAACAGCTTTAATGCAAAGACAAGTCCAGATCTAGCCTTACAACCCACTCAATACATAATTAATGAAACGTGAGTTTAATAACAGCACCTAGACCACTTAAACAGCAAAAATGTAGTGCAATTATGTTATGAAATTACTAAAGTAGGCTTAAAGACCTTAAAAGCTAAAGCAGATAAAGACTAATAAAATGAATTTAAAATCAGACCAAGAAATGAAAACACATCTTTCTTTCTTTGTGCAATGGAAATACGTCTATATGCCAATATCTTTTATATTTTCATGTGTACAGACAACTCTTTCCTCCTACCACTCAAGACTACAACCTGCGACAGATGCACTTACATAGCCAAACTGGAAGAAAAGCTCTCTCCAGCCAAGATTGTGCTAGACAGTCAAAAGGAGAAGGTTAACACCTGCACTACACCTCAACCAACACATAGCCCTTCAAAACACACACCATCAACACCCACACATAGCAACACTAAACCCACATATGCGGAGGCCTTTACCATTAATCTTCCCAAGCAGCAAGGACTTCCAAAGCTGAAACGCAAACAAACAAGTCACAACCAAAGTGACACATAGCTCACAACACCAGTGTGCCACCCAACAGCAGCCCCTAAGGCAAGACAATGTACCCAACACTTTAGCCATAGGTGACTCTATAGTCAGGCACACTGATGTCCCACTCACCAGGCTGAACAAGGAGAAAATTACAGTCAGCTGCCTGTCAGTTGCCAGGATCCGCCACATAATGCATGCACTCAAGTCACTCTACAACAAGTACAAATACGACTCTGTCATTGTCCATGTTGGAGTGAATGACTTGAGACGTACATCCCTGGTCTACATGAAAAGAGACATGGAAGTGCTCTCGGATCATGTGGCACAGGCAGGTATGACCCTAGCCCTGAGTAGCATCCTGCCTTTGCCCAGAATGATACCACAGTATAAGTACAAAATGATTGACTTCAACAATTGGCTAAGCTTCTGGTGTCATTCAAAGGGGATCCAGTATCTGTCTGCCTTGGAAGACATGATCGACAAACCACAATGCTTTGCCAGAGATGGTCTGCACCTGTCACCCCTGCGATTCAGGTTACTGGCTAAAGTTCTTGCCACCCCTATAGTGCCTTTTGTAGGCAAGGTTCAAAGGACAAAAGCACCACCGTAACAGATACAAGCATGAAAAATCTGAAGGTAATGCTACTCAATGTTAGAAGTCTAAACCTCAAAATGCACCCTCTTGAGGCACTCCTAAAACTGGAGAACATCTATATCTGTGCAGTAACTGAGACCTGGTTCAAGGCTCCAGAGAGCACCCCTGCAATACCAGGCTACAACTCTTACCACAATTTTTGGCCACCAAACCAAGACTGAAACACTAAAGGTGGAGGAGTGTCCATATTCACCAATGTTATTCACACCTCCAGGCTAGTTGCCCAATACAATGCATCTGAAATTCTCCAGGTGCAACTAACACAAGGTAAGACTGCAATCTAAATTGTATCTTGCTACAGATCCCCCACCATGCCCCAAGATTCTCACTACACCTTCCTAAACACCTTTCTAAACATACTGGAAAATATTAAGATACAATCAAACATCCTAATACCGGGTGATTTCATCTACCCTGTCATTACCTGGGAAAACTACTTGGGTACCAACATCTTTTCCCAATGTTACTTGGAATTCATAAATTCCAATGCCCTGGATCAACTAACCCAATGTCCCACCAGGGGCTCCAGTATCCTAGACCTGGTCATTACCAGCATGGGAGATAGATGCTCTACACCAGTGGTCACCCCCTCATTGGTCAGGTCTGACCATAAGCAAATCACATTTGACATCCACATCCTACCCCCACCCCCCAGTAAGGAAACCTACATAAAAAAACTTCTCCAACGCCAACTTCCTGATCCTCAAGTCAGAAGTGACAAACTTCATGGCACCCATGCAGACGGCGTCTGAAAGTTTGACTGCTGAATCCCACATCAAGGCACTGTATGAGCACACCCACTCGTGCATGAATCGCGCCATCCCAAATAGAACCAAGATGCTCTCCTCCAAAAAAAGGAAGCCAATCTGGTGGTCCTGTCATAAACAAACTATACAACAGAAGGAAGAAACTGTTGCAGAAAAGAGGAAAATCCCAGGATGCAAAAAACTCCCTTACTAGTCTCAGTAAGAAGCTGAGATCTCTCATAAAATCCTCAAAAGCTAGTTATGAAAATAAAATTGCCAAATATTCCAAAGACAACCACAAGGCATTCTATAGTTATGTCAAGAATCTAAATGGCAATGCTCAGATCTGCTCTGAGCTACAACAGAATGGCATTAAATATACTGATCCCAAGGATATTGCCAATATCCTGGCAGATCGATTTAGTGCCAACCTCACTACCCTCTCACCCCCTAAAGGGGCCATCTCAATACCAAAAGATTGCCAGATTCCATTAATCACGGCCACACAGGTAGAAACCGCACTCTCCAAAGCTAAGAATACAGCATCCATGGGACCAAATGACATCCCGGGCTGTGTACTACATGAACTACAAAATGAACTGGCACCTCACCTAAGTGTCATATTTAATCATAGCCTCACCTCAGGCTTTTTGCCCACTGAGTGGTGCACAACTACAGTTATCCCACTCCACAAGGGGGGATCCACCTTGGATCCCGGGAACTACCATCCCATCAGTCTGATGAGCCTGATCTTCAAGGGCATGGAACGCATTATCATGGAACTTATAAACAAAGACATTGGCAACCTTCAAACACCAGACTCCACCCAGTTTGTGTTCGTGAAGGGTCGATCTTGTCTCTTGAACCTGATTGACTTCTTCGAATCAGTCTCCAGAGCTGTGGACGAGGGTAAGGCGGTCCCACACAGCCTATCTGGACCTTGCCATGACCTTTGACACCATCCCCCACTCTGGAATCATAGATAAACTTACTAAGCTGGGCAAAAATCCCTACGTCACTAGAACCTAGACTGTAAAAGTACCCAACTCCAAATCCAGCTTCAGACAAGTGACAAGTGGAATACCTCAAGGTTCAGTCCTGGGGCCGCTCTTGTTTGGCATCTACTTCTCTGAAGTACAGGCCAACACTAAGGGACTCTGGCTAAAAAAGTTCACAGATGACTGCAAACTCGGAGCCATTATTAAATCCCCAAATTATGTGGATATTCTACAAAAGGGCCTTACAGTAACAGATGCTTGGTGCCAGAGCCATGGGCTCAAGCTTAATGCCAAGAACTGTATAGTTATCCCCTTTAGGAAAAAACATGTACCCATGAATTACCACACAGGTGGCAGTGCACTAAACACTGAAAGTGTGATGAGGGACATAGGGACACAGGTGGACAGTGGTCTCACCTTCGATAACCACATTGCCACAACAGTCAGGAAATCCTTCTGTGTGGCACACCTCATCACTAAGGGCTTTTCATCCAGAAAAAAGGAGGTCATTGTCTCACTGTACTCATCCCTCATTAGACCCATTATAGAGTATAACGCCCCATTTGGTATGTACCTCACAAGATATCTGCAACAGCTGGAAAGGCCGCAGAAATACCTCACTAAAAGAATCACAGGCCTAAAGCAGATGCCATATGCTGACCATCTAAAAAAATCCAGCTATACTCTGTGGCATATCGTCTACTCAGAGGCAATTTCTGCTTAACATACAAGGCCATGTCATACCCTGAGCTGTTGGACATGCTCCACTTAAAGAAATCCCAATCCCTCAGAGCCACACACTCCAGAGATCTAAACCTTGTCATCACAATGAACAAAGCATGCTGGAGGGATAGGTTCCTGCCCCAGAGACTCCCCACACTCTGGAATAGACTGCCCATACATGTCAAGCATTGCACCTCCTTGGCCCTCTTTAAAAGGAACCTTGATGATTGGGTGGGAGATAGGAAATTCACCCCGGGGATCATGTCAGTCGCCCCTCTAGACAGAGGTCCAGGGAAGTAAATATTGTGGGAAGAAACATCCAGGGAATTGTTATGGCTAGGCTTGTATAGGCCTTAGGGCCAATAGCCTAGTACCAACCTATGAACCTATGTCCATAAAGTTGTTTCATGTATAAAGTGCACTAAAATAAAATATGGACAACAAATTTAAAAGTAAACTTCAGGTAATGTAGGTTAAGCAAGACCAGTAGAAATTTAGGCTATTCAGACACAGAGCGCAAAATAAAAGCATTACGCTATCATTTCATACGCTTAAAAGGAAAAGTAAATTGATATGATGAAATAAACAAGAGCTGTTGCCTCAAATATTACTGCATGCTGGCTTTGAAATATTATCATAAGATTTTAGTAGGTAAACTATAATAAAATATTCATAACATCTTTGAAGTATAAAACCTGAATTATCCAAACACCCCTTATTTTCCATTTTTTATTCAACCTAAACTTCATTCCACATTTATTTCAATGATTTTATGTTTAATAAAAATATGGTTATACAGTGCATCTAGACATAGTTTTGTCTAATTCCTACCTACGTGCAGCTTATCTTGGCTATATAATCAGATGTGACATGATAAAGCTACACTCAGTGTGCAACTCACAACAGTATATACAAGAGGTAATACCAAAACCTTCAGGTTTATGGTCAGCTGTTGCTGGCCTTTATCTCATGACAGTAGTTCAGCAGTTTGCCACAGTACTCTCAAATGTGTTCCCTGAGAAATAGATAATACTCATCCTGAATTCTTATGCCCACCAGCTCCTTGCATTTAATACGCCATGTCAGTTCTCATAAAGATGTCCATCATGTAAGGTAGGATTCCAAACAAGTGAAAATAATTATTCATCATCCCCTTATATAATTGTGGGCCTTCTGCTGCTTCAGCAACTACCATGCCATTGTTTTAATGTCCCTCTTCATCTTAATTGGTTGATAAATGCGTGTAAAAATAACAATTAACTATGCATGAAACTGATGTCGAATCTCTATTAATCACCATGGTTTTAGGCCCAGTAATAAAACATACACATTCGCAGAAAGAGAGATTGTCACACAATCACATAAAAGACTGGTTACTAAGCAACTCAGATAGACTTCCTCCTACAGTTTAAAATGCAAGAAGAATTGATCTGATTTTTTCCAGCAAGTCCTATCTCAAGACTGTAGCAGTGTCTTGCTGAAAATCAAGCAGTTGTTACAGTTTAAAATACATGATTGTTTTGTGTGTTTGTGCCCCTGAAGTCTGGTAGCAGAGGAAGAGGTCCTTCTTTGTATTTCTTACATCAGAGGAGAGGACCTGCACTTTTTTCTTTTTTTTGTTTTTGCTCTTCATCTTAGTTAAAGGGGTTCAGGGAATGTCACTGGGTAAGACAGTACCTAGCTGCACTTTTGTATTCAGGCCTCTAGTACCTCAGGAAGAAGAGGAAATAAGTGGAGTCAGAAAAGACTGGCAGGGTGTCTCAAAACAGCATGAAAACGGCAGAACAGGTATTGATATAAGGTACTTGTCCTATTGTGGAAGGCATTCTATGCTGTGTATCTTCTACTGTATCTTAAACGCTAATTCTAGGTAACACTGATTTTAACTGGACTTCCTGTCCACCCATAAAAAAATCATTTATCTCCTCCTGCAACCTTTTTCATCTCTAAGATCTTGACAAATCAAGGAAAATAAATCCTCATTGACTGAAACCACCATAGACTGAATCTTAACCAATCAGCCTAAAATATACATCTCAATCAGGTGTCTTATCTGACTCCTTAAGTGACCACCATCACACATTAGTTATTCATACTCACCCAAGCATGTCTAAACAAATTATGTACAGATATGCAAGACATCTGCCTATATTTCATATGGATATTTCCAAGGAAACTCTGGCCAAATACAACTTGAACATCCCAAAAGCCCTGTTCCTGGATAAAGCAGTTTTCCACTTTAACCACACATTGCTATCCACCCTTAATACACAAGTTCCAATTAGAAACAAACGTGTCAAATGCAACCCTGCCCATGGTGATCAATGTCTACTGAACAACTCATGAAAATGAGGGACAAAGCTAGGAGTACTAAGTAAAACAGTGTTATACTATGACCCCCCATTATTATTCCAAATCGTGCACACTGATTGGCCAGCGTGCCCGTTGTAAATCGAGTTATACTAATGGAAAAAGGTCCGGTCACCCGGACTTTTTTCCATTAGTATAACTCTCTTTTTAAAACACTGTCTCGCTTTGTTAAATGGATTTAACATAGCGAGACAGCTTTAAAATAAGCAACGGAAATCTCCTTTGCTTATTTTAAAGCTGTCTCGCTATGCTAAACCCATTTAACATAGCGAGACAGGTTTTACAACGGAGAAAGCAAGATCTCCATTGCTTTTTTAGTGTTGGTATGTTAAATGAGTTTAACATAGCGAGACAGTTTAAAATAAGCAACAGACATCTCTGTTGCTTATTTTAAAGCTGTCTCGCTATGTCAAACCCATTTAACATAGCGAAACACTAAAAAAAAAGCAACGGAGATCTTGCTTTCTCCGTTGCTTTTGCCCACAGCTCTGATGTACTGTGCAAGCGGGCAGTACATCAGAACTGCCGCGGATGCCAGAATTCTGTGGAAGGGCAGCAAACAGGCATTATACTATGCCATTATTTAAGAAAAGTAATAGTTTCTTTTCTTAAATAATGTCATGGTATAATAGCAATAACCCCCTTCTGGGTGTGGGTAATGCTGTATTTACCCATGGTTGGCTTTGTTTGGTCTCTCGGGCTTCGCCCTCGGGACCAAACCACGCCAACCGTGGGTAAATCCAGCATTACCCACATCCAGGCGTGGGTTATTGCTATAATAACCTCTTTTTTCTTCAAGCTTTTTGTACCCTAAGAAATACTATCGAATTACAAATCATGAAAGATAAGAAAATTTATTTCACTAACCAACAAAACCTATATTCAAAGTCTCCACAACAAAATTGGCAGGAGTATCCCAACTCCTTAACCTAGGTATTCCAAACACAGTCCTTTCCAAATCCCTCTGGCGTCAACACATGTGCTTCAACAATAACTTCATTCACTTTGTTCTCTTCACCTTACCCTCCCTTTACTGTACCCTCAACCAGCAGGCCTTATCCTGTCTACAACTGATACCTACTAATAAAATCCAGTCATATCTTTCTAAAGCATATCCAATACTTGCTTCCTGACAACTTACAGAATGCCTGAAATTAGCAGTAAAATCAATCACCTAGCAGACAATTCATACCTCTCAACCATGCTGAATTCCTCAGTTTTCCTGGTTTTGAGGGCAAAATAAGAGAATGCCATGAATTCCCCGAGTGGCCCCTTCAAATCCCGATTTTATGTACAGATTTTTACTAACAGTTATTTACTGAATTCGATTATGCGGGGTACAGCAGCACTAAGCAGCACTAATCATTCTGTCCAGTTTCAAACAGCTTGGAAAAAGGTACAGAGAGTTACAAAGTAATTACATAGTAATGCCACATTTACGTAATAATATTTAGTGATGGTTACACCAATTATACTAGTATGTATACAAATGTTAATATTTAAATTGGAAAGAGACTCGAGTGTGGCAGACATTTAGAGAGTAAGAAAGTAAAAAGCAGCTGAGAACTTTCTTGTTGTAAGAATATACAGAAACCTTTAATTTTTTCCTGTAGATTACGCTGAAAAGTCGCTCTTTTGAATGTTTGCAGTACTGGTTTTACACCATGATTAGCAAAGCAAATAACTTTAATTAACATATCTGTTGAAGTAGTAGTCATTTCTAACAGAAATGGTTACCAACGAAAGACTGTGGAGGTGTCAGTACACACAGTGCAATGTTAAAACTTAAGACGGGCTTTCTCACAAAAGGGGTTCATAAGTGAAATAAATCATATCATCAAGAAATGTAACAAAAGCTGTATTTTCTCCAGTGAATCATTATATCTGTTCATTTTTTCAGTTCCGTTTGTATCAAACTTAATTAAATTTTCTGAGCTGTCAGCTGTAAGGCACACCTGTTGCTAGGCAATGAATATTTCAGTTCAATTTCAGCATGTTGACTGTCTGGGACTCAAACTGTGATTTGTAACAGTCTAATTTAGTAGGTATGTACGTGAGCTTGTGTGTGGGTGTGTGTAGAGATTTAGCTACATTTTGTACTCACACAAGCTCTTTACTGTCCTCCACTCAAACTGAAATTTAAAAAATGGTCACAAATTTCAAAATACCCCCCCCCCCCCCCAATCAGTTAAGAAGTGTACAAATAATTTTAGATTAACCTGTGGCTTGCTCAAAAGAAAGTGCTGAATGTGGCTAAAATGTTTTATTGTCATACCGCTCAGTGGCAGAGCTGGGGGTTAAGAGGGGCAGTCCGCCCCGGGCAGCACTTTTGGGACTGTTGCATTTAATTTAAATAATACTGTTTTGTTTTTAAGGGTGGTGTTCTTTAAAAACAGACACCTGTCACACCTGTGCATTGTCACAACGTCCTGTTCTTCTGTCCATGGATTTGAATGTTCAGTCTGTTTGCCATTTACCTGTTTGCAGGATAGTTCTTCCTTTCCACCTGCAAAACTGAATGTTCAATTTGTTTGCCCTTCAGAAATTGTGGCAGCAGTTAAGTGTTTAATCTGCTTCACTTAATGTGTGTGTGTGTGTGTGTGTGTGTGTGTGTGTGTGTGTGTGTGTGTGTGTAAAATAGGACAAGCATGGATCTAACTAAACACTAAGATATTAGTACTGTATAACTGTATTAAATATGCAGCAAAAGGGTGAATTAACTATCCAGCATTTCTGTACTTTACTAATCTTCATGGGGCTGCAAAACTCCATTTTCTTTTCCAAAGGTCATAGTTAAATCCTATGTCTCGAAATCACTTAAATATCTTAAACAGATTAAGGGAAAGCTTTTCTAGAGGATGCTTAAAGATTTATATGCAGGCTTTACAGCCAGATGATTAGTGTAAATACTGTTTTTTAGGTTTGGGAAAGAGTAGAAGAGCATGTTAGCGGAAATCTGAAATTGGAGTGCACCTAACATGGACACCTAAGGCACACAGATGGAGACTATAAGTGCTTAACAGAAAATGTTGTAAACCAATGCCATGCAGGTATCATTGCACAGATAACCATGTGAATCAGTTTAGCTTAGACTCTAACATTATACATTAGTTCAAAAATGTGTTTGTGGTGCTGCAGAGAATCAAAAGTCTTTGATAGATCACTATAGCTCACACCCGTTTTACACTATCCATATTTCCCATGAGACAGTCACTGAGTCATTGCATTATGTCCCTTTCAAAAGTTCCACTGATTCTTTGTAAGATGCTCACTAGTGTCTATGAAGGACTTTAGCTAATATGACAATTATTTTCAGTATAAAACAAAATTTGCAGAGCAATGAGGATGGTCTATGAGATTCCATGTGTTGCAAATGCCTCTGCTTGTGAGGTTCCATGGCTCAGGAAAGGGTCTTGGACTTGAGATAAATGTACATTATGTATTGCAAAGGAATGTTTTCATGCTCTGTGATCATTCAGGTAAGTTCATCATATCAGCTGAGCAAAAGCTAGCTTCCTGAGTGAGATCTATTAATCTCCTAACATGGAGGTTAAGTCAAGCAACTGTGCAAAGGTGGTCTGCAGAGACCCCACTGTTATATTATTCTACAGCTGACTGTGAAGTAGAAAGAGTGGACTTATATCCTTTACCTTTTCTACTACAAAATTCTCAGCTAACCCTCTTAGCTAAAGTCTATTCATTAAATGAAACACAGCAATCTTTTATTTAATATTATGCTCTTGCCATACATCAAAAGACTGGAGATGAGTATAATTTTAATGAATTTGAAAGCCGTAAGGACAGTTACTGGTGACTTTCTCAGAGGATGCAATTTTTACTAACCAAACCATATTAAATAAATTGCACTTGCAGACAGAAGCAGAAATTAAGTATTTTTTATCAAGAAAAGTACTGAGAAAAAAAGCGTAAGAGATACAAGAGTGCAAAGCTAGCAGAGTAGAAATTTAATTAGCGTGACAAAATGGAAATACGTGTATTAAATCACACTTTCAAGGATGCCCTGTTTATAATAAGAATAAATAGAAAGTAAGGAAGCACAGCTCATAGGAAGTAAGGAAGCACAGCTCATAGGAAGTAAGGAAGCACAGCTCATAGGAAGTAAGGAAGCACAGCTCATAGGAAGTAAGGAAGCACAGCTCATAGGAAGTAAGGAAGCACAGCTCATAGGAAGTAAGGAAGCATAGCTTCCACAGTCATTTGAACTAGGTACTAGTAGTGTGTGTGTAGTCTACATTCCCTCTGGAAATAACCCAGCCTCCATCAAAGACCTCCTTTACTGGTGTCCATCAGCATGTAAGCAGGAAACCATAACAATGGGAGATTTCAACCTAGATTGAGCTACCTGCATTCGTAACAATCCATCCAGTTTCATAGATCTACACGGGTACTGCAAAATGATACAAACTCTAGCCAGGCTTGACAAACACAGTAATAAACAGTCTATACTAGAGTGGTCTCTTAAAAATACCCCCTCCCACTACTATCAATCAGGTTGTCTCCCGTACTAAGTGATCACAGACTTACCTACCTAATTCTACCATGTATTCATCCTCCCCAAAATATTACTTATAAACACATACGCAGTAAAAAAATTTCTCACCTGAAGTATTTAAAACCCTTTTGTAAAACTGTGACTGGTCTCCACTCAAACACCCCCATCTTGACATGGCTGTCCAATACTTTAATGATAAATTTATCAGTATCCTAAATCGGCTACCTCCCCTCAAAAAAGTTTGTACTAAATCCAAATCTACTCTTTGGCTCACAAAAGAAACGAAAAAACTCCTTAAACAAAAAGATAGAGGCTGGTATCATTTTCATGACACAAAAAATTAAGCATCACTACACAACTATCAACAAGTCCGTAATCTAGCAAAAATAAATTAAGCATGACAAAAAAGTGTACTTCACTGCCACTCAAATTAAATCTGACAATAACCCACAGAAATTCTGGCAAGCCATTAACTGCCTGCTGAAGCCTGGGCACACCACAACCCCTGCTCCGACCGCTACCAATACCACTGATAATATTGCTTCACACTTCAATTTCTACTTTATCAACTCTATCCTATCTCTCTCAAAAAATAACATTAGTACTCCTCTCTCATTACCTATGCATACTTTAGATTTGATCAACTCCTTCTCAATTAAGCCTATACAAACCAGCACCATAAAAAAAATTCTGAACTTAAACTCACAACCCTCACTGCAGATCATTTTCCCAGTGACTGTCTGAAATTGCATCAGACATGATTTCCTTCCCAGTTTCTATCCTTATTAACTGGTCCATTAAAGAACAATGCATCCCAAAACTCTGGAAAACCTCTCATATAATCCCACTGCACAAAGGTGGGACAGCCACTGAACTCAGCAACGATAGGCCCATAGCAGTTCTCCTTCCTTTTAAGATCCTTGAAAAATGTGTTCATACACAAATACTACAATATCTGCTACATAATTATCATGCCTACCTTTCCAACATGGGTTTATGACTAAACACAGCACCACTACAGCCCTCATTAACGTCACTAATTCAATTAACCAGCTCATAAACAATGGTCACCATGTCCCCTCTGTTTTTCTGGATATGTCAAAAGCTTTTGACACGGTTTCCCACCAGACACTTCTCAATGAACTAGCCTCCCTAAATCTATCCAAGTTCACCCTGTTATGGTTTCTTAACTATTTGTCAGACTGCCAACAAGCAGTCAAATGGAATAATGAACTATTACCCTCAGTCGGCGAACCCCAAGGGTCAATACTTGGTCCACTACTATTCTCCATATTCACAAGTAAATTATCCACAGCCACTCAACATGTAACAATTATTCAATATGCTGATGATTCCTCTTTTATTTGCTCAGCACCCTCTGTCTCTTCATCTTCACTTCTTCAAACAACCCAAAAAGCCTTTACTGACATCGAAAGTTACCTATCTAATGCTCAACTTGTTTTCAACCCAAATAAAACTAAGCCTGTGTTCTTTATAGTAAGAAAACACATAGCCAGCATCCCCCCCTCACCATCCTGTCTTCCAATAATCCTATAATAGAACCAGTAGAGCATACTAAGCTCTTCGGAGTGACCACTGATAACCGGAGATTTGACAAGCACCAAGCCATAACCATCAAAAAGGTGCATATTAAACTAGGCTCACTCTATAGGATCAAACGTTTCTTAACTGACCCCACCAGACAAGCCATATCCAGAACCCACCTACTTACCACTCTCCTTTATGCTTCACCTATACTTACAAACCTCAGAAAAACAGAGTTATATAAATTGAAATTGTGCTACAACAAAATAGCAAGATTTGCTGCAAATCTCCCTTACAGATCACACCAATCCAACGCATTGTAACGTCTAAAATGGCTAGAACTTCCTAATCTTCTGACCTACACCCAACTAACCTTTGTACGCTACATACTCAACCACCCAAATAGCTGTCCCTCTCTCAAATGCCTTGTTCAACCCTTCTCTAGCTCTAGAACACTAAGATCCAACAACAAAGGCCTACTAACAGTTATCAAATCTAACAACGACTTTGGGGATTCCCTCTTCCCTAACCACGTATCTAAACTTTGGAATACACAACCTCAAACAATAATTAATTGCATCAATACAACTAAATTTAAACATCTACTTAAGGAAGCCTCATCAACAACTGGGTGTGCTCCTGCACAAAACCAGGTGGAATATATCGTCTCTCTGATGTTGCTCTACCAGGCCATACTATCTTATTTGATCTGTCTTCCAGGTTTCTGTCCCCTCCCTCTAGTTACTAGCATGAGTCGACACCAAAAGCCCTGCCTCCACCCTTCTCACTTTTTTACATATCTTGCTCTTTACTACTGTTTAGTCCAAGTACCGATCTTTTTACTCCTATCATTTGGTAATACTCTGCAAGGAATATGTTTACTCCTCATGTGAAATCAATGCATATCTTAAATAAGTTACTACTGCTCTATGGTCTAAATAATGCAACTGTCTTATATAGGCTAGAAATCTATATGGTGTAACTTTTTCTCTACCTATGTTAAAATATTGTAGTTACTTGGAATGTTACTGTTTTAAATATGGTTATGTTACGGTTATATATGGTTATTTGTAAATTTCTTTTTGGAGCTTTTCTCCCAGACCTCGGCTGAAAATGGGTCCTTGGCTCAGAGAGACCTTCCCCATAAACAAATGTAAAATAAATAATCATGGTGTCAGGCTTTCCTAAGCTTTCTAACTGGAGTTTGATTCAGTCATTGTAAAAGCAGTTAACATCTCTCTCCCCCTGTTTTTTTAAGATAGTCATAATGTATTTGTTGTTTGAATAGTTTAACATTACTAAAGCATAATTGTTTTGTATTATTAATTGGTTCTTTTTTTCAGAAAAAAACTAGAAAGATTGCAGAGGTACCTAGTAATTCGAAAAAGTCTCTTTTTCGAGGTTCAAGTTCTCATAATATGGCTGACCCGCATCTCCATTTGATGACATAAGGAAGCAGTCAGTGCCTGAGAGTGACAGTGAAATAGATATCTCTGAGAATCTGAGCAGTTCTAAAGCAACAGCCAGAGGGAGCAGGCTATCTGCCACAGCACAGGATCACTCAGAGATGGATGGAAGCATTGATTCAGAGTATTCAGATGATTTTGAAACTTCAGCTGGAAGGACATCTGCAGAAGCAGCCATAACTGAGACTACTTTCCAAAAGTCACAAAGATCCAAATTAGCATACTCCAGTGACAATTCTGATGGTTCAGAGTCACATAGCAGTACATCTTTCTCTACATCCAGTCTTCAAAACTATGCTGCATCACATATAACTCTGCAAAAAGAAAAGACAAAGCAGCAAACAAAGACTGCTGTGAAAGAAGTAGCAGTGCAGACAGACTCCTGGATTTTCTTACAGTTGGACATTTGGTAAGTAATAACAAATGTTAAGTGGCTGCTTTGAAAAATTTATTTTAACAACTATTTCCTCACCAGTAACTGTGTTTTATCTACAAGGATCCCATCCTCATCCCCTGCCTACCTCACCAGGTGAAAGAATAACAGTGTTGTCTTATTCAGGATGGTTTTACTTCTGTATCCAAGTGCACCACTTGCCTCACACCCGCCCAGTCTCTGACTTCTGGTTCTCATGATGTCAGATTTACTTCTGGGGTTCACTCATATTTCTATCTTACTTTTTGTTATCTTATGACTTAAATGTAATATCTTTCATTCCTGATCAGGAAGAGCTTTATGTCTTAAACATCAGTTTTACATTTTTTGCCCCCACTGCTTGCTGAATATCACCCCTTTCCCTTAGCTAATGGCCCATCCATTCTCTCGTCGCTGGGAGTTAGGTGAGATAAGGCATCATTTTGGTAGCCATCAGGGATGGTTTGTGTTTTTTTTTTCTTTTTTGGCACTACATCTCCATGCATGCTTCTTTAGCTACAGAGGTGGGGCATGTGATTGGTGTCAGCAGTGTGTGGTCACTTACTTCAACCATCATCTTCATCCACTATCTCCAAAGCATGGCATGTAGTTTCCCTCAGTTTCCACAGGTGAAGCTTTACCATCCCTGTGTGATTTCTGGGATTGTTTAATCCCACCTCTCCCAAAGAAAGAGGAGAGTGGGCCATGTTACTTCACTCCCCCCCCCCCTCTTTCATGCTGGCTCTTTCAGTGCTAGGGCCATTAATCGAGCACCAGTCACCTGGGTCATAGTCTGAGCTGCTTCCCTCTGTACCACAGAGGCAGGCAAATATCGCTATTTAAAGAACATGTTAAACTAGATTGTGTAGTTGTTTATTTCACTAGTTGTGTTTAACAACAATGCTAGCTGGGTTATAAATAACATGCATCAGGGATAATTTGTATTACAAAGAAGCTGTTTGGAAATTGCTACATCAGGTTATTATTCTGACATCCAGAGGTTTTTGTATGAAGGTACCTAGCAAGGGGTAAAGTGCAAAAATAGCATTTGTCTCTGCTGTATTTTCACATAGGTAGTCTGGAGCCTTTTAAAGGTATGTGGTCAACAAATTGTTTACATATGAGGAGGTAAAAAATGGAAGTGAAGACTGTAATTTTCCATTATATTCTAAATGTCAGTGTGTTGAGGTGGGTGATCTTTCACTTGTTGTGCTTGCTATTTTGGCCAGCATTTGTAGATGCAGGGTAGGTGAAGGTATGTGCATAAGGTGGTATGAGGCAGCATCATGGCTAGGATGGGTGAAGGGGGCGACTGCCTGAGGTGCAGACTGTCAGAGGCTCTTATTAAATGAGTTGCAAATCAGGAGCACGTGTTGCAACAGTGTTCATTTACGCAGTAATGGCTGCTTACATTAATGGGATTAGTTTTGCTAGCATTGTGGTCATTAACTTCAGCTTGAGGGGGCACTACTGTAGGAATTGCTCAGGGTGCCAGTTCATCTAGCTACAGTAGTGTGAAGCTGCTGATATTGAGAGTTTCATTAAAGAACCTGCCTGCTAAGTATAAGCGTGTGCTCATAACTGGCTATTATCAGCATTTTCAGTTTGCTTTTCTTCTTATACATTGTCTGTATGGGCTGGAAGGTAATTTTTGCAGAGCAGATGCAGGCATTCCCTTTAAGGATAAAGATAAGTGGTTTATTCTAGTAATGAAAGATAACCCTAATCTGAAATCATGAATGAGCGCTATTGTTAATTTTGGGGGATACTGAAGTGTCATTGCTTCCCATCAGACGTTCAGTATAGTAGTTTGTAATGCTGCTCCATGTATACAGGCATAAAAAGTTTCACATGAAATGGAAAAGATTTTGTGAAGCAAGAAATAAATTTTGGGGATAGAAAACAAATTTTGAATGGAGCCAGAAAGAGCGCACCTGTAAAAATGAAAATAAAAATGAACAAGTACAGGAATCTGTTTAGTTCCAATCTCACCAACACGAGTGTTATGAAAAAATAAAAAACAGAAAAACTACTTGTCTTAAAACTTCGTTGATGAGCTCAGTCACAGCAATTTCCAAAAATCATGAAACCTAGGTAATGTTCCAAAGCAACAAGCCTTTATTCATCACAGACATGTGATCCTCAGTAACAAAATATCAGAAATACTTTATAATGTTAAATATATCATCTTTTATACACTTAGAAGTAGATGTGGAAATATATGTATTGTTTAATCTTAAACCAGCCTGTTCAAGGCAAACAGTATTAACAGGGCTGTAGCCAAAAGAATAGGCAGAGGAAAACACACTTTCCACACATGAGCAATCAGTCCTGTATTATCACTGTTAGAAGAAGAAAACAAAAATTCTTTATACTGAAGTATGTGACACTGCCTACGTATATAGTGAAGTGTAGTTGTTAGAATTCATTTGATTTTGTTTTTTATACAATTTATATTTATTTTAATTGTATGAGTGTAGTTTTTATAACAGAAAACTGCATTTTACTTTTATGCACATTCAAAGTTTGATACAAGTTTAAATGTTAATATAAAAACACTGCTGTTCTGGTTATATTTTGTATTATTTAATATCTTGTCTGCTGTTCAATTTGTGTTTCAATGCTATTATCCCACAATTCCATTGAAGTGAGTGAGTTCATAGGTTCATAAGTAGGTACTAGGCTATTGGCCCTGGGGCCTATACAAGCCCAGCCAGAAAGGTACCCTGGCTTTTGCCACTCAAGAAAATTATTTTCCTGTGCCACTGTCTAGCAGAGCCACAGAGGTGATCCCCAGGGTGAATTTCCTATTTCCCATCCAATCATCAAGATTTTTCTTGAAGGGTGCTAATGAGGAGCTTTGTTTGATATAGATAGGTAGTTTATTCCAGAGTATGGGAAGTCCCTGGGACAGGAATCTATCCCTCCGGCATGTTCTGTTTATTGTGGTGACAAGGTTTAGGTTCCTAGAGCGTGTAGCTCGGAGGGATTGGGATTTCTTTAAGTGGAGCATGTCCAACAGCTCTGGGTTTGACATAGCTTTGTATGTTAGGCAGAGATCACCTCTGAGTAGGCGATATACGACAGAGTAAAGCTGGAGTTTTTTGAGACGGTCTGCGTAGGACATCCATCTCAAAAAACTCCAGCTTTACTCTGTCTCATATCGCCTACTCAGAGGTTATCTCTGCCTAACATACAAAGCTATGTCAAACCCAGAGCTGTTGGACATGCTCCACTTAAAGAAATCCCAATCCCTCTGAGCTACATGCTCTAGGGACCTAAACCTTGTCACCACAATAAACAGAATATGCCGGAGGGATAGATTCCTGTCCCAGAGACTTCCCATACTCTGGAATAAACTACCTACCTATATCAAACAAAGCTCCTCATTAGCACTCTCCAAGAAAAATCTTGATGATTGGATGGGAAACTTTGTTGATGAGCTCAGTCACAGCAATTTCCAAAAATCATGAAACCTAGGTAGTGTTCCAAAGCAAAAAGCCTTTATTCATCACAGACAAGCGATCCTCAGTAACAAAACATCAGAAATACTTTATAATGTTAAATATATCACTTTTATACACTTAGAAGTAGATTTGGAAAATATATGTATTGTTTAATCTTAAACATAAGATACATAAGTATCACCAGGGGAGAATTTCTGATTACCAGGGGTGTCCAAATTCCACTTAAATAGAGTTAGGGAGGAACTCTGCTTCACACACATGGGGAATCTGTTACTGAGAATGAGAATTCTCTGAAAAAAATATTTCTCTCTCCAACATTTACTATTTATGTTGCAAGCCAAATTTAGGGCTCTTAAACATAAGTTACATAATTATGCATACAAATTGTATGTTAATCAGTATCCAGATTTTTGGCCAGTTGTACCTACTTTTCATGGGCCTTTGTCCACATTTTTGATGATTCCAAGTTGAGAGGTATGCTACCAGTTTCCTTTCTCATCAACAAATCTATCTGTGAGTCTTATGTTCCTAACATCTGGTAACAGTATTACATTATTCCTTTCCTTAACAGTAGAACCTCCAACGAGCTTAACAATTTTAGACACACAACCATATTATCTCCTGTATCCAAAATTCTTTAAAATCCATCTATTTCCAGGTGCCAGGGACATTCTAATGTCCTCTCCCTATCTGACTATGGTTTTAGGTCATCACACAGCACATATTTTCCCCTCATATCATTTATAAATGTTATTCACTACCACAAGAATAGCAAGAACCCAGTATCTGCTATTTTCCTTGATCTGTCAAGGCATCTGACACCACGTTATACTATCTTCTCCTAGATAAACTCTCTAAACGAGTCTTTCATGCAGCACAGTGTCTTGGTTTGTATCATACTTTAGAAATAGGAATCAATGTGTCGGATGGAAACAAATTATAGCTCCCTCTCTCCTACTTCTGTTAGAGTACCACAGGATTCTGTCCTTAGCCCTCCTGCTATTCAAAATCTCTATCAATATCCATCCCCTGCATTTTACTAATATCTCCATCATTCAATGTGCAGATGATTTCACAATCATCTGCAAAGCCAAATCAGTATCTGACCTTTATTCCCTCACTCAGACAGCATACACTTGTCAAAAACTGGTTATGCGACTCTAATATTGACTTGTGCTCATTGCCACAAAAACTAAGCTTATGCTGCGCAATCAAGAAACCCAAGCCATCACCAAATTTAATTTCTCTAGCACCTCTTCCAATGGAGCAACCATCACTGCAGTATCCTATACCAAAATTCATTTGTTCATAGGTGTATACTAGGCTAACATCTACTAGGGGCCTTATAAGCCTAACAGTCTAACCCAAATGTGACCTGCAAATTTGATTAATCTAATGGTGATTTACTGACTGCTTTTTTCCATCAGAGACATTGGAGCTAGACCAGGGGTGAATTTCTGATTATCAGGGGTGTCCAAATTCCACTTAGAGTTAGGGAGGAACTCTGCTTCACACATATGGGGAATTTGTTACTGAGAATGAGAATTCTCTGAGAAAAATATTTCTCTCTCCAACATATACTATTTATGTTGCAAGCCAAATTTAGGGCTTTTAATCTAGCAGTTCTGATGCTGTTTGTTTTGTGGATGTGCAAAACGTTCAACAAAGCAGGGTACAGGAGTACCTTGTACTACAGACAAAGATCACCCCTCAGATGTTTGCATGATACCAAGTAAAAAGGCAGGGCTTTGAGGTGATCAGTGTAGGATATTGTGTTTATACTCTGTATTCTTTTTTATAAGGGACCTTTGTGGACCTGTTGCTGCATGTCTGGTCAGTTACATACTAAAGTTGAGCAACAGAGAAAGATTTTCTTACTACCTTGGACACATGTTGGTCAAAGGCAAGGTTAATATCTATATGGTTTCCTAGATCCTTGACTAGTGAATCAACTTTTAGGGGTACTTTATTGATTATGTAGTTACCTGGGGTGGCCGGCTTCCCAAAAGGCACTATAGTGCATTTCTTGGTATTGAGTTTTAAGCCATGGCTTTGGCACCAAGCTTTTTCCTGTGTTAGACCTTCCTGTAAGTCTTCCTGAAATACTTAAGCAACAACCCATGTCTGGGTGTTGGCAATGCTAGATTTACCCATGGTTGGTGTGGTTTGGTCACTAGGGCAAAGCCCAAGTGACCAAACAAAGACAAAAGTGGGTAAATCTAGCATTACCCACACCCAGACGGGGGTTATTGCTATTATACAATGACATAATTTAAGAAAAAAAAAACTTAATTTTCTTAAATAAAGCCTTTATATAATACCTGGGTGGTGCCCTTCCATGTTTTTTTGCTATCCTGGGGCTTTTTCTGATGTACTGCACATGCGTATGCTTACGCAGTACATCAGAACTGTGTAGAGGAAGCAACGAAGAAAGGAAGATCTCCGTTGCTTTTTTAAAACTGTCTCACTATGTTAAATAAGTTTAACATAGCAAGATATCTTGTTCCCTTTTTTAAAGCTATTTTGCTATGTTAAATGAGATTAACATAGCGAGATATCTTTAAAAAAAGCAACAGAGAAAGCAAGATCTCCGTTGCTTTTTTTTAAGATATCACGCTATGTTAAACATATAACATAGCGAGATTACAGCAATGGAGATCTTCCATTCTCCGTTGCTACCTAACACAAACAAAAAAAAAAAATCAAGACTTATACTAATGGAAAAAGTCCAGGCGACTGGTTGGGCTGGCCAATCAACATGCATGTTTTGTAATACTAATCGGCAGTCATTGTATAATACACAATAGCATGCAGTCATACACAATTAAACTGACATTGCTACAGCCTCTTTTTCCCTGTTGAATAAGCCAGAAGGCATCAAGCAAACTTCCATTAGGAGCAAGAAGAGTGAAAGCAGGCAGTCTTTCCCCATTTCTCTCTCCAACTGAACCTTCACGGATTGATTTCCACTCACTAAAATCCTTAGTCAAGCATCCTCATATAGTGCAAGAATACCACGCAGCACTGGCCCTCCCTTAATGCTTCAAACATGAATTATACATAATCATGTCAAACATCTACATAACTGATATTAGTACTACTCCTGACTTCACCTTGCCTTCCTCTTTCTCACTACCTATATTCTAGGAAATGTAACAATAGGAATAAGCGATCCATTAATAACTAATCCTTGGCAAAAGCTTCATGCATATCCTATATCACTTTTACTAAAGGACACTCTGAACATGTCGTCAACAAATTTCCAAATATCTTTCACTTTACATTGCATAGTAACATATCTATATTTCCCCCAGATCATTCATAATACTTGTCCCTTTTAGGTACCACCAATATTGTTGCCTCCTTCATAGATTTCAGGAGAAGACCTGTATCCATCACCTCATTCAGAAGGTCAACGTACTTTAAGTGCACCTAATTTATAAAAACGATAAGGAACCCATATGGACCATCTACCCTTCCTTTCTCCACATATTTAACTACTGCATAAAATTCCCCAAACTCATTTTCTGCTTCAAACTCTGTTAAAACAATGCCTTGTTATTCCTGAAAGAAGGTGTCTGTCTCCAAGCCCGGTAAAATTGAAATAATTCCTGTTTTACAGACTTCTTTGTAGCCCATCTAAACTTATTGGCATTTTTGTTTTGTTAAGCATAGGTGTGTCTACCTTCTCTGATTTTTCAGTTTTTAGGTTTCTAAGCTAACAAATTAACATTCCTTCCTCCCCCTCACCCATGATGTCACAGAACCTGCTGATATATGAACTGTGGCTTACTGTCAGTATCTTCACATTGCCCTTACTCTCTCTCTAATTTTCTGATCCCAAACTACTCTTTTAAATAGCCTTGAAGAGCTAAGTAGTCAACACAGTTCTCATTCTTCTACCTTTATTCTGTCCATTAGTGATCTCTACTCCTACCCCCAAAGTCCCATAATCCACAACCTCAAATTTATTTTATTCTATCCCGTATTCACTCTCCTACTTTGTCAATCTCTCCCTCACTAATAATAAATTATCCTGTTATCCCCTTCTTCATCAACAAAATCCACATTTAGTGATATCTTATCCAAAGGTCTAATTAATTTCACGTCAATCCTTTAGGAAGTACAAACCCCATTCATCTCAACAAGATAATATGATTCTGTCCCACAAAACTTTCCCCGCATTGCTGCAAATCTATGCAATGACTGACTCACCTTTACTCCAAATACAGAATGATTAACTCCATTACAAAGCAAACCAAAACAAAATTATGGGAAAGTGATCTCCAAAAACAAGTAACAGTAATTACCAAATATACTAAAATCCTTCTAGGAGGAGATATTCCCCTATCAAAATGAACATCAAGACAATTCTCATCTACACACTATTCTAATCCTACAGCAGTCAACCCCCAACTCTGGTAATCTAACTTTTCCTGCTATAAATGACAGAAGCATAAGAAATATAATTGCTGAACTACATGCCTGGATTACCCACCATAAGCCTGATATTCTTTCTATAACTGATACTTGGCTTAAACCCAACATAAATGACTCCGAAATTACACATCTCAACTATATCATCATCCGTAATGACCATATAAAGAGGAAAGGTGGTGGTATTCCTTTAATATTTCCCAACTACTACTGCATTTCCCCTTACAACTAATATGGATACTGATATTGCCAACATCCTGGCAGATATGTTCAGTGCTAACTTTACCCCCCTCTCACCCCTTAAATGGCCCATATCTATACAGGAAGAATGCAGAGTCCATGTAATCACAACTACACAGGTAAAAGCTGCACTCTCTAAAGTCACAAACACAGCATCCATGGGACCGGACAACATCCCAGGCTACGTTTTACATGAACTTCAGAATGAACTGGCTCCCCACCTAAGCACCCTGTTCAATCATAGCCTCACATCAGGCTTTGTGCCCACTGAATGGTGCACGGCAACAGTTATCCCACTCCACAAAGATGGGACCACCACTGAGCCCGAGAACTATCGTCCTATTAGCCTGAGAAGCCTGATCTGCAAGGCCAAGAAATGTATCATCATGCAACTCATAAACAGAAATTGGTAACCTCCAAACTCTGGACCCCACCCAATTCGGGCTTATGAAAGGCAGATCATGTCTCCTGAACCTGATCAACTTATTTGAGGCAGTCACCAAAGCCATAGACGAGTGTAAGGTGGTTCACACAGCCTGTCTTGACCTAGCCAAGGCTTTTGACACCATCCCCATTCTGGAATTATAGCTAAACTCACTAAACTAGGTATAAATCACTATGTCACAAGATGGGTTGCCAACTGGCTCACTGACAGAACCCACACTGTAAAAGTTGCAGATTCCAAATCTGACTTCAAACCAGTCACAAGTGGAGTACCACAGACTTCAGTCCTGGGACCTCTCCTGTTTGGTATCTACTTCTCTGAAGTACAGGCTAACACAGAAGGCCTCTGGCTAATGATGTTCACAGATGACTGCAAACTAGGAGCCATAGTCGAGTCCCCAAATGATGTATACATCCTACAGAAGGGCCTCACTGAGACAGATGCCTGGTGTCAGAGCCACGGCATCAAGCTCAATGCCAAAAAGTACATTGTCCGCCCTTTGGTAAAAGCTCTGTACCCATGAACTACCACATAGGCAGCAGTTTACTGAATAACAAAAGTGTGATAATAGACCTTGTGGTCCAGGTGGACAGTAGTCTCTCCTTTGATAATCACATTGCCACCATAGTCAGGAAGTCCTTCTATGTGGCACATCTCATCACAAAAGGGTTCTCATACATGAATAAAGAGGTCATTGTTCCCCTCTACTCGACACTCATTAGACCCATTATAGAGTACAATGCCCCTTTTGGAATGTACCTCACAAGACATCTGTAGCTGCTGGAAAGGCCACAGCAGTATCTCATAAAGATGATTACTGGCCTCAAACAGATGCCCTGCACTGACCGTCTCAAAAACCTCCAGCTTTACTCCGTAGCATATCGCCTACTCCGAGGTGATCTCTGCCTAAAATATAAAGCTATGTCAAACCCAGACCTGTTGGACATGCTACACCTAAAGAAATCCCATTCCCTCCAAGCTACATGCTCTAGGGACATAAACCTTGTCACTACAATAAACAGGACATGCTGGAGGGATAGATTTCTGTCCCAGAGACTTCCCATACTCTGGAACAAGCTACCCATCTATGTCAAGCAAAGTTCCTCATTTGCATTCTTCAAGAAAAATCTTGATGAGTGGATGGGAAATAGGAAATACACCCCGGGGATCACTTCTGTGGCTCTGCTCAACAGTGGCATAGGGAAATAACTTTCTTGGGTGGCATAAGCCAGGGAACCTTGTTGGCTAGGCTTACTTAGGCCCTTGGGCTGATAGCCTAGTACCTACCTATGAACAAAAATTCAGTTCAGCAAAGCTTCTTATAACTTTCCTGAAAATAAACCATTGTAAATGAATATGTATTACTATTCTTTAAATCCCTCCTAGCAAAAATACTGCTATACTAGAAGATATTCAACAATGGATACCCATAACAATTCCCCAAGAAATACTACTACTAGGTAATGTGAATGTGAGTTGGTTGGACATAAACTCTAACTCCCCTACATTTCACATGAAATTATTTGGTTTCACACAACTAATTAACAGCAAGACATCAAATTCCCTCTTGGACTGAATCCTAGTGTTGGAACCTAGCAAATCTGCCACCTCAGGTACAATGTGACTGTGTTTGTGATCTTCTCCCAATCTATACTACCAGACATCTCACATATCCACTTAAACAGCAAATGTATAAAACAACACACAACCTTTACAAGTTTAACCCAGAAATGTTCATTGCTAACACATCATTAATTAACTGGAACTTCCCAAAAATCCTCTCCTTAGATGATGCTGTAAATTAATCCAGTACAACTTTCCTGAATATCCTAAATAGCCTTGCACCTCCTAGAAGGAAGAAACTCAACACAAACCATGTTATTTGGTTAACCATAAAGAGTAGAATGCTACTGCAGGTTAGACAAAAAAACATGGAAAGAATGGCAAAAAGATAAACCACCACAAATTCTTGAAAAATTCAGAATGCTTGGCAATTTTACTAAAAAAGCAAATTAATGAAGACAAAAAAGTATACTCTAGTAAATTTCAGAATAGTAGTAAACACATCTTTAAAAAATTCTGGACAGCCATTAATGAAATCTTGCATCCCGGCCATAAATTCAGCCTTACTCCTCTAGCAATGACTCATTACTCAATATCACAATACAATTAAACTCTTATTTCAGTGATAGTATACCATCTCTAATAAAGGATTCCCTAATATCTAATCCTAACCCTGCCCAGCAGCCATGTATCACCACATCTACTTTTATCTCCAAATCTTGGCACGCACAAATCCTATATAAAACTACTCAAACCATGCTCTTCTTCAGCTGATGACCTTCAAAGTGAATACCTTAAAATAGCAGGTGATAGCATTGTCTGCCCTCTCTCAAGCCTTATAAATAGATCAATCCAGGAATTCCATGTTCCCACTTCTCTGGAAAAAAGTTACATTATTCATCTGCACAAAGGAGGAAATTCCACAGACATAACTAACTTTAGATATGTAGCAATTTCCTGTTTCCAAAATACTTGAAAAATGTATTCAAAAATAATTGCTAAACTAACTGCTGCAGGAAAAACTCCTAACCCCCACACTAAATGGCTTCCCTCCTTCCCATAGTACTAACACTGCCCTTCTAACCTATATAGATACTGTCAATAAAGCTAGAGATAATGGCAAACTTGTCCCTCCTTATTTCTAGACTTGCCTAAAGTTTTCCACAGTTTGTCACAACAAACTTGTACTTCATATGTCCTCATTAGGTCTCTCTCTGCTCACCCTTCTGTGGCACAAATCCTACCTAACCAATAGGTTTCAGTCAGTAAAATAGCACTTTACCCTCTCTCCATACTTCCATTCACAACCGTTGTACCACAAGGCCTTATATCCTTGATCCCCTCCTTAACATTCTTACCAACACCCTCCACACATCCACACAATAGGCCTCCCTAACACAGTACACAGAAGGTTCTGCACTCATTTATACATCTGACAACATGGCACACCTCAAAAGATTACACAGGAATCTTTAACAGCAACTGAAGCATGGCTTTATAACTCAACCTGTGCTCGACCCTAAAAAAAGACTATTTTCCCCTAATATCCCACCTCCCTGAAAAACTAAATTTAAAGGATCTCACTTAATAATTCAACCATTGAAGTCATTTTTCACAGCAAACTATGGATGATAGTAGCTGATAATCTTAAAGTCGACTTACATATAGAAAATTGTATAAAAATCTCTCCAAAAACTTGGGATGCACTATAGAACCAAAACCTTTCTCGTCAACACAGCTGAAGCTACACTTGTCACTACTTACCTCCTCCCCTCACTACTTTATGACACTCCCATCCTTATTAACCTCTAGACATCCCAAAAAGCAAGACCTGAACAATGCTGTAATAACTTGGTGAAATTTGCAGCAAATGCCTCTTTTAGAACTCAACACCATATAGTACTAAAACGCCTACATTAGTTAGAACTACCACATCAAATAACTAGCTTTTTACCACCTGCTTGTCCAGCATTAAGCAGCATTCTACACAACTATGTTCCCACTTAAACATTATGATCCAATGACCAAAATCTTGTATTTGTCCACAAACCTTCAGATCTGCTGGACATGGTCTATAATCATACTATGTTGCTTAAGCTTAGAACTTGCCAGTATCCATCAGGTCAATACCCTCCCTCCAGTCATTTAAAAATATTGTGAAAGACTTCCAGTCAATATCTGTCTCTGTTCTTGCTCAACCACAGGTAAACTATATTACTAAATATGAACAAGTGCTTATTCGCACCTTAAACCTCCTTACTCCCCTTTCTTCACTCACTTCCTTACGTCAATAAATTTGTCTCCCCTATCCAAATATACCATTGCCCTGTTTTTTTCTTTCACTTTATTTCACTTTATATTGTATTATAGTAACTTACCTTTAATTTCTATAAACTGGCTAAAATGTGTCTAAATATTAAATCATTGTCATGTACGTAAGTTGTATCTGATTTAACAAATGTTGGCACATTATGCCTAAATTGGTATAATTAAATTGTAAATGTTTTTCTATTATTTTTTGAAGACTGGAAAATTTCTGTTCTTAAAATGTTTCTGTAATACTTTATAGTTTTTCCTTCCCGGACTTCCACTGTAAAAAGCGACTGACCCATTCAGACTTTCCAGTAATTAAATGTCAATACATAAATTAATGAAGACAGTATCCATTCTAATGTGGATGATTTATGCTTAGCCTTGTTTTATCTGATGAGGACGTGTATGACATGGAGAAGACAGGCTGAGAAACACAATGAATATCATTATGTTGGTTAAACCAGATGAAATCACCTTGTATGAATGTATCATATCGAATCTTCCTATTTTCCCAAGAGATCAAACTTTTATCAGTGGAGATACTATCCATAGAAAGAATATTAAGCCACAGTACTGCATAGAGCTTTCTGGTCATTGAGGCTTAAGAGGAAGATAATCATTTCAGCATTTTTGAACTGAGAGTTGTAATGAGGTAAGTAAGCAGTTCACATTTGTTAGAGTTGGTAAGAGCAGTGCTTCCACCGTTCTTTCATTTTCTTTTCCCATCTGTAGATGTTAAATCCAGGGGAAAATATTTAATTATCCTTGATTTCTGGTTTTGAACAAGTCTAAGAGTTGGCTAGAATATCAGGACACTCTAATGCTAGACACGCATTTGTCACTGTTATTTTGGTAGCTATACTTCAAATGTTGATATGAATAAATTTTAAGCTGTTGTGAACTAAGGTTAGATTATGAGATTAACTGGAAGTGAAGAGTTGGGGAGAATGACTTTATTGGACTGGGGTTAGGGTATATGTCACCACAAAGTTGGAACTTGAATGGAAGCCTGTAGTAAGGAAATAGTTGTCTGTGCTTTATTTTAAAGACAGCATGGAGTTTGAGATGCAGGAAATGTGTATTTCTATAAGAATATTTATAGTTGTGAATATCTGCAATGTTATATAAATTGAATAATATTTTAGCAGAGGCTGGTTAAATTTTGGTTGGAACTCTTGAAATTTATTGGAAAGAAGTTGACAAAGTAGGTGCTAGATACACCATATTTATGTGAGGTAGTTGAAGTGGGGGGTTGGTGGTAATTTAGAGTAAATTTGGGGTAAGACAGAGGAGCATCAGATGTTCTTCTATGTCACTGTTGCAATATTCATCAAATCTGGGATCTCCTGCTAAGGATATCTCAATATCCAAACAGCATACCTTAATTACCTTACAGCATTGTACATCAGATGCATGCTCCCAGCACAAGCATGAGGGAAATTCATTGCCACCAATCTAAATGGCATTATTGTACACTGCCCTGAATGCCCTTCATTTTGCTGGTTATACAGAGCCTATGTCTTTAAGAAAAAGTACTCTGTTGGGGGCTCCTTTTTCCTCATATTTTTCAATGGGTTACATGTCATTCAAGAAAGGCAAATGTCAATTGGGGGGGAGGGGGCAGATTCTCCACAAGAAATGCCTTGCTAGGTCTCTGTTTTGTTTATATGCATTTCACATCCACACTCAGTGTTCCATCTGTCAGGCATTTGCACCCAAGACTTTATGTAGCCATTTTTCTTCACTTTCCATGTATCTAGGGAACCAACATCACAAGCTGTTGGCCCAAGGAACCATGTCAGAATCTCCTCACCATGACGTATGGCTGCCACTCAAGAAGAAAGCACAAAAAAATCTAGGCCTGAGCCTACTTCTGTCCAGCTTCTACCAGACATCACTCTTGGAGTGCATGAAAACTCAGAGAATAGTCTTGTATTACCTTTGGCTTCTTCTGCTAAGATCTTCTCTGATGCTGGCATGAAACATGTTTCTCGCACATCCTTGGAGGTCTTTCAAATATCCACCACAGAAGTTATGGGAGAACCACTGCTGATGATCTCCAAGGGTCCAAAAGGGATTCCTTAGATATTTGGTAGGGAATAGGTGTCAGGTAGCTTGATTAAATCCAGGCAGGTGTCTAAACCACCATGTTTCTTCAGGGTGGACATTCCACTGAAGAAAGGGCAGAAAACTAAACATGCAGTGTTGGCAACCAAGAATCCACAAAGGGAATTGCAGGAATTCTGTCAAGGCTTCTTCAGTGCTTTGATGGCATTGAAGCCTCATCAGGATGTTTCAGTTCCTGTACCTCCTAAGTCCTCTACCCCAAAAGGACAAGGGACCCTGAGGCCTTAGATAAGTATTCTGATTCTGATGCAGACTCTCTAACCTGCTCCTCTCAGTTTCCTTTCCTTGAGATTATGGGTCAGAGGAAGATAAGTCTGCCAGTTCTGACTATCCTGCATATGATGGAACATTTTATTTGGGATTGTTCTCACATATCCGACATCCAGGAGAGGTGTATTATTAACTAATGGTGATTATATAAAGGGTTTAGTTTAGCTAAAGCATCTTATCAATCCACCTATCTATAACTGAATAAGTTTATTAATTCAAGGATCATTTTTGGTTATGAATCATTTTACAAGCTACAGAGAAAGCACATAATGTTGCTGTCTTTTACAGAAGCGAGCAGATATAGTTTATAACTATGCAGGCATAGCAACGAAGCATAACATTGTGCGTATAAGAAATGTTAACCTTGTCCACATTATGATCATGTCATTACATATTCAAACAATGACAACATAATAGGGCAGTGCATATTATATTAAGCATGTTAATTGTATCACATATTGTACTGAGACCAGTTTGTAACTTGACAACTCTTGGTATCACATAATCAAATGCAACAGATGTGTATTAGATAAGACACTGAATGCTAAGAAATGTAGTCTAAATATCCATTGTTTTCAGAGCTCCAGTATTCAAAGGTGATCATAAATAAGGTTAGTACCTTTGATAAAAATGTGGTATAGTCCTTTTTATTCTTGTCGTCAGCTGGATGTATGTTCTCACTGGCTGGGACAATTTTATTGAAATACATGTTGCTGTTGACAAACACAAAATAGGATCTCTCAATGGTTAGTTTCAATTTTGGGTGAGCTATAGGGCCAGATTTCCCATTAGACACTGTAGTAACATAGTCTACGGCCTATGAAGGAAGCAAACAAATTGAAATAAAAAAACTAATAAGAAAAAAAGAGTGGGATGCATAAATCCAATTTAACTAAAATTCAGAACTACATTACAGAATTAACAATTAAAAATTATTAGCTATTTCCTAATAATATTCTTTCTTTAACTTTTCTTTTCAGCCAAGTCTTTAAAAGTGTCCTCAAAGTCCATATCATGAGTCATGTCACTTTCAATACACAAAAGAGCCAAAGACGATAGGCGATCCTGGGTCATAGCTGAGCGCATATAATTCTTAATTTGCTTAAGTCTAAAAAATGACCTTTCTCCTCCTGCATTTGTTCCAATTATTGATAAAGAAATCCTCAATGCAATATGTACATTTAACAAGTTTATCTTTTATTTGGGATTTTATCACTTGAGTCACTTCAACTACTGACTTGTTATCCTTGAACTATAATGAAAACATAAGAAATTCATTGAGTCTTTTCCAAGTCTAATGAATATTAACTAAGTCTCTGGCTTACAATTTAACTTCATCTTTTGTTAGAGATCTGTCTGAAAGGATACTGAAGGTATCATGCAATATACTGTATGCTGCGTGCTGTTTTGTCATTTCTGTAACTAGTACATCTAGAATACGATCCTTTTCGTCTTTCAGCTTTTCCCGGTTGGGGGTCACCACAGCAGATCACCTGTCTGCTCATGATTGGCAGTGGAGTTTTATGGTGTTGAGTTGCCAGCCTGGTGCCCAACCTTCCACAGAAGGCAAACACTCACGCCTAGGGCCAATTTAGAGTGTCCAATCCACCTACAGCATGTCTTTGGGATGTGGGAGGAAATTGGAGCACCCAGAGGAAACCCACGCGACCAGAGGAAGGACATGCAGATTCCACACAGAAGGCACCCCAGCTAAGGATCGAACTGGAGAACCTCTTGTTGTGAGGCTCCATCACCGTGGCCGCCCACATCTAGAATACAATAAAAAATGTTAATTCGAAATGTATCTTTTGCAGTCAGTTCTTGTACCAGTTCCTCTGGTGTTTTTTCAAATGTTCTTTCTTTTCCAATTTCAGTCTTTGCATTGTTTGTAATCAGAGTTTTGAACAAGGTCTTTAGCCATTTTTTCAAAGTCATCAAATTTATCCTTGACTTGAACCTCACCTAAATAATCCAGAAGCTCAACATATAATTTCACAATTGTGCACAAATCAATTCCAGGTTTCTGAAGTGCTTTATTTATTCTTTTAATATTTTTCAGAATATCTTCCCAAATGACTGCCATAGATTCTATTTCTAAGCAATTCATCTTGTTTATCAAAGCCTTTGATGCATGAACCACTGTCATTTTTTGTTTTTGACATTCTGAGATATGTAGTGTTGCACAGACTTGACTTTAATTTATCTTCAGTGATCTGACAGCATCATATCAAAATGACCATCTTGTATGTGATAGATTTTTAATCAAAATTACATTTTCCATCATATTTAGTTTAGACCATCTTTGTAGTGAGACTGCAAAGAATATGCAGAGCAACAGCAAAAAGCTGAACAAATTAATTGTGGCCAAACTGGTTTCTGCAGACATGATCCTTCCTAAATTTAGGCTGTGAGCAGCACATGGATGCCATACTGTCAAGTTTGTTGACTTCTTTGATTCTGGCTTGGAGTCCAAAATATATCCTGTTCATATTACTGGCATTTTTATATGACTGAGATATGCAATTTGCTATATCTATTCCATGTTTGTCAAATGTAGATGCTACTGTGTCAAAGATATTTAGCACTATGTTTTTCAATGGGAACAAACATTAAGAACCGCTCACGTACTTTGCCATCTTTTGGTACATAATGAATAGCAATTGACAACTGATCTATGTGACATATCTGGGGATGAATTTATACTCAGTCCAAAATCCATTCATTAATTTCAGATTTGATCTGAGTCAACACTTTCAATCGTAATACATTTTTAAATTCTTCATATGTGGTCAAAGATAGGTATGAAATATTTCTGCTGCCTGGAGTTCCATAACTTTTTATCTGTTCTTTGAGAAAAGGATCAAACTCTGGCAAAAGATTAATGCACCCAAGGAAGTTGCCATTGTTAGGATTGTTATGTAGTTATTCATCACCACGAGAACCCAAACCTCTTTCTACCAGGAATTTAACCACCACAACTACCCTTCTTAAAAACTCAGTCCAGTAATTACTTAATTTTTGCTTTTCCATTTGCAATTCTCTATCAATTCATAAATACTTTTGACATTGTAGGATTATAGATATTGCAGTGAGATGTTCTTTTGATTTTTCATGTGACGTGATTCTTGCATGTGCATTTTTCCAGTTGTCAACCCCAGTCTGAAACTGATTAGATAACTCATTAAATTCACTTCTAAATAACATGCACATATAACAGTAGACTTTGGCTGTGGATTCTGAGAATATTAGCCAGTCTTGCCATTATTCATTTTCTTGTAAAAAAAAAAAATTTTTTTTTTGCATATCTTACTTTTTTGCCAAACTGTTTAGAAGTTGATTTCAAATTGGATTCCACATTTTGAGATGGCATATTTTGGGCAAAGTAATAAATGAGATGTACATTTATTTCCCATTTAGCTGGATCAGTACTAAAACCTGATGGTGAAACAGTAACGGATGTTTCTTGTTTTTTTTAAATCACTGGTAGGTTATAATTTACCTTGAGTTGCAGTTATATCAAATGTCAACAGTGTAGAATCTGTCGGTTTCTAATTTCTCATTAACATGATCTACTTTTGTTGTTTGGTCTACAAACCTATGATTGTCACAAATGAAATCTTCTGAGTGACAAAGGGTAGTACTACCTAGCAGCTGTGGAACATGTAAATATTTAAGCAATGAACTTTTAATTTTATTCAAGTTCTTTTCAATTTTTTCTTTCTTTTTCATCCAGAATCATGCTATCACTTATATCCATCAGACATTTTAAATGAGTTTAACCTTTAATAAAAATATTATATTACTTTTGTCAGAAAAAAAAACATTTTAAAGAAAATATGAAGTCCAACTGACAGTATGAACTTTTAAATAAAACCAAGATTTATAAAAAAAAAACTTATTTTTTAATTTTTGAATAGTGAAGCAAAGTAAATAATTAATTTTACACACAAAAAATAACAAATAATAAAGTAGGAATAATTACTACAATAAACCCTTAACAGATTTTTTTTAGCATTTTACTCTAAAAATGGTAAACCAAAATTAAAAAAAGCAAATTTTATAAAAAAAAAATATAGCATACAATTTCTTGAATAGCTTGAATAAAAGACATCTAAATGATTGTAGGTTATACATCTGGTGTACACAATTTACTGCCAGTTGCTTACTGTTTATCACTTTACTGCAACAGATTTTTACCATGGATTGTACAAATACTGAAGTATACCTCATTTTCTTCAAGTTCAAACAATAGTGACTAATAAAAAACCAGCGCAAATGTCAACACCGGACATCTCTGCCTTTTCTTGAATAATGTTGAAAAATAAACTCCCTAGTTTAGTTGCACTCCTGATGCTAAGATGACTGAAACAAGTTATCCATCCAGTGCCGAGATGTCCACTTGTCCAGTGCTGATTCATCTGCATCCACACAGATAATGAACTTATATTCTATGCACCAACATGTGAGGCAATTGACTAACACACACAGTTTTGTAAATTAGAAGTGTAAAATTTATAGTTGCTCAACTGACTTCATAAGTCACATGGTTTAACAATATAACAGTCATGATTCTTTGCCTTGTTTTCAATGATCATGATCACTTTCCACTTAATTTATCACATGACAGACTATCCTGATCTAGTGATCAAGGAAAAAGGGGTAAATTTAGTGGTGGGAGCAAGTGATCATGATATGTTTGGGAAGAAACATTGGTAATAAAAACATCATGTCAGTCAACATAATTCAGAGGGTGTTTATTCCAAGTTTTACACAGCTCAAAGTGAAAGTGCCTAGGGCCTACGAACACTAAAATCTGGCCCTGGTGAGCTAAGAAATAAATGCAGCATTTAATAAAAAAAAAATCATTAGAAGGTGTGGCGGTATTCCCTTTGCATGTATCTATGTAGACTCATAGATTAAAAAATATTTAAGTGCCACTGAGCCTCATCACCCTTCTCCTTGCAAGTACATTTCCATAGGTCATACTCCTTTCTCAACAAAGCCCATATCAGTCAATCCCGGAAAAAATTTTGGATACTGATCCAGTTATCAAGGTCATGTTTACTGGATGATAGTACATTGTGCAGCTTAATATGGTTTATTCCAGAGGTTTTGGAGGAATTGGTTTTGGAACCCTATTCTCCACCCCATTTTATTTATTTGTTGGTAAATATTTAGGTCCCTGGTTTTAGTATTAGTGTAGATATTGGACTTGCAGAGAAACAAGAAGTCCAGGAAAACTGTGTTTCTAATGTCAAAGTATGTGACAGAGATTTTTACTCAAAAGTATATAAGATACTGAATAAAGGTATACAGCTTCTATCTTCTCTTAGTAGATCAGGGACCTTATGCCTGTGTTTTTTTTGGTTAGGAACCTTTGTGATCTAATTGTTTGGCATCCACAGTGAAATGCATCCCAAATGGAATGCTGTACTTGAAAACTGGCCTGATCAATGCTGAGCATAATGGAGTGATAACAACACAAGGCCTTGATTATATTGCTTTGGCAATTAAAAGGATTTCCTGAAAACTACTGTTATGTGATGGTCAAAAGTGAGAGAGTTATGAACTCAAATTCCTAGCTCCCTAACTACATTTTCATTTTCTATAGGTGTACAGTCTACACCGTTTGATATGTTGAGGAGCTGTCAACCAAAAGCAGTAATACTACATTTTTTACCATTTAGTTTGAATTTATTTTTAGTGAACCAAGAGTTTATTAGGAAGAGTTCATTCTGGAGGGTTTGAATATCATTTGGTGACTTAATATCCTCCAGTTTACAATTATCTGCAAACTTTGTTTGCCAAAGATCATGGTTCTCTGCTTGGAGATCTGAGAAGTAAATACATAAGTGGAACTGTCCCAACACTGAGTTCTGAGGGGGACAACACTGACCACATTCATACATTCTGAGGAGACACCTGTAACTTGCACTGTATGGATTCTGTCTTTCAGCCAGTTTACTTTCCATTTTCATATATATATATATATATATATATATATATATATATATATATATATGTGTGTGTGTAAATTTCCAAAGTATTTAGCTTTTGCATGATGCCATTATGAGGAATGGCATCAAAGGCCTTAGCCAGGTCAAAATATGCTGCATGCACTACATGGCCACCATCTGCAGCCTCCTTGACCATTTCTAGGAAATTTACCAGATTAAATAGACAGGTTCTAACTGTTAGAGGGCACGGAGAAAATAATTCCTGACATCACATGTTATAATACATTCCATGTCTCCGTAGATGAGGCTTACAAGGCTGATAGACTGTAATTAACCAGCTTATTTATAAGGCCACCCTTATAGATAGGTCATTATCACAGCTCTATGCTACTCATTAGTGACAAAAAAGATAAACAATTTGAGGAGTGTATCTGCAATAGGATGTTTAACACTGTTAATTAAGCAATCAGATATATTCTCAAGTGCCATAAAGGAAGTAGTTTTGGTCTTGGTTAGCACTTTTAGGAAATGATCTTTGGAGGTGATTGGAGGAGTAAGGGATTCAGATATTTTAGGGCTTGGACTCAAAGTCTCAGGGGAGAAATTGTTAATATGTTCAGCTGGATGGGTAGCATATTATCTCTCCAGTGACAGGCAACCATTAAGCCTTTTTTAATGAGAGATAGTGACACTCTGGATAATAATACTGTTATTCAAATTGTGTTCATTTTTGTTTGCAGACTGGATATACTCTGATGGACAGTTAGGGAAATTGGAAGGATATATTACATTTTTGGAGCAGTAGGCTAAGCATGTTTTTTCTGCTGGAATAAGTAGCAGGAGCATATGGAAACGTGGTTTATCTCCTTTATCCCATTTTAGGAACCCCCCCTAATAAATAACCATCGCGTGGCTCCTTGATTCCTGGCGTCAGCTCTGTATAAACCCTACCACGGTGCGAATGCACAAGCTAATACTCTGCATCAGCTTGAACTTATACAGACTTTAACGGTCAAAGGAACATCCAGATATTAAACTGTTCGAACTATGAAAGACTTTTAGGGTAAAAGTTATTTCCAAATAGTAATTATACCTACCTAGATTGAGTTCTGTAAGCAGGAAACTCAACATTACCTTCTGATTTTCTGTATATTTAACCATACCCTGCAATAACTCCAGGGTCTTGAATATCGAAAGGTCCTATTCTATCTTTGAAACCTGCACCTGCATCTTACTGAATCTAAGACCCTGCAACCTCCAGGTAGGTGTATTCCCCGCTCCGCTTTTTCTATAGCAGCGCAAAGCTGCAACAACAATGTACCTGCCTTTTTACTAAATGTGTCTATGCCTAGGTATGTGAAGCTCGTTGATGCATAGTATTGTGTATTTTAGGTCGTTGATGCATGGTTCTGTGTATTTTACATACCTCTCCCCCACTGCTTATCTCAACATATCTCTTACTGCTTTTAGCTATTTATATTTGAAGTGTCTAAGCATAAGCTATTGATTTTATCTGCTTCTAAAACGTGGTTTATCTCCTTTATCCCATTTTAGGAACCCCCCCTAATAAATAACCATCGCGTGGCTCCTTGATTCCTGGCGTCAGCTCTGTATAAACCCTACCACGGTGCGAATGCACAAGCTAATACTCTGCATCAGCTTGAACTTATACAGACTTTAACGGTCAAAGGAACATCCAGATATTAAACTGTTCGAACTATGAAAGACTTTTAGGGTAAAAGTTATTTCCAAATAGTAATTATACCTACCTAGATTGAGTTCTGTAAGCAGGAAACTCAACATTACCTTCTGATTTTCTGTATATTTAACCATACCCTGCAATAACTCCAGGGTCTTGAATATCGAAAGGTCCTATTCTATCTTTGAAACCTGCACCTGCATCTTACTGAATCTAAGACCCTGCAACCTCCAGGTAGGTGTATTCCCCGCTCCGCTTCGCCCTCGCTCCGCTCGGGCTCGCTCCGCGCCCCACCCTGCCCCCATATCCCACCCGCCCCCACTACCTCTAAATTTATAGGTACATCTAGCCCATCCCACCTCCCTCCCCTCTATTCACGGCAGTTCGCTGATTAATAACTCCTCCTCTCACACTCTCAGCCATCCCCCTAAACTTAACATGCCCTCCAAATCCTCCCACTCTACAAACTACCACTTACTCACCACCATGGGAAAAACCAAGTATTCCTTTATCTCTTCACTAACTCTCCTCCTTTTCATCCCTTACCTTTTATCACGGTATGAATACCAAACACTATTAGGAATTCCATTCCCCAATGCCCACACTACCTTTTACATACACCCAACACCTAACCTTATAGTTCCTTCTTACCTTACTGCAAAATCTCTAGGCCTTAATCATATTCAACTAACCCTCTACTACCCTAGATCACCTAATAATAAATCTAACCTTAAAATACTCTACAAACTTCAAAATTCTTAGATCACCTAAAACAATGCATTACTCAATATGGCGACATTCATCCAAATCCAGGCCCCACCACTCAGGACCCTGCCACCTTAACAGCACCCCACTCTCCTAATACCTCCCTCCTCATCTTTCACCTCAACCTAAGGAGCATTAACAACAAAGTACATAGCCTACATGCTATGATAGCCACACACTCCCCAGACATCATGTGTCTCTCAGAAACATGGCTGAAACCCGCCACAAAGGATGATGAAATTCTCCCACCTGGCTATAATATCTTAAGGAATGATCGAATAACCAAAAAGGGTGGGGGAATAGCTGTAATGTTTAATAATAGACTTAACATCATTAGGAACACATTGCACCCCCCCCCCAGGTCTCTAACATTGAACTTATTGCACTGAAGATCTGCTTAAACTCCCATAAATGTATTAATCTAGTTGTAATCTATATCCCACCAGGGAAAAACCTTGAAAACCTTGAGCATACTTTAAGTTGGCTAGCCGCAAACTATCTTCAGGAAACCATTATACTAGGGGACTTCAACATTGACTGGTCCCACTGCTCTGCCAAGACTAATCCCCACCCAATCAATCTATATGGCTTCTCCCAAAATATCACAGCTCCTACCAGAATTGGCAACACACAGCAAAAGGAGAGTACTATTGACTGGATTCTCACCAATAAAGCTGCTAACAATTATTCTACAGGTACCCTCCCCAATGACCTTAGCGACCACCTTGTCACTTACATTATAAAGCACAAGCTTTGTACTTCCAATCCACCCCTACATAAACTTATCAGAAACAGGAAAAAGTTTATCCTTGATCTATTCCTAGCTGATCTAAAATTCTGCAACTGGTCTTCCCTAACTACTCTTCCCTTAGCTGATAGCGTGTCATACTTCAATGACACTTTCCTAAACATCCTTGACTCCCACGCTCCAAATCGACTAATTAGAACCAAGAACCGCATAGCTCCCTGGCTAACAAGTGAAACCAAAGCAAAAATTAAACTCCGTGACCAGGCTTGGAACAAATGGAGAGCCACCAAAACTCCCCTAGATCGTATTAAATTTCAATCACTCAGAAACTCCACGAAATCAGACATCTCTAGAGATAAAAAACAGTATTTCTGTCACCTCCAGGACAAACATCAGACTAACCCAAAAAAGTTCTGGGCCGGAATCAACAACCTCCTCCATCCTGGTAAATCCTCTACACCTATACCTGAGAAACTTACTAGTAAAAAACCTGAAGAGATAGCCAATTCCTTTAACATTTTTTTTACGGAGACTATCCAGTCCCTTGCCAGTCATCTACCCACTTCTTCCCCATCATTAACTCTTCCTCCTGATTTACCTCCTCTCTCCTTTAACCTACAAACAGTATCCACCTCCTATATTCGTACCCTACTAAAAAAACTGAAACCGTCCACCCTTGTGGCCGATCGTCTCCCAGCGGAATACCTCCAATTAGCCTCTGATGTCATTGCCTATCCCATATCAATTTTGATTAACAGATCCATAACCGAGGCCACCGTCCCCCCCATTTGGAAAATCTCATACATCATTCCACTTCATAAAGGAGGCTCCTCCACTGAAACATCTAACTATAGGCCCATCGCGATACTTTCTCCAATAGCAAAAATTTTAGAACGGTGTATTCACAAACAACTCCTCCACCATCTCACCATCAATAATCTGCTATCATTTACCCAGCATGGCTTTCGCCCCATCACAGTACTACTACTGCCCTCCTCTCTTTTGTCGACTCAATAAACAACAACCGTAACAAAAAACTTATATCCTCTGCACTCTTTCTTGATCTATCAAAGCTTTCGACATGGTAAACCACCAGCTATTACTCCACACCCTGCAAACCTTTCATCTGGACAACTTGACATTAAACTGGTTCAAGGATTACCTCTCTGGCCGGCACCAAGCAGTCCAATGGCAAAATAGTCTATCTCAACTACTCCCGAACAACATTGGTGTCCCACAGGGCTCCATACTTGGCCCCCTTCTTTTCTCTGTCTTTATAAATGATCTTCACACAATCATCCCTAGAACCACCTGCATACAATATGCCGATGACTCCACCCTGATCTGTTCTGATCTCTCTCTCCAGAAACTCCAATTAGCCACCCAACTTTGTTTTGCCAAAGTTGAAAAATGGTTCTCTGACCTGAAACTCATACTTAACCCAACTAAAACCAAGTTACTTCTATTTTTCCCCTCGTCTACCACTCTCCTACCCCCTGAACCACAACCTGCAAATCCTAGGTTCTTTTTTGTTGAATCCTTTAATGGCACCATCATAGAGCCCGTCTCCCACACCAAGCTATTAGGTGTCACTATTGACCACAAGCTCAAATTTGATATGCACATTGCCCAAACCATTAAGTCAGTTAACAAGAAACTAGGGTCAATGTACAGAATCAGGAACTTTCTCACTCCTCATGCTAAATTAACCATTGCCCGCACTCATCTCCTTTCCACCCTACTGTATGCCTCCCCCATATTTTCCTTCCTTAATAAACATGAGCTCAATAAATTTTCTACCACCTACCACCATATAGCCAGATTCATTACTGGAACACCCTATCGTACCCACCATTGCCTCAACCTCATGAATCTAGGCTGGTTAGAACTGCCCAATCTTCTTAAATTCAATCAACTTACTGAAGCATTTAAAATTATAAATCAACCAGACAAAACCCCTCACTGAGTAAAATCCTGACTCCATACACCAACTTAAGTTCCTTCGGTCTTCAAACAGTAATCAAGTATCAACCATCAAATCTAATAATTTGGTGATGCTCTTTATGCTAACTCTATTGGAAAGCAATGGAACTCCTTCCTAACTACCTTAGACTCATGCCATCACTTTACCTATTCAAAAATAATCTCAGAGAATATTTAAAGTCCCACTGGTTGTGCCCCTGTCTAAACCCAGACTAATTCCTATAGGTTTCTTAGTTCCCTTCACCCTTCTCACTTACAAGCTATCCTCTACCATTTTACTTCCTCCACTGGTACGCATGTCATGTTACCAACATAGCTTGTTCTGTCACCTCTCTAGCTTAAGCATTTTCTTTTTTCTTCTAGTATGTATATACTGATGTCATACTGTTTTGTTATCTTTATAATGTTGTTCCTCTTTCTAATTGTAGTGTGTTATTTTTCTCATTATTGGAGCTTTTCTCCTCGGGCCTCTACTGAAAAAGGATATGTATCCAGCTAGACTAGCCCGGTCAACAAATGTAAAATAAATAAATAAATAAATAAATAAACATAGGAATTCTTGTAGGATGCTTTTAACTGTTTCAGGACTAACAATTGTGACTTCTAGATAAATGCTAAGGGAGTAGAAATGAGCTGGCCATAGTCCTGGTTATTTGTGGGCAGAGGTTTGGCTGCATGGACAGTTATAATAGTCATGAACTTGCAGAATCCTTTTTAAATCTGCTGTGGAGTCCCAAGTAGTAAGAAATCTGATTTCCTGTTATTACTTGAACATTTATCGGCACAGACCAAACTCCACACCTCTAGGAAGTTTAACTCTGTTTCACCTAATATTGAAATGTGTCAGGAGTGTAATAATAGATGGAAAAGAGCAAATATATTTAATTCCCCATTAAATTCAAATGCTTTGTTATTTGAAAAACTTTGAGAGAGAAAAATTGTTCAAAAAACAGACTGAAAGAGAGAATGTTTTAGAATTTTAAATGATGGCCCAGATAATTATGAAAACAATTTGTCCATGGAGAAACGTGCCTTGTTACGAGAGATTGCTATAGATAAAAGTATAAGGTTAATGAAACCTGATAAAAGCAGTGGGTTGGTCATAATGAATGCTTGTGACTATTCTAATAAAATGAATAGCCTGCTACTTGAAGACACTTATGAGGAAAGATCTAGAAATGAATTAAATATTGTTTATTCTAAAAATGACATGTCTATATGACATGTTGATGCAAGGCAAGATAACTATAGGTAAATATGAATTTATGAATAACTAATGGGCTGTTGTAGGAGGAATTTTTGGGATACCAAAAATTCATAAAAGTTTGACCAACCCACCCCTTCATCCAATTGTGGACAGGACCAGATGTAAAACATATTATATCTCCAAATTTGTGGATGGGGTACTGAAGGAATCTGTGGCTAAGTTACCCCAGGTATATCATGATTCTTGGGACTTTTTAACAAAAATGTCAAATATTGAATTTAGTGAACGATGTATTTTGGTCACAATTGATGTGTGTGTAACCTATATTCGGTTATACCTCATTTTGAAGAATTGTCCTGGTTTGAACACATTTTGGATTAAATACATGTGTTAGAACAGGATCATATTAATTTAGTGGTTAGTTTGATGGAATTGGTGTTATCAAATAATTTTTTGTTTTTTGAAGGTTGGCTATTTAAACAAATTAGTGGGGTGGACATGGGAGCAAGCTGTGCCCCGAGTTTTGCTAACCTTGTCATGGCTTATTGGGAAGTTAAAAATGTATTTAATTCTGAATCAAAGCTGTTGGAACTTTTACACTCAGTTTTTGGATGACATATTTATTGTGTGGATTGCTGGTGAGGATAAATTATTGGAATTTGGGCAATATATAAATATATCTACATCCCTTTTGAAGTTCTCTTACACTTATGATCCAAATAGTATTGCCTATTTGGATATTTTGCTGCAGAAAGATTTTGTTGGGGGTGTTTTATTTCTAGCATTTTTAGAAAGCCCACGTTTTCTAATAGTTACCTCCATTTTCAGAGTTGCCATCTGGGGTTCCAGAAAAAATCTGTGGTGAAAGGTGAGCTGGCTATGATAGCCCGTACAGTGTTTGATGTGAACATGTTTATGGAGGAATGTGATAATATGATAGGTATGTTTTTAAAGAGGGGGTATCCTTATGATTTCTCAATAAAAATTAAAAATGAAGTGGTGGGGAAAAGATTGAGTGGTTTTTATTATCTCCTATTAGTAGTTGTGAAGGGAGAAGTCAAAAAACTTCCCATATGGTGAGGACAGATTGTATATGGTGGACTGTCATAATGATTTACTCAGACGTAAATAGCATGGTTAAATCTGTGTTTGACAACTGGGTTGTGTTGATGGCAGATGAACAGTTGAGTAAGTAGTTTGGCAGTAAACCCAAAATAGTTTATGAGAGAAATAAAAGTTTTAAACAAATACTTGAGAGTGGGTAGGCTAGTGAACAGAAAAGTAAAAGGGAAGTTCAACTGTGAATCTAGTTGGGCAGTGTATGCAGCATGGTGTGAGGTATGTTCAGTCTTCTGTGTGTGGAAAACCTCAAGAAGGCTAAAAGATAGGATGTACGAGCATGATTTGGAGATTAGGAAGGCTAAAAAAATGAATGCCTTATTTAGACATGTCCACAATAAACCAGAACATGGTTTTAAGTTTGTGGTATTGGAACATGTTGGGAAGGATCTGAGGGGATTAATGATGGAGGAACATTTACTGTTGAAAGAGTTGTATTGGCAGATAAGGCTGAATGCTACAGTAGCTGCAGGTCTGAATGAGACCTGTTCTATTATGTCTGTTTTAAAATCAAAACGTCTGTCGGTTTAATTGGAATAGTTTTACTGGGTTGTGTATATTTATACATTTTTAAATGCATTTTATATATATGTCTGTATTTAATAGATTTTATGTTATTAATAAAATGTATGAATAGCTAATAGTTATATGTTTTAAGGATTGCACAATGAGATAACTGATTAATGGAGTCGTGATGTTTGACGACAGTATATATTAACTGAGCGAGTGGATTTTAGGTAGTTCTGAATAAGTCCCTTCAGGGATGAAAGTGCTTAACACTACCTTGGTGGTCAATAAACGAATTAAGTTTTTTAAAAGAGCGTTTCAAGTTGTGTGGATATAGGAAATGGTGTTAGTTCCTTTAAAGCATTTATTTATATTGTGAAATTCATGCATTTGTCTTTAAACAGCAATTATTTTTAATTCATTGATTCTGATTGGGCAGTTTGTATTTTTAGGCTCCTATATATGGTATGAGTTTCTAAAATGGAGTTGTAACTGAAGAAGTTTAAGACGAAAACGTTTGGTGTTAAGCGTTATTGACTGCTGCTGTTTTTTTGCGTGTTTGCACATACCTGTGGTTTGCTTTGAGTGGATTAAAGCTTTTAAAACTTTTGCTGGACCGGATTTATTTGTGCCTGAAGATAGTGGTGATTGTATTCTCAGTTCTGAATAAGTCCCTTCGGGGATGAAAGTGCTTAACACTACCTTGGTGGTTAATAAATACGGTTAAATTCTCATGGTTTCCATTTATTTTTTTTGTTTTTTCTGGATAGACACACACACACACACACACACACACACACACACACACACACCTACCTGACTGCATTGATAACAGAACCCCTACCTAAGTACACAGACTACAGATCTCAGTACTTTATGCAAGTGCCATGGCATAAGACTAACTTTTACAAAACTGCAGGTCAACTTACAGTGGATAACATCAGCAGGGCATGTTGGAGAGAAGATGCTGGGAGGCCTGCATAGGTTCATAGATTCATAGAAGGTTACTAGTCGAATCGCTCTAGAGTGTTTACTAGCCTAGCTGTGTAAAAAACACAAGTACCATTATTCAGCATAGTTAGATGGTCATCGTTAGCAAAGCAATTTTGTGATCATCACCAACTTGCCCTGCCCATGAGGGACACAGGTGCCACCGCAGGGATGAGTTTATCACCCATCCAGTTGTCATGGTTGTGCTTTAATTGGATCATTAAGGAGCACTGCTTCATATGCAGTGGGACCTTATTACAGTGGAGTGGCAATCACTGGGAGATATATCTGTCTACCCAGCATGTTATATTTATGTCAAAGGCTAGGTTGCAATCCTTGGAGCAAGTTATTCTTGTCCATTTTGATTTTCAGATGTCTAGGATTTCCAGTTGGGCAGAGTCTGAGACTACTCTGTAGGCCAGGCATAGGTCACTTCTCTGCAGCCTGCGTGATACTGAGTACAGTGAAAGATCTTTCAGTCTTTCCATGTATATCATGTTTTGGAGGCCATGGATTCTCCCATTTATAAACCTCTGTGTTTTTTAAAGTTGCTGCAGGTGTCAGTGAGGTTCAGGCAGAAGTGAGAATTATACTGAATTAGTGGTCCAATAGTAGGGGAAGAGTACAGCAGAGATATGGCCTCCCTGGTCTTGGATGTGATGGCCTTATTTATGAAGTGCACAATGTAGAATGTGTCTCTCACAACTATGGACACATAGTAAATGAAGTGTAGATTGTCATCAATGTGTGTTCCCAAGTCTCGCAACACTGTGTTTGATGTTAGAGGAGTGCTATGTATATCATAATTACGTTGTGAAAGGGGGCACTGAGGATTTTTTTTGCTGTAAGGTCTTGAGTTTGCTAGCAATCATTTATCTGTGTCAGACCCTTCTGTAATATGTTAACATTGTTGGGGGGACTCTATATGACTGCATCCAGTTGACAGTCATCTGCAAACTTGGTAAGCCACAGGCCATCTACCTTTCCCTGGACCTCAGAAAAATGTTTTGCAAACAGTTGAGTGCTCAGCACATATTCCTGGAATATTCTACTGGAAAGTGGTCTAGTTGTGGAGGTGCAGTCCCCAACTTTGACAGAGTGTGTTCTGTCAGTGAGTTCTGTCAGGGATGGGTTAATAAGCAAGATCTACAATTGACAAAACCAAAATGGGTCAGGTCAAGTGTGTTGAAGGTCACCTATGTCCCTGAGGATAAGGTCCATGCTGATTCCTTCCATAACTTTGCAGATATGTCTTTTTAGGCTTATGGGTCAATATTTCGAGTTCTGCATGTTGACAGATTAATGTGCATTGCATATCATGCAATATTTGATATTTTCTGTAGTGTAGGTGATACATCTGTAAAAAAACTACTGAGACACCGGGGTTGCAGTGCTTGGGGTGAGGCAACACATAGCTGTATTGTAAATATGTAACAAATTGTTTGATAGGGCCTTCAGTTTGCTATCATTTTTTGATAATTATAGGTTTTATATTTTTATGAACACTGAAGTAAGGACTCTTTTAGTCTTGGTTATAAGACTAATTTTGCAAGCTCTATTTTATATAGTTTTATTATAAAAGTGAAGTTTGCTTGTGGAGTAAGGGATTTTCTCAATTATATTGCTGATACCTTACAATTACAATGTTCTTGATCAGGTTTTCAGTACAGTCATTTTTGTTTGCAGCAACTTTTATCAAACAGATCACTTTTTTATCTATATACACACTGTATATAACAAGGGCTTTTGGTTGTTTGTTAGAAATGTTAAAAGCATGCAGGTAGCATGAGTGCTCACAAGATTCTTTTGCAGGAGGGGTACAAATTCAGAGGCCTGAGCTCCAGGATATATCCGTTTGTGTGTGGATAACCAAGAAAACTATAAACCCCAGTTAACTGTAAAGTACTCACATGCTACATGCCATTCCTCATTTCCTAGTTAAATGAATATAGCATTGCCAGCAATATCAAAGCCTTCCACAAGGCATCTCTTGCCAGTCCTTGCTTAATTTTTGGCTGCCTGCAGCTTTAAGTAGCAATGTCCACTGTAGTTAGGGCACATGTGCTGCTCTTCCTACACACACAATGGAGGGGTTAAGGTTGTAAAAAGTATATGGAAGGACAAGCAGGTGACAAATTCCAGACACTATTTAATTAAGTTAATACACAATACATTGCACAAGCGCTTTCATCTTACGAACTGTAACAAGACTTTTTCAAATGCAACATAGTAAAATACAGTCTCAGCTAAAAAGTGAATTAATCAATCATGTGATCTCTACCTACTACTCATTTAAAGGAACCTCCCCTCTCTTACCTCCCTTCATTCATAAAAAAAGTAAGAAATCTGATTTCCTGTTATTACTTGAACATTTATCGGCACAGACCAAACTCCACACCTCTAGGAAGTTTAACTCTGTTTCACCTAATATTGAAATGTGTCAGGAGTGTAATAATAGATGGAAAAGAGCAAATATATTTAATTCCCCATTAAATTCAAATGCTTTGTTATTTGAAAAACTTTGAGAGAGAAAAATTGTTCAAAAAACAGACTGAAAGAGAGAATGTTTTAGAATTTTAAATGATGGCCCAGATAATTATGAAAACAATTTGTCCATGGAGAAACGTGCCTTGTTACGAGAGATTGCTATAGATAAAAGTATAAGGTTAATGAAACCTGATAAAGGGGGCGGGGTGGTCATAATGAATGCTTGTGACTATTCTAATAAAATGAATAGCCTGCTACTTGAAGACACTTATGAGGAAAGATCTAGAAATGAATTAAATATTGTTTATTCTAAAAATGACATGTCTATATGACATGTTGATGCAAGGCAAGATAACTATAGGTAAATATGAATTTATGAATAACTAATGGGCTGTTGTAGGAGGAATTTTTGGGATACCAAAAATTCATAAAAGTTTGACCAACCCACCCCTTCATCCAATTGTGGACAGGACCAGATGTAAAACATATTATATCTCCAAATTTGTGGATGGGGTACTGAAGGAATCTGTGGCTAAGTTACCCCAGGTATATCATGATTCTTGGGACTTTTTAACAAAAATGTCAAATATTGAATTTAGTGAACGATGTATTTTGGTCACAATTGATGTGTGTGTAACCTATATTCGGTTATACCTCATTTTGAAGAATTGTCCTGGTTTGAACACATTTTGGATTAAATACATGTGTTAGAACAGGATCATATTAATTTAGTGGTTAGTTTGATGGAATTGGTGTTATCAAATAATTTTTTGTTTTTTGAAGGTTGGCTATTTAAACAAATTAGTGGGGTGGACATGGGAGCAAGCTGTGCCCCGAGTTTTGCTAACCTTGTCATGGCTTATTGGGAAGTTAAAAATGTATTTAATTCTGAATCAAAGCTGTTGGAACTTTTACACTCAGTTTTTGGATGACATATTTATTGTGTGGATTGCTGGTGAGGATAAATTATTGGAATTTGGGCAATATATAAATATATCTACATCCCTTTTGAAGTTCTCTTACACTTATGATCCAAATAGTATTGCCTATTTGGATATTTTGCTGCAGAAAGATTTTGTTGGGGGTGTTTTATTTCTAGCATTTTTAGAAAGCCCACGTTTTCTAATAGTTACCTCCATTTTCAGAGTTGCCATCTGGGGTTCCAGAAAAAATCTGTGGTGAAAGGTGAGCTGGCTATGATAGCCCGTACAGTGTTTGATGTGAACATGTTTATGGAGGAATGTGATAATATGATAGGTATGTTTTTAAAGAGGGGGTATCCTTATGATTTCTCAATAAAAATTAAAAATGAAGTGGTGGGGAAAAGATTGAGTGGTTTTTATTATCTCCTATTAGTAGTTGTGAAGGGAGAAGTCAAAAAACTTCCCATATGGTGAGGACAGATTGTATATGGTGGACTGTCATAATGATTTACTCAGACGTAAATAGCATGGTTAAATCTGTGTTTGACAACTGGGTTGTGTTGATGGCAGATGAACAGTTGAGTAAGTAGTTTGGCAGTAAACCCAAAATAGTTTATGAGAGAAATAAAAGTTTTAAACAAATACTTGAGAGTGGGTAGGCTAGTGAACAGAAAAGTAAAAGGGAAGTTCAACTGTGAATCTAGTTGGGCAGTGTATGCAGCATGGTGTGAGGTATGTTCAGTCTTCTGTGTGTGGAAAACCTCAAGAAGGCTAAAAGATAGGATGTACGAGCATGATTTGGAGATTAGGAAGGCTAAAAAAATGAATGCCTTATTTAGACATGTCCACAATAAACCAGAACATGGTTTTAAGTTTGTGGTATTGGAACATGTTGGGAAGGATCTGAGGGGATTAATGATGGAGGAACATTTACTGTTGAAAGAGTTGTATTGGCAGATAAGGCTGAATGCTACAGTAGCTGCAGGTCTGAATGAGACCTGTTCTATTATGTCTGTTTTAAAATCAAAACGTCTGTCGGTTTAATTGGAATAGTTTTACTGGGTTGTGTATATTTATACATTTTTAAATGCATTTTATATATATGTCTGTATTTAATAGATTTTATGTTACTAATAAAATGTATGAATAGCTAATAGTTATATGTTTTAAGGATTGCACAATGAGATAACTGATTAATGGAGTCGTGATGTTTGACGACAGTATATATTAACTGAGCGAGTGGATTTTAGGTAGTTCTGAATAAGTCCCTTCAGGGATGAAAGTGCTTAGAAGGGGAAGTCTTGTTGAAATCAGTGGCACACCAACATAGTTCAGATATAACTGAAGTGGATTAAAAGAAACTGCTGGATTGTGTAGAAATACACCTGCACTAGTAGTGGATGATGTAGTTGCAAGCACTTCAGTAGAAAGTACTGTAAGTTCACCATCCAGACTTTCTATGCTTCAGCAAGTAAATTGAGTTAGACATCAAAGGTTGGTTACTTACAGAACTATAGAAAGTGCACTAGGTTCAGTAGACATTACTAAGTATATGTAAAGGAAGGAAGTTTTATTCAGAAAAGAAAGGTAGATTTAAACAATAATGTGCATGTTCTGGTATTTACCACTAAAGAAAACTTGCAAGACTTATGCTGTAGCAAGATCTGGTTTATGGATGGAATCGTTCTAACAAAAGGAAGACTTTGCCGCCAGTTGTACTCAATACACAGATTGTTGACATTTCCTGAACTTTAGTATATTGTTTGTCTAAAAAATCTTTCAATTAGTTATGGGAATGTTTTTGACGAATTCATTGTTCAATTACGTGATACAGACCCTGGGTAGGTAGTGTGCTTGTAGGTATGGGATACTGGTAAGCAGAATGTGTGTGTAGGTATGGGGTATGTAGATAGTATTTTTGTAGGTATGGGGTATGGATAGGTAGTATGTGTGTAGGTATGGGGTGTGGGTAAGTAGCATGTGGGTGAGTAGTATGTGTGTAGGTATGGGGTGTGGGTTGGTAGTGTGTGTGTAGATTTGGGTAGGTACTGTGAATGGAGCTATGGGATATGGGTAGGTATCATGTGCATGCATACCTTTCAACCTCTTAGAACAAAAAATCTGGACAAAGCCTAAAATAATGGGGGGACAAATAGGGACAGATTTTAAATATTGCTCTTACAAACTTAGAAAGTTAATAGAATAATATGTTTTTCATTAGCATGAAATTTCTGAAGGATGTGGAGCCTTAAACTCAAATGTTTATTATTTAATGACTTCAATCCTCAGCTATTTCCCAGAAAAGTACAGATTTTAGGAGGAACATACCAAAAATATGACGTGAAAATCTGTACAGCTGAGAGGTGTGTGTGCATGTAGCTATGGGGTATGGCTAGGTAGTATATGCATGTAGCTATAGGTTATTCGTAGTTAGTATGTGTGTGTAGCTATGGGGTATGGGTAGGTAGTGTGTGTGTAGGTAAATGGGGATATAGGTATATAGTATGCGTGTGTAGGTATGCGGTATGTAGCTAGTATTTGTGTAGGTGTGGGCTATGTAGCTAGTATTTGTGTAGGTGTAGGCTATGTAGCTAGTATTTGTGTAGGTATGGGGTATGGATAGGTATTGTGTGTGTACGTATGGGTAATATGTGTGTGTGCAGGTATGGGTAGGTAGGATGCACATGTGTGTAGGTATGGGTTATGGTTAGGTAGTGTGTGTGTGTGCAGGTATGGGGATGATGTGTGTGTGTGTGTGTAGGTATGGGATAGGTTTAGGTAGTATGTGTGTAGTGTGTAGGTATGGGATATGTTTAGGTAGTATGTGTGCAGTTATCTGGTATGGGAAGGTAGTGTGTGTAGGTATGGGTAGTATGTGTGTGTAATTATAAGGTATGGGTAAGGATGTGTGTGTAGGTATGGGGTATTTGTAAGATGTGTGTGTGTAGGTATGGGGTATGGTTAGGTAGTATGTGTGTAGTTATTGGGTATGGGTAGGTGGTATGTGTGTAGTTATCGGGTATGGGTAGGTACTGTGTGTAGGTATGTGGTAATGGTAGGTAGTATGTGTGTATAGGCATGGGTAAGTAGTATGTGTGTGTTGGTGTGGGGTATGGGTAGGTAATGTGTGTGTGGAGGTATAGGGTATGGGTATGATGTGTGAGTAGGTATGAGATATGGGTAGGTAGTACGTTTGTGTAGGTATTAATTTAGTCTGATCTATAGTGGAGTGGCAATCAGGTAATTGCTGTGGGCTTTGGTGTGAGGTTGACAGAAAATAATTGATAAGCAGTAAAATGTAAATGTATGTCATGGTTATATGTAGTCAGAGTATAATAACTGCAGTAGAAGCTTTAGGAGCTCTACACTGTGGAATACCAGGGAAGAAAGCAATATTCCTTTAAGGAGTGATTACTTGGTAGATATAAATGGGTTAGAATCTCCCAGTATAAGACTGCACATCTGGGGAAATTGTGGTGAGAGAGAAGTGAATGTATGCAAGATAAGCTAACGTCTGATTGGGTCTGAGGACAGCGGATAAGTAAAGTATGGAAGGAATGTTGCTGAAAAGAGCAAAGGGTGAGAAGATAAGGATGGGATAAAGGTTGTGAAGAACACAGAACAGTATATGTTTCTGTGGTGGCTCAAAAAAAGGGATCAAAAGATTACAAGTTATGAAACTAATAAGAATGGTAGGGAGTTATGAATGCAGATAATAGAGAATATGTACATATGTGTGTGTGTGTGTGTGTGTGTGTGTATATATATATATATATATATATATATATATATATATATATATATTTTTTTTTTATAGAAAGGCATTTTTGAAGATATGATTTGCACTAGCAGTAGAAGAGAGCTATGGAAGTAGATAAAATGATTAACAGTTAATTCAGTAGGAGTGGTTTATTACAATGATGTAATAATGGGTGATTTCTGAGACTAAAGGTGGGGGTTTAAGAGTCTAGTTAAGATTGCAAATTGAATGAATGAGTTATGTAAGATGGGGTGGGAGGGATGGTGGTAGCATAGGACAGCAAAGTGAGTCCGAGAATAGCAAGGGTGAACAAAACGGGGTGTCGCCCCACCCCCCACCTGAGAGAATACAGCCTAGTTCCAAAGAATATAAAACAATTTGTAGCACCTATAGGTAAGCATTCCTGGTGAAGATAAACAACTGAAGTAAAAGTAGGCAAATATTTTGACAAGTATGGAATGTAAGATAAAAAGGGAGAGATGCTCTTGTATAAGAAAACCAGGGACAACTCAATTATTATGAGCTCTCTTTAGGAAAGAAGGAATTGCAGATTACAAAATTGCACTGGGGAGGATATGAAAAGCACACTACAGAGAACAATACAGTAGCAAGACAGACCACGTGTGTTTTACAGCTGAGTTTAAGACTTCCTACTCAGATTCTAATGAGGGTTGGGGGGTCCTTATACCCTTTGACTCTTTTTCGGGTGTGCAGAAATAGCAGTTGTTCATGGTCGCAGCCCACTGAGCAGGTGTAGCAAGGAACAGAAGGGAGTTTGCCACAATGCTTGTAAAGTCGAAAGATTCTAAGCAGATATGATAGCACCTCCCACGGCTACAAAATGCCCAGATTTTCACAAAATGTCCAGGTTTTTAACTCATGTTTTTGGTCTGCTCCTCATAAAAGTTTTGGTTTTTGGCAAATCATTGAGGATTAAAGTGAGAAAAATGATGCCATACATTTGAGTATCAGACTCTATACACTTCAGAAAATTCAAACTAATGCAAGAACTGTTATTTGATCTACTTTCTAAGTTTAGAAGATATTTGTATTACAATATTTTTAAAATTACCTATTTTTGGGGCTTTGCCCTTCCCCCCATCATTTAAGGACTTGTGCAGATTTCTTGTGTGAAGAGGTTCAGAGATAACCCTTCCCGCACTTCTTGTGCTCATTCTTTGTAAGTCAAGGTTTCTCATGTCACAGAATGAGTTTGGAAAGAATCATTAACTTAACATTACAGCTGAGTGCACCTCCAAGCATTTTTGCACTTACCTCCTACTGTGGTTTTAGGCATCAGATATTGCTTGGTAATGTTTTCACTAATAATTCCAAAACCATCCTACACACAAGGTATCAGAATATTTTAGCTTGAAGCATACATAATGGCAAACTCAACTGTATTGATATTTGACTTCTGTCAATGAACATTTGTTAGAACTGTAAGGTGATAACTTCATTGTTAAAGGCTCAAGCCAAACCCACTGGGAGTTAAAGCTACAGACTCAAAAGAGCTGCACTGGAGGGGAAAAGTTAAAAATGCAGAAACCTTGACTCCTTCGGCTTGTAAATATTCCAAATATATATATATATATATATATATATATATATATATATATATATATATATATATATATATATATATTTAAAGCTCACTTACCTGGCTTTCAAAAGACTGAGAAGAAAAAAACAAAACTCCAGAAGATCGACCACTGGGAACACCAACATTTCACTACAGGTAAGTAACCACATGGCCCACCCAGCAAACAAACTAAAACTGAAGCAAATAAAACCCACCCATTTGGGGGGTTTTGCCCCCCACACCTCCCCTAACTAAATATACCAAGTTTGAGATCACACTACAAGTTGGTACTTACCTGTAGTGAAATTTTGTGTTCCGAGTAGTTGGTCTTCTAGAGTTTTTTTTCATCTCGGTCTTTTGAAAGTCGGGTAAGTGAGCTTTCCGGTTTTAGAAGGGGACCCATATATATTATATACAATATTATATATAATATATTAATAATTTGTTGTATTACAATACATCAGTACTCCTAATTCTCCTGTTTATCCATTTTAATCAGCAAGTTGCATGTGTTGTACATACTGGTTTGATTTTCAAGGTTACAATGCATTGATTTTTATGAAGGCTGATGGCCACAGCTACTTCTTATCCTTCAACAGTAACTAAAATTATATACTTCACCTTCTGCTCTCCCCACAAACTCTCACTAGTTTGTGTCTTAAATACATACTCCTACTCAACCCTTTTGTAACTCCACTGTTTCTTGCATTTCAGAACCTTCTACAAGTTTTCACACCATACCTCTCAACTGTACAGATTTATGCCTCATATTTTGGATCTGTTTCTCAAAATTATGGTTTTCTGGCAAATCGTTGTTAAATCATTGAGGGTTGAAGTCACACAGAAATTTCAGTTTCAGACTTCATACCCTTCAGAAAATTCATGCTAATGCAAAATCTGTTATTCTATCAACTTTCCGAGTTTGTAAGAACAATATTTAAAAAGTGTCCCTGTTTGTTGGCATTTGTCCCCCCATTATTTATGGCTTTGTACAGATTTTTTGATGTAAGTGGTTGTGAGGTATGTTTCAGACTCCGCCACTGTATCTATCCTACAACCCTGCAACTTGTCACTTCTTTCTTGAGTCCTACTTCCCCACTACCTGCATCAATAAAATACAGATTGCTTTAATTAAGCATTCTATTACTCAGCTATTTATCTATTCTTCTCTTCCTACTGAGCAATCTTTCATCCTAGCATGACTCAATAATAGATCTCAATATCTCTCCAGCTCTGCCCCAATCACTTATCCATAATTCCTCCCAAAACTCTCCACACATCACAACAAACATATTTAATGATTCCTCTCACCTTTTCCCCAAAGTACAGACTGATTAACTCTTTTCAACTCAAAGCAAAATAAAATTAAATAGAAAAATACTCTGCAAAAACAAGAAGCAATAATACACCCATATACTAAAATCTTCCTTGGAGGAGGCATTCACCCTAATTCTGCCCCCACCTATCACAACCAACATTAAAGCAATTCTGTAACATACACTACTCTAACCTTACAATATCCCTTCTTCAACCCTGGTTGCCTAACTTTTGCAACCATGATTATTAACAGGATAAGAAGTAACACTGCTGAACTACATGCATGGATTACTCAACACAAGCCTGATATTCTCATTCTCATGGAAACTTGGCTTAAACCTCAGATAAATGACTCTGAAATAACAATCCTCAGCTATAATATCATCTGTAATGACAGTATAAAGAGGAAAAGTGGTGGTACTGCTATAATATTTCCCAATAGCTGATACATTTTCCCTATAGAACCAATACTAAAATTCAATCCAGCAGAGCTTACCACTTTCAAGAAATTAAGCAGATATAAATAAATGTGCACCAGTCATTTACATCCCTCCTGGTGACAGTACTGCTACAGATGAAGATATCCTACATTGGACAGCCATAACAATACAAAAAAAAATCATAGTGGGTGATGTTAATATCAAATGGTTAGACATAACCACTAACTCCTCTACATCTATCATGAACTTATATGGTTTTACACAACTAATTAATAGCCCCACACATTATAGCAAGACATCAGATTCCTTATGAGACTGTATGTTAGTATCAGACCCAAGCAAATTCATCAACACAGGGACAATATCGGACTTCCGCAGTGATCATCAACCAATGTTTACAACCAGATGTCCTACACATACTTTAACACACATCCTGTGTTTGTTTAACTCAGAATTGTTCATTACTACCCAATCATCTATTAACCAGAGCATTCTAAAAATCTTCCCTTTGATGATGCCATAAATAAATTTAATACATCTTTCCTAAATATCTTAAACAGACTTGCACCTCCAACAAGGAAGACATTAAAAAAATAATGCATTGGCTATATAAAATAATATAATGCTAATGCAAGATACAGAAGAAGTATGTAAAAATGACACAATATCTTAATAACTTCAGAATGCCCTGCAACTGTACTGAAAAGAGTATAAATGAAGGTGATAACTATCCTACAACTTTGCAAACAATGGTAAACATAACTGTAAAAAATTCTAGTCAGCCATTACAGAAATCCAACGTCACGGCCATAAATTCAACCCTAACCCTTCTCCCAATAACTCTCAACTCAAAAATGAAATGGAATTCAACTCCTATTTCATAGATAGTATAGCATCCCTAACAAATGATTCCTCAACAGCCACATATTACCACATCAACTTTCACCTTTATACGTTTTCCCACATCCTACAAAAAAACAACTCAAACCAAGCTCTACTTCATCTGATGACCTTCCAAGTGAGTACCTTAGAATAGCCGAAATCCCTGCCTATCCTGTCTCAATTATTATAAACAGAATAAGCCAGGAATTCTACATTCCTTCTCTCTGGAACAATATACATATTATCACTCTACACAAAGGAGAAAATTCAACAAACATTACTAACTTTAGACCTATAGCAATCATATCTGGCCTCTCAAAAATACTTGAAAAATATATTCAAAAACAACTGCTAAACTATCTCCTGTAGGACTCCTATCCTCCAGCATGGCTTCCATCCCTCTCAAAGTACTAACACTACACTTCTAACCTTTATGGATACTATCAATAAAACTAGACATAATGGCAAACTATTCAGATCCTTATTTCAAGACTAGTTTAAAGCCTTTGACATGGTTTGTCCAAGTAAATCTCTACTTCAAATGTCCTCACTAAGTCTATCACACCTCACCTTTCTATGGTTGAAGAGCTACCTGTGCAATAGGTATCAGTCAGTGAAATGACACTCCACCCTATCTCCATACCTCACAGTCACTAGCGGTGTACTACAAGACTCTATCCTTGGTCCTCCACTCTTTATTTAGGATTTGTAAGTTTTAAATTCTCACTAACACTGTCCACACATCCACACAACAGGCTTCACTGATATAATATGCAGATCTGACAGCCTGGTACATCTCCAGAAAATTACTCAGGAAGCTTTGTCAGCAATTGTAAAATGGCTTTGTAACTCACAACTCATCTCATGCTCAATCCAAAAAACAATTTTATTTTTTCCCCAAAATCACTCACTCATGAAACAAACTAAATTTAAAATTCTATCTCTTAAGACAGACACTGATGTCACTTCTTGTAACTCATACCATGTTGCTAAGACCTGGAACTCCTTACCTGCATCCATTAGGTCAATACCCTTCCCTCCAGTCCTTACAAAACATTCTGAAAGAATCCCTAGCCAAAATCTTGCACTGTTTTGCTTAACCCAGGATAAACTATATCCCTAAATATGAACAAGTATCTATACATACCTTACACCTCTTTGTTCTTCCTTCTTTCTTCACTTCTGTACTTCAATAAATGTCTCTCTCCATTTTTATTTTTCTCTCACTTCATATTGCATTTTCTGTTTGTATTGTACAAACTTACCTTTAATTTCTCAATATACTGAGTACAATTTTACAACAATGACTTAACCATCTAAAATGTATTTATGCAAACAGTAAAATGCAAAGCTTTTGAGTCAAAATAACTCTTTCAATATGAGAAAATTCTGTTCACATCTAATTAATATATATATATATATATATATATATATATATATATATAGTGTGATAAATATTATAATCTTACCTTTGAAGAAATGAACACTTTGCATAATCTTTATAGCGATACTGATATTATTATTAAACCTGCTGACAAAGGTAGTAAAATTGTGATTATGGATGAAGAGCAATATTTGTCATGGATGTATAAATTGCTATCTGAGCCTACCAATTTTAAGAAGATACGGTTGAAGTTAATAATTTTATTTTTAATGTCAAAAGTGCTTTATATGAATTACTTATGGAAGGTTTTATTAGTCTTGAAACTTATAATTTTCTTTATATGGCTGAACCTGTTATTCCTATTTATTGGCTAACAAAAATCCTTAAAGATAGAAATGTACCACCTATGCGACCAATAGTTTCAGGAAAAGGATGGCTAACTACACCCATTTCTAAGTATTTTGAAAAACAGTTATCCCCTTTTTGACGAGCTAGTAAAAGTGATATTAAGGACACTAATGATTTTCTCACCTTTCTCTACCAGTGGTATAATTGTAATCAAGGTGAAGATTTTGCATTAGTAACTCTAGATATTAAGTCACTGTTCACTGCAGTACCAAATGAATTTGGTACTCAGTCTTTAACAGAATTCTTGCTGGTTCATAGTGGTTTTACAGGAACTAAAATTGAATTAATATGTACAATGACTCGTGTTAAATAATAATGCTTTTATTTTTAATACAGAGTTTTACCATAAGCAAGTGGGGGTGGTCATGGGTACACCTATGCCAATTTAGTGCTTGCCAACTGGGAAAGCCAACACATCTTTATCAGCTATTCATCTGAGCAATTTAAAAATGTCCATCTGGTTTATTATACATGTTTTGTGGATATTTTTTGGTATGGGCAGGCAACAGAGATGATTTAGAGAACTATATATCTGAGTTATAGAATACAACTACTTTCCTTAAGCTTGATCTTAATTATTCTAAGCAAATTAATTTTCTTGATGTTACAGTATTATGTAATCAAGTTGTGACTGATACAACCATACACAGAAACGATGTACAAGCAACTAGATACTTGCATTATGATAGTATGCATCCACGACATGATTATAGCATTGTGATTAAGAGTCAACTTGTCAGAGGAAGTAGACTTGATACTAATTATGAAGTCACCACAGAAAAAATATATAAAATATTATAACAACTAGACCACGCTCCACAATATTTAAATTGATGCTTTATTATAGGACTTAGCGCCTAGGCCAAAAGCCCTCCAAGAGGGAAAACACATAATATACACACACTTAAATACTAAATTTGTGGCTATTGGAATAGTTTGGAATAAGGTCTAGTTGTTGTTATATTTTATATATTTTTTCCTGTGGTGACTTTATATTGATTTTCATTCCTTGTTGATGGCCCTGGATCCAGCTAATAATATTCCTCATCTCTTTAGAGAGGATAATATTGATGGCACCCAATACTTGATGGAGCAGTACATATTCCAGCTGAATGAGACTGTGTCTAGAACTATGGCTATTTCTGCAGATGTTTGGGAGAAACATGTATTGGAGCAGAATCACTGCTTTGATAACCCATTCCAATCTGTAGGATATATAGGTACTGTGATACTTTCTACTGAGCTACAGGAATTAAATGAGAAACATGAGAACTTGTTGCGTAAAGAGACTAGTGTCCACCTTAATGTTCTATGCCTCAAAAGATATATAGAACTTAATATTGCCCCTTGAGGCTTAAGAGCATTTAAGACTCCCACCACCCCTTTCGATTCAGAGAATGAGGATGACAACATTTTTAAAAAGAGATGGATTATAGTTACACACCAATGCTCTATGGAATGGGTGCAGATTCTGGTTGAAAGGGTTCTGCTGAAACAGAAGAAAGTTGAGGAGGAAGAAGTTTTGGTAAGTGCCAAATTACAGAAGCAATTGAGTGCTTCATGGGTGGATGGTTTGCTAGCAGAGATAAATGTTAAACTACTAGAGTATGGACAAGAGTTGGTGGACAGAAAACGGAAACATAAATAGGGATATAAGGGATCATAATGCTGATAGTGTTTCTATGGAAACTCAAGTCTAAGACAGTGATGTCATCATGTGTGGGAAGGAAAGATCACAAATCTGCTTCTGCTTCCATTTTATTTGTCACTTCTGATGATGCTGAGGCGATAACGAAAGTAGAGAATGAACCAGATGGTTATCCTCCATTGCTTGTAGCTCAGAATTTGACAGAATTTAATAAATGTTTTCAGAATGGAGGTCAAACCCAATATCAGGGTAAGAAAAGAAGCAGAAATGACTGGGGACACCAAAAAAATTTTGAAAGACACTCATTTGGGAAGAATAATACGAAAACCAGATGGAACTGAGAATGGTGACTGCAATTTGAGTGACTCTTTGATGCTTAATCTATCTGGCATAGACATTTCAGAAACAACTATTTCAGTGCTTAATTTTGGTCTGGAATTTATCCCTACAGTTTTACCGAGGTTGCATGCAATTAAAAGTGAATTGTTTCAGCTTGGCAAAAAGTTGAATCTTTTGGATTTCTTTAGCAAACAAAGCAATAAGGTGTTAGTAGATGTGGATGATAGTTCAGATGAATCTTTTTATTTGTGTGTTTCTTATGAAGAAAGTTTTAATAATGAACCAATTAATGCTTATAGCTTTTTGGATACAAGCAAAATTCAGTGCAATTCTATGTTTATACCACCATATATGAATGAAAGTATTCAAGTTTTATTTTGGTTTTGAATTTTCCTATTGAGAATTTGTTTTACATATTCATGCAAAATAAGCAAAATGCAATGCATCACTTAACTAAAGAACAATGGCTTGCCTTTAAAGAACTATGTGGTAGCCTAAGGGTGGTGGCAAAACAATGCATTTATTTTACATTTCTTGACCGGGTTTAATCCCACTGGATACATATCTATTTTCAGTGGAGACCCAGGGAGAAAAGCTCCAAGGTAAGCGGTTAAGATTACACATACAATATCTACAGTGATTACGTACTTAAACAGGTTATACAGATTCCAAGGTTAGAGATAATCCCGAGTGTAAGTCAGGATTAAGTAACACAAATAAGATAAAATACAGTTTTTAACTCATTCTAGAGTAGAGTTAGTCAGATTTGATACATTGACGTAGCCAGTTTAGTGTCAAATATTGTTTGAGTTTTGTCTTAAACTGACTCAGGGTTGTAAGTAAAATATCAGTTGGGAGAGCGCTCCGGGATCTACCTACAGAGTTAGCAAAGAGAGAGTCGCCAGCTGAGTTATTAGTTTTGATAGTCTGAGCAAGCAGTCTGTTTCAAGATCAAAGAGGTCTAGGATTGTTATAGGGGGTGATAATATTTTCAAGTGCAGGAGTATTGTCTGGATTGTAAAGGATTTTATAGGCCATAATCAATTGGTTATACTGGATCAAGCTTGGTAGTTCTAGCCACCCAAGTTGGTTTAGATTGATACAGTGATGTGTGCTATAAGGCAGTCCAGTGACAAATCTAACAAAGTAGTTGTAGCAGATAGAGAGTTTGTTAAGGGAAGACTTGTTTAAATTAGAGAATAAAGGGGATGCATACAGAAGAGTTAAAAGTAGGTGAGAATGAGCTATGGCAAATTAGCAGGAGGGGTTAAGAAGGCTTTTATCCTATAAAGTGACCTTAGTTTTTTATTGATGGTTTTGATGGGTTGATTAACATGCAGGTCAAATTTAAGATCATCTATGATAACATCTAGTAGTTTTGTAGAGGGGTCTGGAGAGATTACTGTGCCATTATTGGATTTTATGGTAAAGGTGAATGCAGTAGACCTATGTGTTGGTGAGAAAAGCAACATTTTTTTTTTTTTAGATTTAGGATCAGATGACGACCAGAAAGCCAGTTTTCTATTGTGTTGAAGGTGGTCTGGGTAGCTGACCATAGTTTTGTTGGGGGTGTGGCCGTGCAGATCAGGGTGGAGTCATCAGCATATTGGATACAGCTAACTTTTGGGATAACAGTATAAAGGTCATTAATAGAGATGGAGAACAGAAGGGGCCTTAGTATAGAACCCTGGGGTACACCTAAGGAGTTGGGTAGGAGGTTAGATATTTTGTTTTGCCAAAGGACAGCCTGCTGTCACTTAGATAAGATTGGAACCACTGAAGGGCTTTAGTATCTATACAGAATGCTTTCAGGTTGTGGATGAGAAGTTGATGATCAACCATATCAAATGCCTCAGAGAGATCCAAGAAGACGGCAGAGGATATGTTATTATAGTTGCGATTATGGTTTATGATGTTGGAGAAGGCTAGGAGGGCTGAAGTAGTGCTGTGGTGAGGTTGAAAGCCATGCTTGGAGTCTGCCATAAGGTTATTCTGAATTAGGTAGTGCAGCAGTTGTCTATGAATACATTTTTCCATAATCTTTGCAAGTGGAGATAATATAGCTATTGGCCTATAATTGGATAGTTCAGTAGAACTTCCTCCTTTATGAAGTAGGATTACCTACAGTATTTTCCAGATGGTGGGGATTTTGGCTTTTGCTATAGTTCGATTGACTAGTATCGAGATGAGGTAAGCAATGGCATCAGCTGCTTTTTGTAGATACTCATCAGGGAGTTAATCAGCAGAGAGTGTAGTTGGTTTTAATTTTTTGATCAAGGTATGGATATGTGAAGTGGCAACTGGTTGGAATCTGAATGAGAGCTGGTTACTAGGGGTGGTACCCTCAGGGCCAGGAGAGCTGGGAGGAAGTTGGCTAGCTAGGGCTAGAACTGTTTCAGTAAAGAATTGGTTAAAACTGTCTGAGACTTCCTCAGGAGGTTTATCAATGGTGGCTGCAGGGATTGGGGTGGAATGGATGATGCAGTGGTGCAGCGGTAGCGTTGCTGCCTCACAGCAAGAGGTTATCTGGTTTGATTCTCAGCTGGGGTTCCTTCTGTGTGGTGTCTGCAGATGTCCTCCCTGCATTCATGTGGGTTTCCTCCGGGTGCTCCAGTTTCCTCCCACGTTACAAAGACATGCATCTGGTGCATTTCTCACCAGGCCTCTGCTGAAAATTGAATTTGTTCCAAGTTGGACTTTCCCGGTTAACAAATGTTGAATAAATAAAGTTTGTCCAGGATATAATAATTTATTTAATCCTGCTCAAAACTTCTGAGCGTTATTTTGATTTATTTGCTGTAAATTATAGTAGTAGCTTTTCTTGTCTTGTAAAATCGATTTTTAGTCTCATTCCCTGCTTGCCTATATTTAATGTGATCTTGGGGGGGGGGGATCTTTTGTAGTATGCCATAATGCCCATGCTTTGTTTCGAAGGGTGATTAAGCTGATAAAGGGAATCAGATTGTGATTTCTAATCATATGCACTATGCCAACATTTCCTACTCACATCTGAATAATATTAATGTTTATGAAAAATGTGATGTGGTTAAATATTATGCAGCAATTGAAAAATACCTCATTGTTTTGAAGAAAAGTTTATGTTTGGGGTATTTTACAAAGATTGATTTAGATAAAATGTTTAGTATTGACAATACATGTTATAGCAGTGTTTTATATTTAATCTAAGATCAACCTACTACACACAAAGGTATTCACAATCTAAGTGGCAGACCTATTGTTTCTGCAGAAAAGTATTTTTTGATGAATGTGTATTTTTCTACATGAGTATTTGAAACCTTATGTGGTTAAGATCCCTTCATATATATAAAGGACAGTTAGGATTTTTTTAGATCAGATTAAAAACATAGTTTGGAAAAATACAATGTATTGGTTGTGCTTAGACATTAAAAGTCTGTATACAAATATAAAAAATAGTATTGGTATTCAAGCTTTATTTTATGTTTTAGGTGATTCTCCTTTATCCTGTTATCTTATAGAATTAGTTGTTTTTTTGTCTGCAAAATTATTTTGCCTTTAATGGAGAATTTTTTCATCAGTTCCAAGGTACAGTCATGGGGGGCAGCATTTGTCCCCATGTATGCTAATATTGTGATTACTACATTTTAAATTGACTATATATAGAGTCATACTTTTTATAAGTCAGAAGTAATCCATTATTTTAGATTTATTGATGATCTGAATGTTTGTGTGATGGTGACAGTTCTGAAGCTCAGTCTTTTATACGGGATATATAAATGAATAGTTTTGGCTTGGAGTTTGATTGAAAATAGGACAAGTTACTTTTCCTGATATTGATTTATCAGGTCTTTGTACAGCCATACATATAAAACATGATAGGGGCAATTTGTTCCTTTATGGAACAGGTTGTCATCCTCAACATTTAATGTCTGTGCTACCATATAATGAATTTTAAGGATTAATAGGCTGTGTAGTTTAGACAGTGTCTTTGAAAAGGAGATACAATACACGGAGAATATGTTTATTAATAGGGGATGTGATAGTGAAATAGCAATGCAATCTAAATTAAAAATGCTAGAAAAGCAACTTAAACCCTCCATTAATTACTTATTTAGGGACAATAATACTGGAAGAAGACAACAAAAATGACAGTAACAAAAAAGAAATGTATTTTGTTATAATGTATAACATTTTAGCTGAACATATAGTTAAGGAGGTAAGACAACATTGGCCTATGTTGATCAGAGACAAAAAATTTGTAAATTTATTACAAAATCATGTAAATATCTCTTATAAAAGAGATAGAAATTTAGCTATGGCAATACATCATTATTTTTCACCACCAAAGGCCTCATTAGGCAGTAATATTTCTTTAAACATGGATACTGTTGCTTGCAACAAATGTTCTATTTGTAAATACTTAGTGAGTTTTTTTTCCTGTAATTAATGGTATTAAATTTTGTCTGAATGGTAGCCATACAAGCTACACAGAGGGGGTGATATATGCTTTAAAATTCACTTGTGGTTTATTTTACATTTGGGAAATGGGTCAATATTTTAGGACTCATTTTCATGAACACATTAGAAATATTAAAAATAAAAAGTTAGACAACCCTTTGGGAGCCCATTTTATAGATTTTCATGGATCCAAACTGGACTGTTTAAAGGGATGTGCGTTACAAAAAGTTGATTTATTGGTAGGTGAATCTGTGGATATTAAGACCAAACTTTTACAGAAGGAAACTTTATTTTAAAATATAACACTTTGGAGCCATTTGGTTTCAATAAGGAATATAATTGGAAATATATTGCTTAATTGAATGATTGTCTAATTAGGGCAAATTTATTATTTAAGTGTGTGTATATTATGTATTTTCACTCTTTGAAGGCTTTTAGCCAAGACACTAAGTCCTATAATAAAGCAGCTATTGGAATATTTTGGAGCATGGTCTAGTTATTATTAATACGAATTATGATTGTTTTATATCTAAAATGTCTAGAATGTATGAGGATTTTCAGGTAAGGGGCTATGGTATGGCACTTATTAATGAAGCAAAACAGAATGCGCTTAATGAACCTATTGCCTCTGCCAAACCACTATTTTTGGAAGGAATGAATTTGTGTAGAGAGAGGAGGTGTAATAATAAAAACATTGCAAGGTATGCTATGAAGTATAACAGACATACCAATGATTAAATCAGTTATGCATAAAAATTGGGGAAGTTTTCAATCTAATTTTGATATAAAGGAAATAGGGGAAAATTATCCTTTTATTTTAATAAAAAAATAATTTAAAACAACTATGATATAAAGATGTGTCTATTAATGGTGTATCTATGTTTAAATCTAATACTAATGAGACTTCTCCTTGTTATAATTGTTCATATTGCTCTTCTATTAACAGTGAGATAACATTTATGCATCCTATTACTAATCAATTGTTTTATTTTACTGCCTTTGCCACTTGTACTGATAATCTAGTATGTATGGCTAATTGTGTTAAATGTAATCAATTCTATACAGATAAGACTAACCAAAAGTTAGGGAAATAATGGTTTTGCAACTTTGTGGAAAGCTTTGTTATTAAAAACTTTTTCCAGGTTCGAGTCGGGCTCACTCGCTGCATTATTAGAGCATCACTTAGATGGTGGGAGCCATCTAAACAGTTTGTAATTTAAGGTGTTGTTTTGGGTTTTTACAAAAAAAGTTAGGGAAAGGATAAGATTGCACCTCTCTGAAATTAGAAGGGAAATTGATAGCAATTCCCTAAGTAAGCATATTAAGTATATGGGGAAATATCATATTTTTAAATTTAGAGTGTTACAGAAACTAAAGGCTAATGCAAGAGGGGAAGATATTATTACAAAGATTGAATTAGCTGAATATCGATGGATAAATTATTTACGAATAAAGTACCTGGATTTAATGTTAAAACCAGTGTAAACCAATTTTAAAATATAAAAGAGAATTTTTATGATATGCTGTTTTATAATTGCATTGATTTGATTGGTTAATTTGTGGTTAATTGAGTGGGTTGGCCTTTCTATATATATCAATTAGATGTGAGCAGAATTTTCTAGGATTGAAAAAGTTATTTTGACTCGAACACTTTACATTTTACTGTTTGTATGAAAAATATGTAGATGGTAAAGTCCTCACTTGCTTCTTCCTTCTGGATTTACTTAGTGATTGGAACTTATTTGAACATCAAGATAATTTGTTTAAGAGAAAACTATGATTACAGTTTTGAACATCAGATATTGATGAAACTGAAATGAGACTTTTTTAACAGCAATGTAAAACTTTTTTTATGAAATTAGACAATGTTATGAACATTATTGTATATTATGCAATGGAAACTGCAAGGATTAAATTACATTTACCATGTTTTTTAATAATTATTGGGAAGGGGGGGTGTTGAGATATGTTGAACAATCTAAAACATGCCTTTAGTTTAGTTTTGGGGAGAATCTAATTCATGAATGACCAAAAAGAAGAGGTTAAGTCAAGAAGATGCAGGTGCAGAGCAAATATAAGAGGCAGATACAGGTACAAGTACAATAGGGAAAAAAGTGAGTAGAAAATTAAACAAATGCAAATAACATGCAAAAATGGTAAAAGGAGAGCTAACAGCAATCATTTTGAATGTTACAGAAGATGATTATGGGTAGCACATCGGTGTAATAAGCAAACATGATATCATTAATAAAGAAAGAACACAAAGGGAAGTTAGAGATTATACTGGGGAGAAATAAACTGGAACTTTGGTGAGGATGTGTGTTCTGGAATTTTGGTTATGATAAGACAAATGCAAATTTCATTGTTGAAAAACTGGGAGGTGTGTGATTTGTGATGTAAGAAAGTATAGATGTTTGGAAAATTATTAGGTTATATGCATATACACAGATTAAGAAAATGAATGTTTGCTTAAGGAAATAAGGACATATGTAGCTATTATTATGGTTGGAGATTTAGATTTTAATTCTAATTTGAGGAAGATAGTAGGAAAAATAATAAAGATGTTATAAGCTACAGAAAAATTAAGGATGCAGTGCTTATGGCAGATAAAATGTATACATACAACAGTAGAAATCATATAACTGAGGTCATAGGATTCTATCAGAAGTAGTAAATAAGATTTTTTCAAGTTATAAAAGTTGATCTTTTTCATATTAGTGTGCTATAAAATCAATTATATAAAGTAGACAGGAAATAAAAGGGAAAGGGAATAAAAGATAATATGTGGAATATGTGAAATAAAATTTGTTTAAGAAGGAAATGGACAAGTTGTGGAAGATGATTATGTTAGATTTTTATGAAGATTTAGGTAATAGTGAGTGAGTTATAAGGAAAAGTACAAAAAGGAATATAAAAAGCTAAAGATGTTTTTATTTTACACAGGAATATAAGAAATTGAAAAGTGAATATGTGGCAATGACAAATGGAAGGGAAATTAAAGAATAAAAAGATGATTTAAAATGAGAAAAAGATAAATTTTATGATATTCAACCAAGAATATTTGCTAAAAAAAGAGAAGTGAATATGGGAATTCTTTTTAGGAAAAAGGGTTAAAGTTTATGAAGGAGGAATAACATATTAAAATCATAAAAAATAATTGTGTCACAATATGAGGGATATAACAGGGGAGAATGGAGATGTATGTTAAGATTTTTTATAAAGAAGAAAATATGGGTGAGTAATATCAGTTAAGGAAACTGTAGATTGTGTAAATAAAACAACAGCTAGGAAGATAATGATGGAGTATAATGGTATATTACAGGAGATAAAAAATAACATCTCTGGGACCTGATGGTTTGGGATATGAAATTATAAGGACATGGAAGACAAAAACAAGAAGGTGATGTTAAGAATTATAAATAATTGGGTTGAGAAAAATAAGAAACAAAAACATACATTGAAGGGGGTTGTGCAGTTTGTATATAAGAAAGGAGAGCAAGCTAAGATGAGAAATTGGAGGACCTTTATTTTGAATAATAGGGATTAAACAATTTTTCTGACAATAATGTAGAAGAGTTAATGAGATTGTAGGACATGTGATTGGAGAAGTTAGTAATTGTTAGTGATGTAGTGGATAATATTAAAAAAGCAAAAGGAAATTGTAGAATAGCTGCATGTGATGTAGGCAATGCTTAAGATATGATTAATTAAATGCATGCTAATGATTTTTGAGGTATTATGTTTTTTGTGGGAGGTTTATAAAATTAACTGATTCACTGGATGAAAAGTCATATACGAGAATAAATACATATTTTTAGTTGCATCAAAAATCGCAATTGGGGATTTAAAGTTGTAAGTAATTGCTATGTAAATTGTTAATCACTATGTAATCCAATGTAAATACTGTCTGTTTATTTCAACTGTGGAGCTTTTCTGCCCGGGCCTCTGCTGAAAATGGACCTACGTCCAGTTGGACACTCCCGGTCAACAAATTTAAATAAATAAATAAATAAAATAAAGCATGGATATCTACTTAACAGCTTCCTTTTTACTTTAGTCATGAATGCAATAATAGAAATTTTGAAAATAGGAACAGGTGAAGGGAAAATAAATTTAGAATCAGGAATAAATATTCCTATGTACATGTGTTATGCAGATGATTTGGTGAATTTTGCAAATGTGAAAGAATGGATAAAGAAATGTATAAGAGAAATAGGGTGGTGGTGAACAAAGTAGATTCAAGGATGAATAAAAAATGTAAAGGTTGTGGAGAAAAAGTAAAGAATTGAAGGTATTTATTTTTCTAAGAATGAAATAAAGTTATGAATCAAGTTTGGAAAATGTAGGTTAACTATGGTACAGTGGGAAGACTTTTTTTTCTCAAATTGTAAAATCAGTTAATATGTGGAAAATTTTATTCTCAGTTATCTAATTTCAAGAATGTTTAATGCATTTATATATATATATATATATATATATATATATATATATATATATATATATATATATATATATATATATTAGAAAAATGGGGTCATCTGGGGGGATTTCTCTGTTACCAGTAGAAATGTAGAAAAAATTGTTACAGACAGCATTGTTTTATATGGTGATCTAGATTAAATAATGCTAACAGGGGAGTGGTGCATTGCAAGGAGGAGAAAGGATGTTTGGGGTTAAAACATCATTATGTATGTGTTGGATTTCTTGTAAGATAAAAGGTGAGGAACAAGATGGTGTTGATAAATTGAAATTGCATAAATACAGGCAAATTCAGGAAAATGAAAAGAAAAAAATGGGATTTTTGTTTAGAACTTTGATATCAAGATAGGCTTAAAAATTATATTAAAATAAAAAGAAAATTAAATAAATAGAAATGACTGGGATGAAAAATATGATGGAAAGATATTATAATGTGAAACCTTGTTTAAATAAAAGGGAAGAAGTTAAAACTGTAATAAAACAAAAAAGGTTGGAAGATATAAAGATGCAATAGAACATTTTTAAAAGATTGTTGTTGGATAAATGAGGTATGGAATTTATGTAAAATTGAGATACATGAGGATGCGTGCTAAATATACGTATGGAAGAATTGTATGTGGATATTATGTAATGCAAAGTATAATTAATGGATAAATTCATAATTAGTAATTATTTTTGATCACTGTAAATATGAAATATAAAAACTGATGCATAATCAAATGTGGGATAGCTGGAATGTGGTAGGAAAATAAAAAAAAATTATGTGGAAAAGGGGTTGGGAGGATTAGATGAAAAATCTTTTTTTTCTTTTGAAAATTTAAATACTGAATATATCATATTTATGGTGAATATCTAAAAGGAGTTATAAGGAAGTGTATATAAAATAAAGCTCTTACTCTTTTTGATAGGTGTGATGGATCTTTTACATCCACCTGAGCTATCACCAGCCTTGATGTAACAACATACTCAGGTGTGTAGCACTCCCCTTATGGTTCACTGCAGTAATTGATCTACTTGGTATGGGAACAGAACATACAGTCTTCTGCACCAAAGACAAGCATGCTACATATGTTGAACCACTGACACTGCTATTCAGTGACATGACAATGAGCTACAAATATTTTATTCAATGTGGCGATAACATGTTTCTGAATTACACAGTCACATCTATATAATATTGGGAAGTTTGTGTTCCCCAATCACCACTGAAAATATTTTTTTTCAGTTCTGAGGCACATTTTCCTATAGATCCTTACAGTGAATTTGCAACAATAAAACTATTTGTCATTACATTCTTATAACCAGCTTATTACAAGAAATCGAGCAGAAGCATATCTGTATAGTTTTCTCCTTTTCATTTTCAAATAAATTGCATCCATGAAGCAAGAAGTCAACTCTACTCAAAACAGCACAGAATGTCTAACACCTCTAGAAAAAAATGATTCAAGCTGAAATCTAATAATTTATATACTCTATTTTTTACATAAAGATTTGCTATCACACAAAAGAATTATATAACAATACACAAAAGGTACTTTTTAAATAAAAATGACTACTGATACCAGTCAGGATTGTCAACATATTATGTTAAAATAATATTAATTTATTCAGCAAAATAAACTAAGCTCATGCGCATTTAGTAGGAGAGAAGATTGTTCAGTATACTGCACCTACACTGGGCTGAGCTCAAACTGCTAAGTGTCAAATGCCTAAATTATAATGCAGTGGTCTGTAAGTGTGCACCCACAGAGCTACCATTATTTTGGAATATTTCTCCCATTCTTTATGTTTCAATGACCACAGAGATGGTATATTTATAAGTCTTGGGGGGGGGGGTGCTGCCACCTTGCCAAAACTCTTACTGTTAGAAGTTTCACTCTTAATATTTTGAGCCTTTTGAGCCATTGTATTCAGTATTTTGGTTCATTGATATTTCAAAGGGATCCATTTCTGTCTTTAGTCTTATGGAAAATAAAACTTTGGAGGGGAACAGATAAGCATTTAAAGTTACCTACATCTGAAAAATATTATCTCAGCTGGTCTAAAAAGTATTAATATAGAATGATGTAAAAACAACTGAGGCTAAGCACATGCTAGCAAATGACTACAAAGATGAGGATACCTATAATAAACTGAAATATAATCTGTAAGCTACAGTTGAGAAATAAATCTAATTTGTGTACCTCCTACTAGATGAAAATAGTAACTCATGTTTGCATCAGACTATTTGGCACTTTGAAAAACATCATAGAAATGTTTGCAAGGTCCAATTGTGAAAGTCTAAGATGTCATTACGAGCCTTCCTGTGTCCTGACAGAGTGCTCTTCAAACTATCTGGAGATATACAGAGCTGAGTATATTTTTCTGGCACTTCAGGGTTGTGTACTGGTAATTGTTGTTTGACTAATTTTATATCAATGCTGGCTGACTTCAGTGTTGTGCACTGTTATTTTTGCTTCACTGTATAGTTTTTCAGATCTCTGCTGAAGGTGTTGGTTTTCCCATACCCACCCTCCCTATTCCTGTTTTGTTGTTTAAATTTAGAGGCTTTTCAAGTTGCTCGCCCCCACTGTAGATTTGATCTGGGACACCCCCCCCAGTCCCGTCTCTTTACCTCATTCTACCTAATAGATTCCTTCTGCACTTGTTTTTAGTCATTTTTAATTCAATTGCATTTTTTAAACTGTTTAGTCTAACATTGCTACATACTCAAGTGTGCTACCTTGCACTGCATTTGCATTGTTTTTACTGCTGTTTTAGCTACTGTATATATATATATATATATATATATATATATATATATATATATATATATATATATATAAACACCTTTCCTGCAACTAGTGTAGTCCAGATTCAGATTTGCTGTATCCAGAACTGTATGTAAGCTTCTGAGCCCCCCCCCCCCAAGCTTTCTGTGTTCGAGAGAAGCCTTCTAGCTTATCAGTGGGAGTGGTAAGAACTAGGTAACCTATCTACCACATAAGGAGTGGTTCTGGCCCAGAAATTGTAGTTATTGGCCGTTTGGGCAGTTTTTCCATCTCTCTCAACTTTTTGATTTAAAAGCCTGCAATGGCACTTTTCCCCCCTTTCCTGTAACTAGTTTAGTCCAGATACAGATTCTTAGTTTTAGCACTTGAATTTGCTTATTCATGATCAGCACTTGTTCAGAACTTGTAAGCACTAAATAACCTACTAATTACTACAGCACTCAGCCTTCCTCATTACCTAGAGAAAACAGTTTTGGTACTTACTTTCCTCACTTGCTTAGAGAAAAACAGCTCTTGTACTCACTTTCCTCACTTATCTAGAGGAAAATATTTTTTTTATTCAGGCATGTCCAAGGGTCAGCTACCAGTGTTCTCTCCTGTCTATCTGATGAATCTAGGCATCTTGGGGCAATGCAGAAATTGCCTCATGTACACAGACAACCCTCTCCTCCTACCACCCAACACTACCACCTGTGAGAGATGCACTTATCTAGCCAAACTGCAGGTAAAGCTCTCTCCAATCAAGACTGAGCTTGACACTTAAGAGAAGGTCAACACTTGCACCACACCACACTCATCACATAGTCTCACTAAATCTACACCACCAAAATCCACACATAGTAACACAAAAACATTCGTGGAGGCTCTCAATAATAATCTGTCTAAGCAACAGAGACCTCCAAAGCAGAAAGGCAAGCAACCTCCATCCCCCAACACAACCCAAATGACACAGCTCACAGAATCAGTGTGCCACTCAACCACAGCCAATAAGGCAAAACAACGTATCCAACATACTAGTCATAGGTGACTCTATAGTCAGGCACACTGATGTCCCACTCACCAGGCTAAACAAGGAGAAGGTTACTGTCAGCTGCCTGTCGGGTGCTGGGATCCTCCACATAACCCATGCACTCAGGTCACTCCACAAGTACAAATGTGACTCTGTCATTGTCCATGTTGGTGAGAATGACCTGAGACATACCTCCCTGGACTACATGAAAACAGACATGGAATGTCCGATCTTGCAGCCCAGGCAGGTATGACCCTAGCCCTGAGTAGCATTCTGCCATCACCCAGAATGATGCCACAGTACAAGGGCAAAATTATTGACTTCAACATTTGGCTAAGCTTCTGGTGCCATTCTAAAGGGATCCAGTATCTGCCTGGGATGACATGGTCAACAGACCACGATGCTTTGCCAGAGATGGCCTGCACCTGTCACCCCTGGGAATCCAGATACTGGCTAAGGTTTTTGCCGCCCCTATAGTGCCTTTTTTAGGCAAGGTTCAAAGGACAAATTCACCACTTTAACAGGAAAAGGCAAGCAAAAACTGAGGGTGATGCTACTCAATGCTAGAAGTCTAAATCTCAAAATGCACTCACTCGAGGCACTCCTTAAAATGTAGAACATCGATATATGTGCAGTGACTGAGACCTGGTTCAAGGCTCCAGAGAGCACCCCCTGCACTACCAGGCTATAACTCATACCACACTTTTCAGCCATGTAACCTGGACCGGAACACCAAAGGCGGAGGTGTGTCCATATTCATTAAGGATATCCACACCTCTAGGCTAGTTGCTCAGCATAATGCAGCCGAGGTTATCCAAGTGCAACTAACTCTGGGCAAAACTGCAATCCAAATTGTAGCTTGCTAAAGATTACCCACCATGCCCCAGGATTCCCACTCCTCTTTTTTGATGTACTGGAAAATATTAAGGTTCAACCAAATGCCCTAATAATGGGCGATTTCAACTACCCCACCATTAACTGGGAAAACTACTCATGTACCAACTCCTTCGCTCAACGCTTTCTGGAATTCATAAACTCCAATGCCCTGGATCAACTTTTCCACACCCCCACCAGGGGCAACAATATCCTAGATCTAGTCATTACCAACATGAAGTCAACGCCTCATTGGTCCGATCCGACCATAAGCTAATTACCCTAGATATCCACATCCTGCCCCCACCCCCCATTAAGGAAACCATGGTAAAAGGTTTCTCCAAAGCCTACTTCATGCTTCTTAAGACAGAAGTGGCAAATTTCATGACACCCATGCAGATGGACAATACAGTTACGACTACTGAATCCTACACAATTGCACTTTATAAGCACTTACATGAGTGCATGGATCGTGCTATCCCAAACAGAACCAAGACACTATCCTCCAAAAAAAGGAAGCCAATCTGGTTGTCCCCTGCCATAAACAAACTGTACAACAGAAGGAAGAAACTGTTGCAAAAGAGAGTAAAATCCCATGAATGGAAGAGCTCACTGGTCAGCTTCAGTAAGAAGCTGCGATCCCTAATAAAATCCTCCAAAGCTAGTTACGAAAACAAAATCACCACTGATTCTAAAGACAACCACAAAGCATTCTATAGCTATGTCAAGAATCTTAATGGCAACACTCAGATCTGCTCTGAGTTACAGCACAATGGCATTAAATATGCAGACCCAACTGATATTGCCAACATCCTGGCAGATAGGTTCAGTGCTAACTTTACCCGCTCTCACACCCTAAAGAGCCAATCTCTATACTGGAAGAATGCAAAGCTCATGTAATCACAGCTGCACAGGTAAACAAGCCACACTCTCCAAAGCCAAGAACACAGCATTCATGGGACCAGACAACATTCCAGGCTGCGTTCTACACGAACTACAGAATGAACTGGCACCCCACCTAAGTGCCATGTTCAATCATAGCCTCACATCAGGCTTTGTGCCTACTGAATGGTGCACAGCAACTGTTATCTCATTCCACAAGGGGGGATCTACCACGGACCCCGGGAATGACCACCCCATTAGCCTGACAAGCCTGGTCTGCAAGGTCATGGAATGTATCATCATGGAACTTATAAACAAAGACATTGGTAATCTCCAAACTCTGGACCCCACCCAGTTCGGGTTTGTAAAACGCAGATCAAGTCTCCTAAACCTGATAGACTTCTTTGAAGCAGCCACCAAAGCAGTAGACAAGGGTAAGGTGGTTCACACAGCCTATCTAGATCTTGCCATGGTTTTTGACACCATCCCCCACTCTGGAATTATATATAAACTCACTAAACTAGGTATAAATCCCTATGCCACAAAATGAGTTGCCAACTGGCTCACTGACAGAACCCACACTGTGAAAGTAGCAGACTCCAAATCCGACTTCAGACCAGTGACAAGTGGAGTACTACAGAGTTCAGTCCTGGGTCCACTCCTGTTTGGTATCTACTTCTCTGAAGTACAGGCTAACAAAGAAGGTGTTTGGCTAACGAAGTTCGCAGATGACTGCAAACTAGGAGCTATAATCAAAACTCCTAATGACATGGATATCCTACAAAAGGGCCTCACCGAGACAGATGCCTGGTGTCAAAGCCATGGCTTCAAGCTCAATGCCAAAACGTGCACTGTCATCCCCTTTGGTAAAAACTCTGTACCCATGAACTACAACATAGGCGGTAGTATACTTAACACCAAAAGTGTGATAAGAGACCTTGGGATACAGGTGCACAGTAGTCTCTCCTTTGATAATCACATCACCATAGTAGTCAAGAAATCCTTCTACGTGGCACACCTCATCACAAAAGGTTTCTCATCCAGAAAAAAAGAGGTCATTGTTCCCCTCTAGTTATCACTCATTAGACCCATTATAGAGTACAACGCCTCTTTTGGTATGTACCTCACAAGACATCTACAACAACTGGAAAGGCTGCAGAAATACCTCACAAAGAGGATTACTGGCCTCAAACAGATGCCCTACACAGACCGTCTCAAAAAACTCCAGCTTTACTCTGTCGCATATCGCCTACTCAGAGGTGATCTCTGCCTAACATACAAAGCTATGTCAAACCCAGAGCTGTTGGACATGCTCCACTTAAAGAAATCCCAATCCATCTGTGCTGCACACTCTAGGGACCTAAACCTTGTCACCACAATAAACAGAACATGCCGGAGGGATAGATTCCTGTCCCAGAGACTTCCCATACTTTGGAATAAACTACCTATCTATATCAAACAAAGCTCCTCATTAGCACTCTTCCAGAAAAATCTTGATGATTGCATGTGAAATAGGAAATTCACTCCAGGGATCACCTCTCTGGCTCTGCTCAACAGTGGCACAGGAAAATAATTTTCTTGGGTGGCAAAAGCCAGGGTACCTTTTTGGCTGGGCTTGTATAGGCCCTAGGGCCAATAGCCTAGTACCTACCTATGAACCTACATATGAACCTACCTATGAACCTATAATTGAGCTGCACTGATCACTTGAGTATATGCATTCTACCCTTGCCCAGGATTTAAAATATCTATAGAAAAAGCACCAAGGAATACCAACAAATCCTTTATATTTAATTTATATTTTAAATGCAGGTTTGTCTACAATGCCCTAATTTCTTGCCCAACTTCTAAAGCACAGGTGGCTCTACTATGGCTTCAAGTACAAACAACTAATACATTATTCACAAAAAAGAAAAATACTTCAGAAACCTTCTTATAAGGAATGGCTGTCTTTTATAAGTATAATATTGAACCTGGAAATTTGAACACTCACATGAAAGCACCAGCAGAAACATTAAACATAAGCTTTTGGCCTAAACTGTCATTCTGCCAGAACATAACCCTGAAATTAAGACTGAAAATATATTAAGTCACTAGAATAGTTATTAATTAAATCAAAGGAGATGCAGACATTGGTTCTACTACAAGTGCTTTAGTCCCAAACACTCAAATGCATCCATCTCAAGCCATGGACTCAGGTACTTGTAGCTAAATACAGACTGGTGCTCACACTTGAATATAAGGTCATGCAAGCAGCTACTGAACACATCCTTCATGAGGGTTGTAAGTGTGGCAGTCATAGCAGTATAGATTAGGTCAGCAATCACAGATTTAGGTTTAGGGAGAAGGAAGGGAGTTTTAGGGTTAGGAAGCAGGAACAGATTTTACAGCAACGGAATGATCAGTGCAATTTTGGTTTCCGGAGGGGATTTGGAGATTTAGGTTTAAGCAGAAATCAGGAATTTTAGGTTTAGGGAAGGGGGAGATATATGGTTAGGGAAAGAGTGGTCAGTTTAGGAACTGGGTTGGAGTTTTAGGGTTAGAGTCAGAACACTGGTAGGCTATACAGTTTTATTAGGGTTGGGTGTTGGGAGAGCCGAGTAGAGCAATTGCCTTTTCAGCCGAGTGGCATCAAGCAAGGATGTTGTGAATTAATAGAATAAAATGCATGCAGTCTCAGTGACCCAACATCTCTTAATTGAAACATAAATGAAATGCTAAAATAAGATTATAATATAGGGTCGGATCTCAAGGCTTTCATTTCAGCCTTGTTATTGTCCCCTCACTCCATTATACTTCTATTATAATTTTCATTTATTTTTTGAGATTTATACTGATTTTATACATCTGCATGAATATAAGTAGTTTTATATGACTGAATTACATGAACATTTTCCTTGAGTAAACAACAATGAACTATAAGAAAGTATAATGACTATGTATACCATTAAAATGCTAAAGGATATCTTTTTGACCTCATCTTCCATATTATTCCCTTTGCATTCCTTTTCTGTTCCTATGTTTGTTTAAAAAGAACAAAAAGGGGGAAGGACTGAATGCACTTACAAACAACTAGCATAACCTCTCACCTATCCAAATCATCAAACTTGTTGTTTTCTGGCAAATCAGTGAGAAGGAAAGTCATTTAGCAATGACGTACTTTTGAGCTTCAGACTTCATATCAATCTGTCCTCATTTCTGAGCCTTTGTCTGCTAGTTATTTTTGGTTTTATTCAGATTTTTTTGTGCTAATTTTGTAAACCAAGACACTCTCTGCTGTATATTGAATATATTAATGTGTTTGATAGAGCTATGGAAGATGGGGCAAGTTACACTAAGAGAATAAAACTGCACTGATAATCTGAATAAAGTGAGAGACGGACATTATATGGCACCTGCAAAAAAATCATTGGCCAGCATATCCATAAAAGTAGTGTATATTCTCATAAAATAGCAGTCCACACCATCCTTAGTATGTGATATTGTCATCATGATTCATAAACCTGGATCATATTGATGACATGCCAACACAAAATTTCTGTGAAATACATGTCTGTGTGCACAGTGCAAACTTGAGTACTATGTGCATTAAAAGCAGGGAAAAATGTTTGGTGCTGGACAGCTAACAGCATAGAAGGTATGGGAGAATGATAATTGGCAAGATGATTGTTGCTTGCTGCAAAGCCCTTGAATCTGGTAGGTGCTCAGTCAGGACAGACACACATTTTTGTAGGCTAACTTACTTACTGACAGATATGATACAAAGTGGTGACTGCTATCTCTAGTTTATATAGTTCTGTGGTACCTAGCACTGATCAGACAAATAGGGATGGGTCTTACAGGGGAGTTACAGAAGTGGTTCCAGGTTTACTACATTCCACAGCAGCCGTAATGATTTACAATTCAGACATACTGACTATAATGTAATGTTTAAATATTTAAATTAGCTGATTTACTTCTAAATCTACTCTAATTAACAGGGATGTCATGTACTGGAGTCATACCTCTCAACTGTCCAGATTTTCACAAAATGTTCAGATTTTTGCATCATATTTTTGGTTTCTTTCTCCAATAATTGTGCTTTGTGGGCTAATCATTGACTTAAGTTAGAAAATAATGACAGAAATCTGAGTTTGAGACTTTATATTCTTTATAAAATTCATGTTAATGCAAAACCTGTTATTCTATCAATTTTTTAAGTTTGTAAGAGCAATATTTAAAAATTGTATCTATTTTGGGGACTTCGCCCTCCTGTTATTTACAGTGTTGTCCAGATTTCATGCTCTAAGAGGTTAAGATGTATGACTGAAGTGGAATGGAGGTTGTCATAGTATGTATGCATGATGGTGACCTGACACTTGCCACTGGACACACAGTCCCTTTTTAGGGGTCAAACCAGGAGCAATGTCTGGTTAAGTGACTTGCTCAGGGTCGTAAAGTAGGCAAACAAGGGCTAAGGGAATTAAGCCTTGTACCACAGGGACTACAACTCACAACCTTAACCTCTGGGCAAGTTCTTTTTAGCAACAATTTGCATGCATGAGAAGTTGAAGTTGTTGCTTAGCACTGATGTGCTCCATGCAAAATCACAGATCATTCCCCATCATCGCGAGAGATTTTTTATTTTATTTTAAGTTCACAGTCTCCAGCTGGACTCCCATATATTTTAACTCCTTATACACTACATTTCCTGGGGTTTCTAAATTGTGAGCATTATTAAGACTGTAAAATCTAAAATATCACGTACCTCCATCATGTCTAAAGAAATGTATTATATTGAGTACTTTCAGGACTTCTTCAGAATATAACATCCAAGCCAGTATACCTTTCTAATAAACAATACAGTCACATGACAGTTCGCATGTCATACAAGCATGTTTAGCTTTTTGAGAGTTGAAATAAAAACAAGACGTTGACCCAAAATTAAATTGCATAGATTTAATGAAATTAATACATACATACGATAAGCAGTATTGTTCCCATACCAAAACTTCATCCGATTGCATAAATAGAATCAATGCATCAAATTCAAAGAAAAAACAAATTATTCATTAATTCTTAAAAATCTCTAATAGATATATAATTTACTAAAAAGTGTATATAATGAAATTGAATATATTGAAAAATATTCTTTAGGTTATTCGTGTGAACCTTAACAATAAGAGCACAATGCATAATTAATATTGATGTTACCATTTTATTAGTTACTACCTCAAGCCCTTCTAAAGTCTGTCAATAATGTTAAACACCTATTAATAGAAGTACTGTCATTAATACCTACAGGATGGTGGCATCCAACAGTAGTTGCCAATGCAACTCCCTGAATTCCAAATAGGCAGACCAATTTCCATCTGTCAGATTTGGAGTTACCCTTTCCAACACACACAAACGAAACAAGATTAATACAGTTTTGGCATTAGTCTGTTCACTAAGTGCATTGTTGGAATCACCCTTCCTAATGGCATACACATGTACACTATTAGAAGGGTGATTCCAACAACGCATACATTATGACTTTAAGATAATTCCCAATAGTAATATTAATACTGTCATTGCTTTATCGACGCTGGGAACATGCGCCATCCCTTTTCATTCCTATCATACCATACCATATGAGTGAGGAAAGGAAATACAAAAGAACAAAATTCAACTGTAAGTTCTTAGCAATTCTTATAACAACCCCCACTGAGGGTTTGTGTATTCTGACCTGCTGTATGCTAAAGAAGCTCTGTGAAACCTTGCGTCTAGGTTAACATGTGACTTATACAGTACTAAAATGTAAACAAACTCCTCTAGCAAAAAATCTGAGGTAATGCCCGTTTAAAGTTAGACAAAAATAAATCACCACATTCTGAGCAATATGTAGTTTCTGATGATACAACACAAGTTTGTTTTCATGTACAAGAATCCAGAAGGAGATTATTCCGGATACAAAACAAAAATGGGTCAAATTTGTGAAATCCTGTGTTGATTCAAGCAATGGGCTATTCAGAATACATCAGTGGCTGAAGAGAAGCCAGAGAGAGAAACACTGGGGATGGAGCCAAGCCCATTGACCCAGTAAAATACCCAGCTAGTATTAATATTATGTTTGAATATTATTGTTTTAAGGTACACAACTACAACTACCTGACCATTTCATCTGTTCAGGGTGATTTGCTTTTGTAGTACTCCAGTGTTTTGCTTTTATAATACCCTACATTAGTAGATACCTTGCTTGAATTAAAGTTCTATATGAGGAAGGTCAACCTTGAATTAATTATGGGTGATCATGTAATTAGTTGCAGTCATGAGGCATTTGCTAGGAAAAGTACATTTACCTCCCCCCACTGCTTAATGTGGCTTTGTTTGAAAAATCAGATGAATTTGATATAAGTCATGTTTAACACCAAGTGCCATCTAAAGAAACCTGTTTTCAACTTATCTGGTGAGGAAAAAAAACGACTATTGAGTGCTGATAATGGTAATGATGGTGGCATTCAGATTATGAACCCAGAGAATGATGGAGGAACACTCGTCATGGATAGCTTGACTTATTCAGCCAAAATGCTGGATTATTTGAATGATGTGAACTTTTTTATTTCAACTGATAAAACGAGAGCTAGATAACTTGCAAGAAGTTGGATGATTTGATAGAAGATACTGACCTTGAATATGGATTTTTGCCTAAACTGTGTGGCTTTTTGAGAGTTCCAAATTCTTAAATACCCTCCATATTTGGGATTCCAAAAATACATAAATCTGTTATGGGTCCCCTGTTGAGGCCTATTCTGTCAGCTGATGGTTATAAAGCGGAACCACTAGATAACCAAAAGATTTCTTTAAAGACAAGCCTCGTGCATTTATTGAATCATGGCATTTGGTAAAAATTTAGATTTGAATGAATACCAGGAGGACATTGCATTTTTGGGTATAGACATCAAGGACTTATTTTTATTTATTCCCCAAATATTGGTATGTTCTGAAGCACTGATTAATGACAACAGGTTTTCACAACAAGAAATAAATCAGTGTAATTATAACTCGTATGGAATCAGTCTTAACCAATATTTTTTTTATATATTTTGAACGGAATGTGACAAACAGATAATGGGTGTAGCTATGGCTGCTACTTCTCTACTCATGTTTGCTAATATAGCACTTTGGTGTTGGTGGGTCACTTGCATCTTTTCCTTTCATAATTCCAAATGTATATATAAATACTACTGATATATAGATGGCATATTTATTTTATGGAAAGGTGATACTTCTCTCATTGACAAATTCAGCCATTATATTAATAACACTAACAATTTTTTACATTTTACATATGAGATCGGTTTAGATAGATTCCCATTTCTGAGCATCACTGTTTATAAGAATCAACACGCTAAAAGGTTTGAATCTAACATCTTCAGGAAAAGTACTTACTCGAACAGTAATACTTGCTTAACACTATCATATGCCAAAAAATTATTAAAGGTGAAATGGTAAGGCTCTCTTTCATAATATCTGATGACTTATTTTGTAAAAGAGATGTTCTTGATTAGAAAACATCCAAGATGGCTTTTTGAAGCTACTGCTGATTAAATATTAGAAAACAGGGGTCATTTATCCCCACCCATCTTAAACCTCCTTGATGCATTCAACACCAAACAAAAATGTTTAGAATGCCTTTTATAGGGTGATAGTATTAACTTACAGAAATGTAAGTGGTTTAGTTGACAGTATTCTAGATAAGAATTAGAAAGGGGTGTTTAAATCTGTTATTTTAATGGTAAGTTAAACTCCAAAGCTATTACTGTGTATGAAAAGGGTAGAAATTTGAAATCATATTTTGGGGCTAAAGGAATGAGGTCATCAAGCACCATGACCAATGTAGGAATGAAAGGTGGTAGCACATATTCCCAATATAGATATATCAACAATAATGTTAATATTACTACTAGAACTATCCCAGAGTCATAGATTGTAGTGCAAAGTTCAATTGCAATACTGAAGTTATCGTGTATATAGCTCAATCCTTAGCCTGCCTTGGATTCCTTGGATGGAATATTTTTCAAAATTGCTGGCAAGAACAAAAAGTGTTGGCAGTGAAGTTGGACATTAACTTCTCAATAATTTGCTGTTAATGCAATATTTCATAAGCCTCTGGCAGCATGTTACACCTTTACAGGAAGGATCTAATGAGAGATGTGGCAGAGTGCTAGTGCATTGTATAAAGTTAAACAGCATGAATAAGCACTGCCAATGATCCCACACATACACATTAATGTGCATATCACATTTGGAAAGTCACCATTAACCCATGTCAAGAACAGTACAAAATGTTAACATGCCTTGCACAGAAACTGAGGATCTTTTTCCATCCTTGAACAGTATTAAAGAAATTTATAAAAAATTACAGAAGTACATCTAAATAAAACCAGAAACATCTTCTGAGAAATTCACAATGGCTCGAAAATATAAATAATCATATTGCAGTTTAAGTAACTGGTTTTCAGAAAGCAGGCTGAATCCACCATGTGAAAAGAGGGAGTGAGTTATGTATACTCCAAGAAATTCATAAATACTTACAATGGTTGTAATAGCAAGGACATCAGCAAACAGAAGGGTTTGAGTGCTTGAAACTTATTTTGTACATGGGCATGAAACTGTCAACAGGATATGAATTTCAGAACTTAAGATTATGGCTGTCAGACATCATAATACTTCACAACAAAGGCTGTACTGGGCCAATAATGTACTGCCATAAGCTTCCACTGAACCTCCCACATTTATTGCTTTGTTTAAATGTAGTCTTACAAAATCCCTCTGAATCAAAGTGAAAGACGAATGCAGACATGCCTTCAAAGAACGAAATATGATTTTCACATTTGATGAAGGGTTTAATCAGTATGATCCATCTTCATCTATCTCACTGTCATCTGATAAATTCCATTTAAAGAAGTTACATTATTCTGCTAGAAAAGATGCAATGGTCCAAGGAAGCCAGTTGTATTTATTTTAGGGTCACTTACTAAAGCTGAAAATATCTTTCCCCAACTTAGCAGACAAGATTGTTCCATCACCTGATGAGTGAGGACATTTATGAAATTTTTTTTTAAAAAGATATTCATTTCGGTATTGGGTCAACCAGTATTAACTGCATTCATTTCAGGAATGAGAGCTTCCATGGTGAATGCAGACAAGTTAAAATGCTGCTCCCTGTCCGTAGAAAAGCAGTCAGATGACTCAAACAAAAAAAATTAATCCTGTATGGCAATGATTATATCAAATTATAACTTCCATATAAAAACATAAGCAAAGCTATGGAAAGGATCATCATGGACCTCATAAATAAAGATATTGGGGACTTACAGACACTGGATCCTACCCAGTTTGGCTTTGTTAAGGGCATATCCTGCCTCTTAAACCTGGTCGATTTCTTTGAAACAGTCACCAAGGCCATTGACGAGGGGAAGGTGGTCCACACAGCCTACCTGGACCTCGCAAAAGCCTTCGATACAATACCCCACTCGGGCATTATAGATAAGCTCACCAGCTTAAATATAAACCCCTATGTCACTAGATGGGTTGCAAACTGGCTCAAGGAAAGAACCCACATGGTTAGAATTGCTGGAGCCATGTCAGACTCCAAACCAGTTACAAGTGGCGTCCCACAAGGCTCAGTCCTGGGACCTCTCTTGTTCGGTATATATTTCTCGGTGGTACAGGCCAACACGGAAGGACTGTGGCTGACTAAGTTCGCAGATGACTGCAAACTGGGCGCCATAATCAACTCTCCAGCCGACACAAGCATCCTCCAAAAGGGCCTCATAGAAACAGACAACTGGTGCCAGAGCTATGGCCTCAAGCTAAACGCCAAAAAGTGTATAGTCATCCCCTTTGGCAAAAACAAAGTGCCAACAAATTTCCACATAGGTGGTAATCCATTAAGTACAGAAGAAGTCATTAGGGACCTGGGGACCCAAGTTGAGAGCAATCTCTCATTTGACAACCACGTGGCCAAAGTGGTTAGAAAAACATTTTATATAGCACACCTAATCATGAAGGGATTCACATCTAGATCAGGGGAGGTCATGGTACCTCTTTACTCATCCCTCATCAGGCCCATAATTGAGTACAATGCCCCTTTTGGGATGTACCTTACCAGACACCTGCAGCAACTGGAAAGACCCCAAAAGTACCTCACCAAGAGGATCAAAGGGCTCATACAGATGCCATATGCTGCCAGGTTAAAGAAACTCCAGCTCTACTCAGTGGCATACCGCCTGCTCAGAGGCGATCTGTGCATGACGTATAAAGCCATGTCCAAACCGGAATTAATGGACATGCTGCACCTCAGAAAATCCAAATCCCATCGAGCTACGCGCTCGAGACTTGAACCTCAGCACTGAAATAAATAGGACATGCTGGAGGGACAGATTCATAACCCAGAGGCTCCCTTCACTCTGGAATAAAATCCCAGTCCAGGTTAGGCAGAGTCCCACATTGACTCTCTTCAAGAGGAATCTTGATGAGTGGATGGGAGATCATAGGTTTACCCCAGCTATCACTTCTGTGTCACTGTTATACATATATACATACATATATATATCTATATATACATATATACATACATATATATATCTACATATATCTATATATATATATATCTATATATATATCCATATATATATATATATATATATATATATATATATATATATATATATATATATATATATATATACATATATATATATATATATATATATATATATATATATATATATACATCTATATATATATACATATATATATATATATATCTATATATATATATATATATATATATATATATATATATATATATATATATATATATATATATATATATATATATATATATATATATATATATATATATATATATATACATATATATATATATATATATATATATATATATATATATATATATATATATATATATATATATATATATATATATATATATATATACATATATACACATATATATATATATATATATATATATACATATATATATATATATATATACATATATATATATATATATATATATATATATATATATATATATATACATATATATATACATATATACATATATATATATATATACATATATATATATATATATATATATATATATATATATATATATATATATATACACATATATACATATACATATATATATATATATATATATATATATATATATATATATATATATATATATATATATATAGATATATGTATATATATATATATACATATACATATATATATATATATATATATATATATATATATATATATATATACATATACATATATATATATATATATATATATATATATATACATATATATATATATACATATATATATATATATATATATATATATATATATATACATACATATATATATATATATATCTATATATATATATATACATATACATATATATATATATATATATATATATATATATATATATATATATATATATATATATATATATATATATATATATATATATATATATATATATATATATATATATATCTAAAATTAACGCACTCAAAAAATTGAGCAAGAGAAGAAATTTTAACTAAGAAATGAACTTAATGACAATAAAGCATTCAATAAAATAGTAAATAACACCAACAACTCTTGTAGAACTTTAGCGCTTTAAGTCTTATTTATTATCAAGACTTCTTCAGAAAGACATGTTTCATAAGTATGAGCAACCATTTTCACTTCCTTTATATACATTAGTTCTAGCAGGCCATTTAAATTAACAACAGTTCCTTTCCAATAGAAAAGTGTGAACAAGCAGGGTGCTGTGTGCATTTTCATTAACATTACAATTGCAGTTACATAAGGCAAATTGGTCAGACAGTAATAGCCTTGTGGTGCCGTGTGCATACTAAAAGGGATAGTGTGCAAAAAGGGATCGTGTGCAAAAAAGGGATTGTGTGCAAAAAGGGACTGTGTGCAAAAAGGGATTGTGTGCAGCAAAAAAAAGTTTGGGGGGGGGGACCAGGAAAGATGACAGTCATGCTGTTATGATTCTAATATAAACACGTAACTTATGAGTGTTTGCCTCCAAAGGTAAGTAAAGAAGGGAACGGAGGAAGGTGGAGGAGTCAGGTAGAGAGTCCTACTATGCTTTGGCATCGGTGTGTGTGTGAAATGTGGGTATGCCACCTGATGGGGAGTTGGAGGAATGCGGTGTGGACTTGAGAGAGGGCTGTTGGGGCTGCCCATGACAAGGAGCCTATGAATAACAGTGTCCCCAGAAGACTGTCAGTGCAGATGGTACCACCGTGGGCTGCTTTGGATGGTATCACCCCTGAATAGCTGCGTGAAAATGTGAGACCCGGGGGTATAGTTGGTGGGGTCAGCGGGGGCTAGCCTGGTGATTGGGAGCATGTGTAGGGGTATGGGGGAGTCAAAAGTCAGAGAGAGAGTGGGAGCATGTGTGCAGGGGGTATGGGGGTGTCAAAAGTCAGAGAGAGAGAGAGAGAGGAAACACATTATATTCACTTGCACAGTTGTAAATCCATAAACACATTAAATCTACTTGCACAATTCTTCAAACCCTCTTGCACAGTTCTTCAAACCCTATCACATTTCAATCTCTATACCATTTAAGTGCACATTTAATGTTCAGTGTCTTGTTGAGACCTGGATAGACATCAGCTCTCAGTTCTAGCTGCCATTTTAATTCCCGGACTTGCAGGAATGTGTCCATGTCCCCTACAAATTCTGTTATTTTTTCCAGCACTGTGAATTTGAATCCTGTGAAGTTTGGGCAAACAGTACTGTGTTTAGCCAAGGCATTCAAACTGTCCTGTTTGTGTATTGCTGCAGTGTGTTCTTTAATACGGCTACTCAGCTTCCTGTTCGTTTTGCCGATATAGAAATTCCCACAGTGTTCGCAGAAAGCACAGTAGACTACATTTTTGTGTTGCAGTCATAGTGGTCATGTAGACCGACAGTTCTGTTGCAGTGAGGAAGGTGACATTGTTGTTTTGTCGTATGTGTACACAGGCAACACACTTGCCGCGAGTCAGACATTCCAGGTTCTGTCGATACTTTGCTCTGTGGGGATGGGCTTTTATTCCTCTCGAAGCAACACCAAAAGAAGAGGTTCGTTTGAAACAGAAGTTTGGGATGTCCCAAGTAACTTTGTCAGACCTTTTCTCCTCCCAAGATGTCCCAATTGTTGGTGAGGACCCCTCTAATTCAAACATATCGGTGGAAATTGTAAGGAAACTTGACACCCAGTCCTTTTTGTTCAGTCCGTTCTGTGCCCTTGCTGTGAATCCCTTTTCCAGGATTGGTGGGTACCTGGAGTGTCTGTGCTGTATGATCTCTTGGAACAGGTTGTCCACTAGATACTCTGGGTATTTTCTTTCTAGGAACAAGTTTCTGAGGTAAAACCTTCCTTGATGAAAACCTCGTCCTAAAAATGAGTCTGGATAACCCGGATGAATTGTCCTTTTACAATATTCTTTTTCATGAAATTGGGATGCTGGCTGCTGAACTCTAGATAGTTATTCTGGAAAGTGGGCTTGCGGTAGATGTTGGAGTCAAACTGTCCATTTTCCGGGTCTATAGTGAGGTGGATATCCAGGAATTGAGTGGTGGTTCCAATATGTCCTACCGTGAGGGTCAAGAAGTCCAGACTCTGGAAAAGGGTTTCCAGAAAATTGCTCAGAGAAAGTCTCTTCCCCCTTCCAGACAAAAAAGACATCATCAATATAGCGTCTGTACATTATGGTGTTGTTGAACCGGTAGTGATTCAACCTTATCCATTTCCCAGGCACTGAGGACTAAGTTTGCATATGCTGGGGCCATTTGGGACCCCATGGCTACCCCTTTCTGTTGGTGGTAAATCTTCCCGTTGAATTGAAAGTTACTTCTTAATACTGCTTCTGTTAACCTGCATAGAGTATTAATCTTAGCCCCGCTTAGGTTGGAGTGCCTGTTCAGGTACTGTCTGGTGAGGGTCAGTCCTTTGGCGTGGGGGATGTTTGTGTAGAGTGCTTCTACATCTAGGGTGACCAGTAAATATTCCCCTCCATCCAGCCTTAGTTTGAAGATGTCATTTAGAAAAGCCCAGGAGTCCTTGGTGTAGTATTTGCTGTTCTGTACAATGGGGTTAAGGATGTGGTCCACGTATTGTGAAATCTTTTCTGTTTTTGTCCTTTGGTTCGATACCACATGGTGGAAAGGTGGATTTTCAGGGTTCTTGTGAACCTTGGGGATTCCAAAAAATTTTCCAAGGCTGGGTGTCATGACCTGCATGTAGTCTTTTTCGTCTTGAGAGATCTCATCCCTGAGGTACAGTTCCAACAGTAGGTTGTCAATTTGTTTAAAGTTCTGTTGTACCTGGTTGATTTTGACCTTTTTGTAGAACTGGTTATTCGCAGGATGGTTCAAGTGTTTGGATATATCTCTCCTGCTCCATCACTACTATCCCGGATCCCTTGTCAGCCTTCATGATCCGTAGGGATTTGTCCTGACTCAGTTCCTTCAAGCCTGTCTTTCTTCTCTGTTCAGGTTGTGCCACTTTGCTGAGGGCTTATCAGAAAGGAGTTTCCTGATATCCCTTTTGTAGGTACTATAAAGAGGCTCAGTGTGTGGAGAGTGCAGGAGTGTACAGGCTCTTCATGGTAAGGGGTCTGTTGTTAACTTCTGAGCTTTCCTCATCTTCTTCCTCTTCATATTGTTGTATATCTAATTTTAGTTGTAACTTTCTCAGGTAGCACTTGAGTCCAGGATAACATCCGCCGTGTTGGCCTCTGGCGGGGATGAAAGAAAAGCCTTTCTTCAGTACCCGCGATGGCTTTCGAGAAATTCATGTGGTGAGGTTAAAGATGTCACCTACCCCTGCTGGAGACCTGAAGTCAGTGCTATCAGGTGCTGGTATCAGTGAATGGGAGGGTGATCAGGTGGTCCACCCCAGTAATACTAATGCTGTATCCGTTCCGGCTTCTTCCCCTGTGATTGTTGTTCCCCTCCTTCCCTCAATATTGTTGGTGTTGTGGTTCCAGTTTCGTTCATTACCCCAGGTCTGAACCTGGTATAAGTCCTAGTTCTGGTTGTGAGTCCTGCTGAAGATAAAAACATTATTTGTTGCTACTTGTGCTGTTGTTGGAAGACTGGTCGTTGATTTGTGGGGTCTGATAAACCCTTTCTTGATTGATCGCACTGTCCGGTGTCCTGCGGTTTGTATTGTTGTTGTCCTCGTTGTTGTCGTGGTGGTGCGTTCACTGGTGTCTGGATCTCTCTGTGTCGGCTGATTCTGGAGAGGCATTTCTGGTCTTGCTGTCCCCTAGCAGGAGTATGTACCATCATCTGGGAACCACTCCCTGCTAGTGGGCTGGATGTGATAAGTCTATCCACCTCTGGTGTGTTGGGTCCATTGTGGGTTCTTGTAATTCTGTCGAGGCCTTAGTTCAGTTGTGACAACGGATTGTTTGTGGGATATCTGGGCCTTCTCCGTGTGTGTAAGTGGGCCTGATCAGGTATGCTTTTCCTTCCTCATATTGTTTAATGTCCCTAAGCAATTTGCCTTCTTGCTCAATCAGTGCCACATGCCTAGTAATTTTATGCGGTACATTGTCCCACATTTCATAAAGTCAATAAATGTGGGATCCTGCAGGATGTGTGTTTGCAGATCATCTATTTGAGACTTGTAGGTGGCCATACTCTCAGCATTACTTTGGATGAGCGCGATAGCTGCTAGCCCAGAGCCGCGTCATTATATATTTTGACCAGTTCTTTGTGAAGTTTGAGAGTTTGGAGTAGTCCTGTTAGGGAATTTGTTACACTGAGACCCTGTGGACTATATCCAGTTCTAAACACCTTTCCAGATAGAAAGTCATGCCCAGGTTTTTGTAGGTTTTAATCAGTCTCTCATCTGGTAATTAGATCCGCTCTGTGAGACCCCTCTGTTTTGACTGTACTCCAGTTGTACTGTTATTATTCTGGACCGGGCAACGGAGGAATTCATTTCGCTGCGTGAGTACCAGGTCAAGAGCCTGTGGTCCTTATTTCTGTCCCAGTTCTGTTGTTAATTATGGCCCTGGGTCCAGAGTGACTGGGGTTCAGCGGGTCCCTGGTGATCCTTTCATTTGTAAGAAGGTCTGCTGTTTAGTCCTCAAGAGATCCGCCAAACGAATTCCTTCCGATAATTTGTAAGAACTGTTGTTGGATCAGTTGGTGTCCTGCCCTGGTTGCTTCTGTCTTCAGTTGGCCAGAGCCTGTTGGGTGCTATGTTTCCTGCCATACTGTCACCTGGAGAAGACTTATAACTAAAATTAACGCACCAAAAAATTGAATCAAGAAAGAAATTTTAACTAAGAAATGAACTTGTGACAATAAAAGTATTCAATAAAATAGAAATAACACCAACAACTCTTGTAGAACTTTAGCTTTTGTCTTATTTATTATCAAGACTTCTTCAGAAAGACATGTTTCATAAGTATGAGCAACCATTTTCACTTCCTTTATATACATTAGTTCTAGCAGGCCATTTAAATTAACAACAGTTCCTTTCCAATAGAAAAGTGTGAACAAGAGGGTGCTAGGCATTTATTAACATCACAATTGCAGTTACATAAGGCAAATTGGTCAGACAGTAATAGCCTTGTGGTGCCGTGTGCATACTAAAAGGGATAGTGTGCAAAAGGGATTGTGTGCAAAGGACTGTGTGCAAAAAGGGATTGTAAAAAGGGACTGTGCAAAAAGGGACGTGCAAAAAAAAGTTTGGGGGACCACAGGAAAGATGACAGTCATGCTGTTATGATTCTAATATAAAAACGTAACTTATGAGTGTTTGCCTCCAAAGGTAAGTAAAGAAGGGAACGGAGGAAGGTGGAGGAGTCAGGTAGAGAGTCCCACTATGCTTTGGCATCGTGTGTGTGTAGAGAAATGTGTGGGTATGCCACCTGATGGGAGTTGGAGGAATACGGCGTTGTGGACTTGAGGGGGCTGTTGAGGAGCTGCCCATGACAGGAGGAGCCTATGAACAACAGTGTCCCCCAGAAGACTGTCAGTGCAGATGGTACCACCCGTGGGCTGGTTTGATGGTATCACCCCTGAATGGCTGCGTGAAAATGTGAGACCGGGGGTATAGTTGGTGGGGTCAGCGGGGCTAGCCTGGTACCATTGGGAGCGCATGTGTGTATGGGGGGAGGTAAGGGGTCAAAGTCAGAGAGTGGGAGCATGTGTGCAGGGGGTATGGGGTGTCAAAAGTCAGAGAGAGAGAGAGAGAGAGAGAGAGAGAGAGAGGAAACACATTATATTCACTTGCACAGTTGTAAATACATAAACACATTAAATCTACCTTGCAATTAATTCTTCGAAAC